>NW_026087187.1:0-7268 GCF_022539395.1 Myiozetetes cayanensis
ACGACAGCCCTTTCTCCCAGGAAAGAAAGAGCTTACCCTCAGGGTCCAGAGTGCAGTTGGTAGGGCAGCCTGGGCGCTCCATGGGCAGCAGGAGCTTTCTGTGATGGCACCTCTTGTCTGGCAGGAATCTTTGTTCTTATTCCATTTGGAAGTCAGAGTAGCAACATCAGTGCAGCATTCCTGCAAGCGAACGACAGGCCTTTCTCCCAGAAAAGCAAGTGCTTACCCTTGGCTTTAAGGTCTGGGTTGTAGGTCGGCCTGGGCACTCCACGGGTAGAAGGAGCTTTGGGCCTGGACACCTTCTGTCTGGGAGGAATCTTTCTTTGTCTTCAATTTTTGCAGGCGGACTGGGAATTTCAGCGCAGCACTCCTGCAAGCGAACCAAAGTCCTTTCTGCTAGGACAAAGAGGGCTTACCCCCAAGGTCTTACGTGCACTTTGTGGGGCAGCCTGGGCCCTCCAAGGGAAACAGGAGCTTTTTGTGATGGCTCCTTTTCTTTGGGAGCAATCTTCATTCCTATCCCATTTTGTTGTCAGACGAGCAATTTCAGCACAGGATTATTGCAAGCCAACTACAGCGCTTTCTCCTAGGAAAGAAAATGCTTACCCTCAGGGGCTTAGGTGCAGCTGGTGGGCTGGTCTGGGCAATCCATGGGGAGCAGGAGCTTTCTCTGATGGCACCTCTTGTCTGGGAGGAATCTTTGTTCGGAGTCAATTTTGGAGTCTGAGCAGCAATATCCGTGCAGGATTCCTGCAAGCCAACAACAAGCCTTTCTCCCAGGAATCAAAGGGCTTAGTCTCAGGCTCTCAAGTGCAGTTGGTGGGCCGGCCTTGGCACTCCATGGACACCAGCAGCTTTGTCTCCTTGCATATTTTGTCTGGGAGCAATCTTTGTTCGTTTGGAGTTTTGGTGTCCGACTGGCAATTTCAGTGCGGCACTCCTGCAAGCAAACAAAAGCCTGTTCTCTCCGAAAAGAAGGTGCTTACCCTGGGGGTCTGAGGTTTAGGTAATGTGCCAGCCTGGCCACTTCATCGAGGGGCCTTGGAGGTCTTCTCTTTCTGGAGCATCCAAAGTCCCAAGTGCCTGCCTTAGGAGCCTCAAGACAACTCACCTGCTGACAGAGGAACTTGGTGCTGCTTGGCTGCTGCCTCACTTCCCTTCTTCCTTGTTTCTTCACCTCAAAAGTTTGCATCGGTCTTACCACACATCCGTAGGGAGCAATCCGGAGTCCTCACCGTCCTACCGTTCCCAGGAAGGCACTTCATGGACTGCCTGTTGCTCAGGGAGGGCTCAGGTGGCTTCATTTCTTCCTTCCCAATTTCCAGAGTTTCTCCTTCAAAAGCAAAGGTTTCTTGGCTTGCCTTGCTCTGGGGGATGCAGCAAAAGGCATCTTTTAAATCTACTGCTGGCATTCTGATTTTCAAGGATACTGGGGTTGCCTTACCCACACAGATCCCAGCTTAGGGCTAATACCTACAGGCTCTGCCCTCTTCCATTCTCCTGGAATTCCACTGGCCCTCACCACAGGAACAACTCCATCTGCCGCTTCAGTCGGGACGGTGCTGCTGACGGGAGTTACTTCCTGCACAAGAAGAGCTGCTCCTGTCACACAGTTAGTGTCAGCAACTACAATTTCAATCTCCCCATTTTCCAAGTTTCATTTCTGCCTCAACTTGTCCAACCCATCTCTTCCTAGCAAAGGCTTAGGGGAGCTTGCAAATAAACAAACTGAGGAATTTCCCAGTGTTTTCCCAGTTTAACCCCTGTCACACCAATCACCTTCCCAGTGCCATCCCCTAATTCTCCCTCGGGGGTGTTAAGGTCTGAGGAAGCTGGACCTGTGTCTGACCAGGACACGTGCAAACCAAACGGTGGGGACTGGAACCCACATCTTGCACTCCTGCAGCTCTCACAATTCCAGTCAAGAGAAAACAGCCAACACTACCATCACCGCTCATTCCTTAATTCCAATCCCACAGTCCTTTTGCTGTTGTAGCACCACTTTTATAACCCAGTTACAGTCCATTCCGGAGCTCCATGGCCAGGACAGACAGCTACACCTCTGATACTCTCAGGAATGCCTGAATCCATTCCAGGGACCTTGCTTTCAGCTCCCCAGCTTGGGGCACTCAGAGGAGCTCCCCGAAGAACAATTTCGGTGCGCGCTGGAGTTCTCCGAGTGTCCCAGCCCGGGGGGCAGCAACAGCACTGTCCCTCCAGGGGGGTCCAATTTTCCCCCGAAATGCAGGGGGATCTTGCCCGTGTCCCAGACTGCTCCGGGGATCTGAGGGCCTTCCCGAGAACATCTCGGTGCCGGCGTGAAGGCCCAGAGATCCCTGGGCACACCAGGAGAGCAGGCGCAGAGTCCCTGCCTGGGGCCAATCTGGCTGCCCAAAAATGAAGAAGCCTCTAAGACTCAGCTGGTGAGTTTTAGAAGCCAGGCATTCCTTGCTGACAACACCCTGCAGTGATCCCAGCCCACCAGGGGTCCTGGCCATCAGCTCCTACAGCACTTACAACCATACACACCTACCCTGATAAAGATTCTGAGGGGTTTCATCGAGGGGCCTCCGAGGTCTTCTCTGTCTGGAGCATCCAAAGTCCTGAGTGCCCGCCTTAGGAGCCTCAAAACAACTCACCTGCTGACAGAGGAACTCGGTGCTGCTTGGCTGCTGCCTCACTTCCCTTCTTCCTTGTTTCTTCACCTCGCTGGGTTAGTCCCTTTCAATCCTCTGGCTCAGCTCTGGGCAGTTTCTATGCCACAGCCCCCTGCAAAAAGTATCAGCACTCGTTACACCTCAAAACTCAGACAGCATCCACCCTTTTTTCCTGACACTTGGCCATTAGGCCAAGGTCTCCTTATTTAAAGCACAGTTGGACTCCTGAGGGACTACAACAGCTACAGCCCTGAAACCTAACACAGGCTGAGGGACAAACACGGATGATAACTTGGAAGGATCCAGTTTGTTCCGCTGGAATCCAAAGGAGCTTCCCCAACTCAAAAAAAAGGTGCCCGAGGTCCCTTTTCTGCAACTTGAACTGCTAGAAATGGGATCAACCAGGCCTGCAAAGGCCCTTTCCACTTCACCTGGACAGGCTGGGAGTCCCACCGCCTGACAGGGACCCAGCGGCTGGGCAGGAACGGACGGGCTGGGGCGTCCAATCCATCGGCCGGGGTGTCACCGTCAATTCCGGGAGTTTCTGCAGGGCAGATCCTAAAGGCAGCAAAGAATTATGAGGAACGCTTTTTGCTTTCATGGGAATAGCTCCTGTAATACAGGGAGCTTGATAAGGCCTCCTGGTGCAACAAGGACAGACTTACGGCCATCTACTCAGAGTATCTACTAGCACTGAAAAGGTATCACTGTCCTCCTTCCAGGGCTAACTGGGAAAAAGGCTGCCTAAAGGCTGCCCTTGCACCATCTATCCAAGGCAGGAAACTCATACAGGGGGTTTCAAAAGTTTGCATCAGTCTTACCACACACCCGTAGCGTGAAATCCGGAGTCCTCACTGTCCTACCGTTCCCAGGAAGGCACTTCATGGACTGCCTGTTGCTCAGGGAGGGCTCAGGTGGCTTCATTTCTTCCTTCCCAATTTCCAGAGTTTCTCCTTCAAAAGCAAAGGTTTCTTGGCTTGCCTTGCTCCTGGGGGATGCAACAAAAGGTATCTTTTAAATCTACTGCTGGCATTCTGATTTTCAAGGATACTGGGGTTGCCTTACCCACACAGATCCCAGCTTAGGGCTAATACCTACAGGCTCTGCCCTCTTCCATTCTCCTGGAATTCCACTGGCCCTCACCACAGGAACAACTCCATCTGCCGCTTCAGTCGGGACGGTGCTGCTGACGGGAGTTACTTCCTGCACAAGAAGAGCTGCTCCTGTCACACAGTTAGTGTCAGCAACTACAATTTCAATCTCCCCATTTTCCAAGTTCATTTCTGCCTCAACTTGTCCAACCCATCTCTTCCTAGCAAAGGTTTAGGGGAGCTTGCAAATAAACAAACTGAGGAATTACCCAGTGTTTTCCCAGTTTAACCCCTGTCACACCAATCACCTTCCCAGTGCCATCCCTTAATTCTCCCTCTGCTGTGTTAAGGGCTGAGGAAGCTGGACCTGTGTCTGACCAGGACACGTGCAAACCAAACGGTGGGGACTGGAACCCACACCTTGCACTCCTGCAGCTCTCACAACTGCATTCAAGAGAAAACAGCCAACGGTACCATCACCACTCATTCCTTAATTCCAATCCCACACTCCTTTTGCAGCTGGAGCACCACTTTTAGAACCCAGTTACAGTCCATTCCGGAGCTCCATGGCCAGCACAGACAGCTACACCTCTGATACTCTCAGGAATGCCTGAATCCATTCCAGGGACCTTGCTTTCAGCTCCCCACCTTGGGGCACCCAGAGGAGCTCCCCGAAGAACAATTTCGGTGCGCGCTGGAGTTCTCCGAGTGTCCCAGCCCGGGGGGCAGCAACAGCACTGTCCCTCCGGGGGGCCCAATCTGCCCCCGAAATGCAGGGGGATCTTGCCCGTGTCCCAGACTGCTCCGGGGATCTGAGGGCCTTCCCGAGAACATCTCGGTGCCGGCGTGAAGGCCCAGAGATCCCTGGGCACACCAGGAGAGCAGGCTCAGAGTCCCTGCCTGGGGCCAATTTGGCTGCCTGAAAAAAAAGAAGCCTCTAAGACTCAGCTGGTGAGTTTTAGAAGCCAGGCATTCCTTGCTGACAACACCCTGCAGTGATCCCAGCCCACCGGGGGCCCTGGCCATCAGCTCCCACAGTGCACACAGAGGTGCCTCCGCTGCAGCTGATGGGAGGACTCAGCATTCCATGAGGGTTCATTTTGTTCCCTGCATTCCTGTTCCACGCTCAGGACATTCCCCAGCACTTACAACCATACACATCTACCCTGGTAAGGTTTCTGAGGGGCTTCATCAAGGGGCCTCCGAGGTCTTCTCTGTCTGGAGCCCCCAAAGTCCCAGGCAGCACCTACTTCTGTCCTGGAATCCACGCTTTCACCTATTTGTACAGAAAGGGTCAGGACAGAAAGGTCTTGCTGTCCTTTCCCTCCCCTAGGCAGCCTGTCATCTACACCTTCAATCATGGGGCTATGTGCTTTCCTTCCTATGGAAAAGAGCATCTTAGGTGTTACACTCAAAATATACACTCTGTCCCCTGTAGTTCACCTCTGGTTTTATGCCCAAAACATTTCCCCCAATGTCCTCCAAATCTGTTCCCCAAAACCCTCTGCTCACAACACTGTGGCAAACAACATGTGGCAATAAAACTCTGATGCCTTCAAAACAGCCAAGTTCTTGGACAATTGCTATTTCCTTCCCCTCATTGTTGTTAGTCCTTCAGAAATAGTCCTTCATAGCCCAGTTATCACTACTGCCTCAAGCATTTCCCTCCCTGCTATTACCAGCACGTTTACACAGGCAAGGAATTTAACAGCTCTTCTAAACTTATCTAGGTGCCAATTACAGCCACAAAAGAAAAGCAAAAGGAAAAAAGGGCTCAGGCAGTCAGAGAGCTCTGCAGGTGGCACCAGGCACCATCACACTTGCTGAAACATGTCCTTTTGCAGAGAGAAGGAAACAGGCCAATATTATGGCAAGTTGTGCCCTTCCCACAGTGCTGAAAAAAATCACACGCAGCATCAAGTAAGGCTCGAAGATAAGCTGGGGGAAAAAAATGGCAAAAGCACGCACACCAGGACATTCTCTTGCTTCCAAGGTAAGACCAATCATTCCTCTAGGAAAAGGGAGAGGCAAGGGTTTATCGAGCAATGCACAACTTAGCAAGTCAGTTTAACAGGTACCAGCAGGGTTTGTGCACAGAGAAAACAAAACTCAGTGGGTTTAGTAGTTAAAAACTCAGTGTAAACTACTGCCTGGTTAGAGCAGTAAGCTTCCCACAGCAGTTTCAGGTGCTTTCCTTTGTAGCTCAGCCCCAAAGTAGAAACTCCTCTCCACTGCTCCTGAGAGAGGCCAATAATTGGACCTTTGGTGCTCAGGAAAGCTAGTCCCTCCCCTGAGTCCTGGCTCACCTGCCCGAGCACCTAGAGTGCTTATATCCCACCTCCCTCCCTGCTTTGCATGTTCATATCAGTAAAAGAAACCTCCAAGCTCTTCCTCCAGTCCGAGCTGTATCTTCTCTGTACTCCCCCACCTGTTCACGTGCGCTGCTCCCCTCTCCTGCGCTGTTTCCCGGCACACGGCTCATCCCTCGGCCCCTTCCTTGAGCGATGATCCAGGTACCTCAGGTGCTTGCCCCGGCGAGACGCCCCCACCTTTACTCCTTGAAAGACTGCTCCCCGGCAAAAGCTCCCTACAAAAAGTGGCCCAGATAACCACTCAGCAGGGCCCAGCCCTCGTCATCCTCACTGCCCACACCTGGGGATGTCCCACCCCTTTGTCATCCTCACTGCCCACACCTGGGGCTGTCTCGCATGGGAGAGGACAGAAGGGTGCATGGAACCACAGGCGAGCCAGGGAAAGGGGCCGGCGCCAGCCGAGGGGCGCTGCCGGAGCGAGCAGGAGGCAGGGGCTGTTCTCAGGCGGGGCCCCGGACCGGCGCTGGCTCGTGGTGCTTCGCTCTGGGCTTCTTTTGGGCTGGGGTTGGGTGCGGGTTTTGAGGGACTGCGCACACCCTCTCCTGAGTCACAGCTCCGCCCCAGCTCGCTGCACCCTGCTGCACTCCCTCCTCTGCAGGTGGCAAATGTCTGCAAAGCGAATCGGGAAGCCACTGCCAGTCTTTCTTTTCCAGCCTTTTCTGCCCGTCACCGCAGTGGTCGAAAAGGAAACCAGAAAAACACGACCCCCCCCCCACCCCCAAATCGCACCATGCCAAGTCCCAGCTTCTCCCGCTAAGCCCAGGTAGAGCTGCAGCTCTCGGGCCCCACCGCGCCATCCGTGAGGTCACCCGGCCCCCCCTGCACCGCCCTGGAACGCCCTCCCGCTGCCGCACTCGAACACAAGGAGCAAAACCCTTTCCCCCCAGCACAGCCCGGTCCCTCCCCGGCAGCCTCGGCAGCGCGGGAAGGGCCGGGGGCTGCGGCAGCCCCCAACGATGGGCGGGGCGCACCGGGAGGGGCAGCGCAGGGCGGGGGCGGGTCCCGTGGCTGCGACCCCCACGGTGGAAGGCACCCCCAGGGCAGCCCCGTCCGGCACCGCCGCTGGCCCTGCTCAGCCACTGCGCCCCTCGCCTCGCCCACAGCTTTAACATTAAGCCAAGATGTAATACAGAGCACCACAAGATGCC
>NW_026087188.1:0-7219 GCF_022539395.1 Myiozetetes cayanensis
GAAATGTTATGTTAAAAAAAACCTAAGAAGTTTCAGGATTGCACTGTTCTGTATCTTGTTGTAGTAAATGGGGGGAAATGCAGCGTTTGAGATTTCAGGAGTGCCAGCAGAGCATTCTGGGAAACAAATTCTGCTGCGGGACTCCGGTGCACATGAGCAGTGAAGACCCTTGGCAGGATTGGTTGAGAGGGTTACCTGTTGGGACGTGTTACAATTCAGAACTGCTACTGCAGCCTTTGCTCTGTCTCAATAAAGCACTCTGTTACACACCATATTGGTGTCCCTTGGACCACGTAGACTCCTTATTTATTATATTAATAATCTTAAAACAGTTATCTCCACATCTCGGCTTTGGGAAAGGTTGAGGAAGGTCGGGAAAGGTGTTAACAGGGTGGTTTTGCCTGAGGTGTTAAACATGGGAGCGGGTCTATCTTCACAGTTCCCAAGAGAAGGGATGGCAGAAAGCTGCCCTGCAGGTTGTATTTGAAGGAAGAGGAAAAGAGACCGTGGGTAAGGGGTCTCTTTCCTGGAAGGCAGAGCTGTCGTTCCTTTGCAGGAGCCCCGCGCTGGAATTGTCAGTCCGACTGCCAAATTTGAATGTGGACAAAGACTCCTGCCAGACAAAAGGTGGCAGGACTGAAAGCTCTTGCAGCCCATGGATTGCCCAGGGTGGCCCAAAGGTTACAGGCTTTCTTTCCTGGGGGAAATGGCTGTCACTCTGTTTTCGGAGGCCTTCGCTTAAACCATCAGTCCAACACCCAACATTGAGTATGTTTGTGCGGGAGGACGAAGATTCCTGCCAGAGAAAATGTGCCAGGACTGAAAGCTCTTGCAGTCCGTGCAGTGCCCATAGTGGCCCAACAACTGCACATGACTCACATAAGGGCCTTCTTTCCTGGAGGGCAGGGCAGTCATTCACCTGCAGGAGCCTGCACTGCAATTGCCAGTCCAACTCCCAACATTGAATACGGATGAAGATTCCCCCCAGACAAAAGGTGCCAGAACAGAACACTCTTGCTGCCCATGGAATGCCAACAGCGGCCCCCCAACTGCACATGAGAGACCAGGGGAAGGGCTTTCTTTCCTGGGTTGAAGCGCTGTTGTTTGCTTTTCAGAGCCCTGCACTGAACTTGCCAGTGTGAGTCCCGAAATTGAATATGGACAAACATTCCTGCCAGACAAAAGGTGGCAGGACAGAAAGCTCTTGTTGCCCATGGAGTGCCCAGGGTGTCCCACCAACTGCACCTGAAACCTGAAGGTTACAGGCTTTCTTGCCTGGTGGAAAGGCCATGACATCACAAAGGGGCAATGGCAGATGGGTGGGGCTGCACTTTGACATTCTGTGACGTTGGTTCTTTGGTTTCCAGGGGCTATTCCAGAGTGGAGAAAATGGGCTGTGACATCACAAAGGGGCCCATGGCACACGGGTGAGGCTTCACTTTGGGGTTGTAGGGTGTTGGTTCTTTGGTTGCCAAGGCCTATTCAGGAATGGAGAGGATGGGCTGTGACATCACAAAATGGCCTCAAGCACATGGGTTGGTATAGTGGGTTGACCGTGGCTGGATTTCAAAAACCCACTAGAAGCCACTACCTCCTCCTCCCTCTGCAATTCCACAGAGGTGAGAAAGAAACCAGTCGAGGATTCCTGAATAGAGATAAGGGTCGGGAGAAAGTCACTTACTAATGACCAAAACAGATTTAAAGTAGGGATAGTACCTAAGTTTATTACTGACAGGATAAAGCCAAAGAGTGAGAAATAAAACAGTCTTAAAAATATCTTCACCCCACCCCTGCTTCCTTCTCCCCCCCAGCAGTGCAGGGGGACAGGGAAGGGGGTTGCAGTCAGGTGTTGTTTGAGTCCATCCCTCGGGCAGCAGCCTAACCCTGCCCTGACACAACTCCAGGCCATTCCCTCAGTCCTGTCCCTGGTCCCCCCAGAGCAGAGCTCAGGGCCTGCCCCTCCTCTGCCCCTGCCCAGGAAGTTGTGACTGCAGTGAGGTCTCCCCTCAGTCTCCTCTTCTCCAGATGAACACACCAAGAGCCCTCAGTGTCCTCACATGACTTCAAACCCAGGCCGTTCTTCATTGCCCTCCTTTGGACACTCTCCAATGGCTCAATCTCTCCCTTCCATTTTGTCCCCACAAACTGCCCCAATCTTGCAGGTGAGGCCGCCCCAGGGCAGAGCAGAGCGGGACAATCCCCTCCCTGATGCCCCCAGCACAGGCTTGGCCCTCCTGGCTGCCAGGGCACTGCTGACTCAGGGACAAGTGGCACCCACCAGCACCCCCAGGGCCCTTTCCCGGCACTGCTTCCCAGCCTCTCATTCCCAGTGTGTCCGTCCAGCCGGGGTTGCCCCATCCCAGGGCAGGATCCGGCCCTTCCCCCTGGGGAAGTTCTCAGGGCTCCTCAAGAGCCGGGAGGTCACTTTGCTGTCCCGGGGGCTCCATGGGGACCTCCCAGGGCTCGTCCTGCGCAATCTCCTGGAATCAAAGGCTCTGTGGGGACACTGCAGGGCCATGTGGAGTCCAGGGGCCATTGGGACACCGGGGAAACTCATGGAATGAGGGGACCACTATTACACTGCTGAATGCCATGGAATCAAAGGGCCATTGGGACCCTGCAGGGCCTCCTGGAGCTGAAGGGACCATTGTGACACTGTCAAACCTGGCGGAATCAAGGGCCCAGGGAGACAGTGCAGGTCCTCAATGAACCCAAGGAAACATGGAAAGCACAGAAAGTCATGGTATAAAGGGGTCACTGTGATACTGTGGGAACTCATGGAATGAAGGGGCCGTTGGGACCCTCGTGGAACCTTGTTTGTTGGGAAACACAAAGGGATGTGTGTGGGTGTTTCACTGACAACCAGGAGAATTTTAGAGAGGGATCTTTACACACCCAGAGCTTGATGTGTCCACACATCTCTGCCTGGCTGTGGGTGTGAATTGACTGTAGTGTGAGTGTTGTTATTGTGAATCTATAATTCAGTCACTGTTAAAACTGTAGCAAATGCTGTTGAATCACTTGATAACTTTTAAGTTGGTCAATGATTAGGTGCTTCTAATCTCTGTTGCCCCCTTATCTTTGTGTCCAAATCCTTTGCACCCTTACTCTCTTGCATCCCAAGGGTTACGTCCATTTTAAAATCTTTCTCCTTAGCTAAACTACAAAACAACACTAATTAGTTTTTGAAGACTTGAAAACATCAAGATAATTAAAAGAAGGAAAATAATTTGTTTTTCTTTATTTTAATGAGCCCCACAGTGTGTTTAAAGAAAAGTCCATTGTTCTGAAGTACTGAGAGAAGATTGAAGAAGCTGCTCAAGAAGTCAGAAGCCAAACTCCCAGTCCCTTGAAGCATTGCTGGGCCCCACTGAGGGCAGGCACTGACAAAGCCTCCCCAGGGACTCCTTCAAGCAGATCCTTGCAGGCCAGGAGTGCAGGCAGACAAAGGAAAGTTGCTGGTGGTGGCCTGAGGGGCAGAGGCAGCTGCCAGAGCCAAGGGCACAAAGGCCTGGGTGCCTTTGGGCCTTGCAGCCCTGCCAGAGCCCTTGGCCATCTCTGCTGCAGGCTGTGCTCCCCTGGCCCTGCTGCTCCTCTGGCCTTGCAGGCTGCACACACCCCTCCTGCTTTCCCACTCCCCTCCCAGCAGCATTTCTGGGCCCTCCCTGATGGCTCTGCTGTCCCCCAGCTCTGGCTGCTGCCATGTGCACTTGGCCTTCTTGGCTTGGATGCTGAGCCCCTGTGCCCCAGGACATCCCTGAGAGAGCCCAGGCCCTTCTGCTGGGGGTCCCTGCAGAGCTGAGCAGATCCAGGTCACCTCCCATTGCTCTGCCAACCCTTTGGGCCTGCTCTGGGCCCTGCAGGTCCTTGCCCTGCTCCCAAGGGCTGTGGGGGTGCTTCATGGTCAGGGCTTGGGCTTCAGAGCTCAGGGTGGGGATTGGGCAGAACTTTAGCAGGTTTGTTGTTCTGCTGGCAGGGTCTGGTTCATGATTAGGGGAAGAGCTTTTTGGGCTGGATCAGGATTAAAGCTTGCCTTTTCACACTGGTATTATGGGATTGGAATTGGGGTGGGCATTGGAGTACAAATAAGAGTTTGGAGTTCTGCATTTGGGATTTTCTTGCTTGGAATTAGAGCAGTGGATTTCCTTCAATGGGAATTTTGGGGAGCAGTGGGGCTTAAGGTTACAAAGAGGGTAAAGGTCCATAAGGAATGTTTGCACAGTCAGTGTTTTAGCACCCTCAGCATTACCTGAAACTGTTTTTACCTTATCAAAATCTTTTCTCTCTGTTGGCCCAGCCCCTCTTTCCTTCTCCAAATATCCAATTCCTTTTTGTCCCAGTTCCTCCTTATCTCCCCCAAACTTTCATCTGGGTGGGCTCAGCTTTGTGGTGACCCTGTGCAACCTCATGGAATCAAGGGGCCATTGTGGCACTGCAGGGCCTCATGGAAAGAAAGGGACACAGGAACACTGGGAAATCTTGTGGAACCAGCGCACCATTTAACATTTAAAGCCTTGTGGAAATAATGGAACCCTGAAATCTTTTGGTACCTCATGGAACCAGGGAGCCATTGTGTCACTGTGCTGCCTCATGGAAATAAAGAAACCGTGGGACACAGTGGAACCTCATGAAATGAAGGGGCCACTGTGATACTAAAGCACTTTTTTCAGCCAAATGGATCTTGGGACACTGGGGAACCCCACAGAATCAAGGGGTCATTGTGACACTGAGGACACCTCATGGACTCAAGGGACCACTGTGACACTCCAGGGCATTCTGGAGCCAAAGGATCCCAGGGACATTGAGCAGCCTCCTGGAATCAAAGGGGCAACTTTGACACTGCAGGGCCTCATGGAAACAAAACCAAATACAGGCTTGTCCAGGTCCTGAGGGTGATTCAGAAGGGAGGCAGCAGTGATTTCTCCCTACAGACCCACCACTCCAATGGTCTCTCCCTGCCCTGAAGGTTTCTGGCCATCAGGCTGTAGCTGAGGGGCTTGGGCAGGGCCATGAGGAGAGGGTAGAACAAGGGCTGTGTCCAACTATGCCAGGAGGGCTGTGCTGGGCAAGGAGGAGGAGGCTGCAGCAAACAGTGGCACTGGGGAGGTGAGAGGAGCAGGGGGAGAGACCTTGTGCCTGCCCACGCTGGGCAGGAGCTGCCCCAGGATGGCAGCTCTGAAGTACTCCCAGCATGTCCCTGGGAACAGCAGGGGAAGACTGGATTTCCAAAATCAGGCTGGGAATGCCAAGAGCAGGAGTGTCCTGGTGTCACTGCAGGAGAGTTTCAGCCCTGCAGCAAGGGCACAGAAGAAGTGACCAGTCCATGCAGTGCCCTCAGAAGATCCCACAGCATCCTGTAGATGCTGTCAGGGAGGCCAGCTCTGCTTCACAAGTTCCCAGTGCCTGTCCCTGCCTGTGCTCAAAGGGCTCCCACCCCCAGGACTGTGCTCAGAGAGCACTCAGGCCTTCCAGCCAGAAAGGAGCTCATAAGAACAGTGTGGAAGTGGAAAGAGCAGCTGTGCAAAGCCCAAGCTCTGCTGCTCCCTGGCAGTGCTGCTGTGCTGGGATTCTTGTCCCCTTCCCCTTTGCAAATCCCCCCTGTCCTGCAGTGTGCTGTGCTTTAGGAATAGCTAAGAAGAAGGGTCTTGGACAAAGAAGGTACTGCAGGGTCTTTTTTTTTTTTTTGTTTAAATACTCCGCAAGCACAATTCATCATTTATACACCCCTTGGTCAAATTGGTAGATTTAAAATTAGAATGAAGATGCATATAATATTTTATTGAACAGAAATTATTGCAAGAGGAACTCAATGACCTGAACAAAAAACCTGAGCAGGAAAGCTGGGCCATTAAGGAGTCCCATTCTGAATGCTACACACCAGAAAACAGACATTTTTTTACTCTTGAAAAGCATCCAGTCATCATTTTCCTCAGGGCATCCCTGAGCTCCTGGTTCCTCAGGCTGTAGATGAGGGGGTTCAGTGCTGGAGGCACCACCGAGTACAAAACTGACAGGGCCAGATCGAGGGATGGGGAGGAGATGGAGGGGGGCTTCAGGTGGGAAAATATGCCAGTGCTGACAAAGAGGGAGACCACGGCCAGGTGAGGGAGGCACGTGGAAAAGGCTTTGTGCCGTCCCTGCTTAGAGGGGATCCTCAGCACAGCCCTGAAGATCTGCACATAGGAGAAAACCATGAAAATGAAACAAACAAACACTAAAAAGACACTAACCCCAAGAAGCCCAACTTCCCTGAGGTAGCCTGAGTGTGAGCAGGAGAGCTTGAGGATGTGTGGGATTTCACAGAAGAACTGGCCCAGGGCATTGCCCTGGCACAGGGACAGGGAAAATGTATTGGCTGTGTGCAGCAGAGCATTGAGAAACCCAGAGGCCCAGGCAGCTGCTGCCATGTGGGCACAAGCTCTGCTGCCCAGGAGGGTCCCGTAGTGCAGGGGTTTGCAGATGGCAACGTAGCGGTCGTAGCACATGATGGTCAGGAGGAAATACTCTGCTCCAAGGAAGAAGAGAAGGAAAAAGATCTGTGCAGTACATCCTGTGTAGGAGATTGTCCTGGTGTCCCAGAGGGAGTTGTGCATGGCTTTGGGCACAGTGGTGCAGATGCAGCCCAGGTCTGTGAGGGAGAGGTGCAGCAGGAAGAAGTCCCTGGGGGTGTGCAGGTGCTGGTCGCAGGCTACGGCGCTGAGGATGAGGCCGTTGCCCAGGAGGGCAGCCAGGGAGATGCCCAGGAAGAGCCAGAAGTGCAGCAGTTGCAGCTCCCTCCTGTCTGAGAATGCCAGGAGCAGGAACTGGGCCATGGAGCTGCTGTTGGGCATTTGATGCCTCTGGGCATGGGCAACTGTCAGAGGAAAAAAAGGCGGTGACAAGTTAAGGGAAACTTCTCTTGTTTCCCATAGACCCTCCCCTGTCAGACAGACAGCCTTTTGAGTTTATACGAGATCTTTCTTCAACTCCAGGAGTGGAGCCCTGGTTTGTTCTGGCTGAGTGTGATATGAGGAGCAGGGAACTGCCCACCACACTTTCATAGTTCATCCTTACTCGGTGGAAATGTGTTGGGTCAGGGCCCTCTCCTGGTGTTCAGCTTTATCCTTTGAAACTGCTGTAATGCAAAGGGCTTGTCACCATCTGCACTTCAAGTTCTGAGGAAAGGGTATTGGAATTCATTATAATTTTCCTAGAGTTTCTACAACTCCTCTTCATCTTT
>NW_026087189.1:0-7444 GCF_022539395.1 Myiozetetes cayanensis
ATGCGGTTGGCTTGAAACCAGCTTGTGAGGGTTCGATTCCTTCCTTTCTTGGATTTGGACAAAGGCTGGTTCCTCGAAGGTGTGATATGGGGGCGGGCAGCCATGAATTCATTCGATGTTGGTTGTAATAAGTTCGGGTTGTAGGACTTTTCGTTTAGATGCAAAGGCTTCTCAGATAATGAATATAAGTATAATTACAGCGATTATAGAGATGAGTGAACCAATGGAAGATAAAGTGTTTCATAGAGTATAGGCGTCTGGGTAGTCTGAGTATCGTCGTGGCATGCCAGCTAGGCCTAGGAAATGTTGGGGGAAGAAGGTTAGGTTTACTCCTGTAAATATTACACCAAAGTGTGCTTTAGCTCATGTTGGGTGGAGAGTGTATCCTGTAAAGAGTGGGAATCAGTGTGTGAATCCTGCTAGGATTGCAAATACGGCACCTATAGATAAGACGTAATGGAAATGTGCTACTACATAATAGGTATCATGGAGGGCGATGTCTAGGGAAGAGTTAGCTAGGACAATGCCTGTAAGTCCTCCAATAGTGAATAGGAAAATGAATCCTAGGGCTCATAGTATAGGTGGTTCTCATTTAATAGTACCTCCGTGTAGGGTAGCTAATCAGCTAAAGACTTTAATGCCAGTGGGAATTGCAATAATTATTGTGGCAGATGTAAAATATGCTCGGGTATCTACGTCTATTCCTACTGTGAATATATGATGAGCTCATACGATAAAGCCTAAGAAGCCGATGGATAGTATGGCTCAGACTATTCCTATATAGCCGAATGGTTCTTTTTTGCCAGCATAGTAGGCTACAACGTGTGAGATAATACCAAATCCTGGTAGGATAAGAATGTAGACTTCTGGATGACCAAAAAATCAGAAGAGGTGTTGGTATAGAACTGGATCTCCACCTCCTGCGGGGTCAAAGAATGTAGTGTTGAGATTGCGGTCTGTCAGGAGTATGGTGATACCGGCAGCGAGAACTGGTAGAGAGAGGAGGAGAAGAACTGCGGTGATTAGGACAGATCATACGAACAAGGGGGTTTGATATTGTGATAGGGCTGGTGGTTTCATGTTAATTGCAGTGGTAATGAAGTTGATGGCACCTAGGATTGAGGAAATGCCTGCAAGATGAAGTGAGAAGATGGCCAGGTCTACTGAAGCTCCAGCATGTGCTAGATTGCCAGCTAATGGTGGGTATACGGTTCATCCAGTTCCTACTCCGGCTTCAATTGTAGATGAGGCTAGGAGGAGAAGGAATGATGGGGGAAGAAGTCAGAAACTTATGTTGTTCATGCGTGGGAATGCTATATCGGGGGCACCAATTATTAGGGGGACTAGTCAGTTGCCAAATCCTCCAATTATAATAGGTATTACTATAAAGAAGATTATTACAAAAGCATGGGCGGTAACAATTACATTATAGATTTGGTCGTCTCCTAGAAGGGTTCCTGGTTGTCCAAGTTCTGCTCGGATAAGGAGACTTAGGGCAGTACCAATCATGCCGGCTCAGGCGCCGAAAATTAAGTATAGGGTACCAATATCTTTGTGGTTTGTTGAGAATAGTCATCGGTTGATGAAAGTCATAGGTAAGATGGCCGAGAGTTAAGGCGTTAGGCTGTAGACCTTTTGACAGAGGTTTAATTCCTCTTCTTATCGACTCTGTAGTGAATTTCATATTGAGTTGCAAGCTCAAAGATATGCATTAAGTATGCATCAGGGTCTAGTAGACAGGAGCCTGGTGGTTATGGCATCTAACTGTTAATTAGAAAGATATGGGATCGAAGCCCATCTGTCTAGGAAAGGTCCTAGCTTAGTTAAAGTGCCTGGGTTGCATTCAGGAGATGCAGGATAATGTCCTGCGGATCTTAACAGAAACTAAGAGGAGATAACTCTTGTCTAGGGCTTTGAAGGCCCTCAGTTTAAGTAACCTAAGTTTCTATGGAATTGTGAGAATTGTAGGAGATAAAGGTAAGAGTATAATTGACAGCATGGTGAGTGTAGAGGTTAGGGTGTTAATAGGTTTGCTAACTTGTCACTGTTTTATATGGTTAACGGAGTTGGGTGGGAGGGTGATTGTTGCACAATAGGCAAAGCGAAGGTAGAAGAAAAGTCCTAGCAGGGAGAGTAGGGCAATGATAGTTGCTGCGGTTGTTAGCTCTTGTTTGGTCAATTCTTGGATGATTAGTCATTTAGGCAGGAATCCGGTTAGGGGTGGAAGTCCTGCAAGGGATAAAAGAGTAAGTATGAGGGTTGCAGTTAGTGTGGGAATTTTGGACCATGTAGTTATGAGAGCTGAGAGTTTTAGGGTGTTGGTGGAATTAAGAGCGAAGAAAATAGCGGCTGTTGTTAATGAGTAAAGGTAGAAAGTGATTAATGTGAGTTTGGGGTTATAAATGAGGATGATTGCTATTCAGCCTAGGTGGGAGATAGATGAAAAGGCTATGATTTTGCGAATTTGAGTTTGGTTGAGCCCTATTCAGCCTCCCAAGGCTGCGGAAGCGATGGCTATTATGACCAGTATGGTTGGATTGAGTGAAGGAGAAATAAGGAGGAGGAGGATGGTTGGAGGGAATTTTATGACTGTAGCTAGTAGTAAGCTTGTTATAAGGGAAGAACCTTGCAGGACTTCCGGAAATCAGAAGTGGAATGGGACCAGGCCTAGTTTTATTGAGATTGCAGTTGTCAGTAATATGCACGATGCTGGGTGAGTAAGTTGGGTGATGTCTCATTGGCCGGTAAATCATGCGTTTGATATACTGGAAAAGAGGAGTAATGTTGAAGCAGTTGCTTGGACTAAAAAGTATTTAGTTGAAGCTTCAATGGCTCGTGGGTGATGAGATTTTGAGATTAAAGGGAGGATAGCTAAGGTGTTAATTTCGAGCCCGGTTCATGCCATTATTCAATGGTTGCTTGAGATTGTGATAGTTGTTCCTAGGAGGAGGCTTATGGAGAAAATTAGTTTAGCCTGGGGGTTCATTAGTAAGGGAAGGAGATAAACCATCATTTTCGGGGTATGGGCCCGATAGCTTAATTAGCTGACCTTACTAGGAAATAATATAAAGGAAGTGTGAAGGATTTTGATTCCTTCTGTGTAGGTTCGATTCCTACTTTCCTAAGTCTAGGAAATGAGAGGGCTGGTGTACCTCTATGTTCACCTTATCATAGTGACCCTTTGTAGTTCAGGCACATTTCCTTGAGTGTCTTAGGTAGGGTGGTAAACCTGCATATGAGATTGGTAGGCTAATATGTCATAAGCATAGTGATAGTGTTAGTGGTAGAAAGTTTTTTCATAGTAGATGCATTAGTTGGTCATAACGGAATCGAGGGTAAGAGGCACGGATTCATAGAAAGCCTGCGGAAAGAAGAAGGGTTTTTGTGGCTAAGGCGAGTGGGTAAAGTTCTTGGGAAATGTTAAGTGTACTTGGGTTTAGAAATAGGATGGTGGTTAGTGTATTTATTAGTATGATGTTGGCATATTCTACGTTGAATCCTGAGACTAGTTCTGACTCTCCTTCTGTGAGATCGAATGGGGCACGGTTTGTTTCTGCGAGTGTAGAGATATATCATATTATTGCTAGTGGTCAAGAGGAGAAAATAAGATATATTGGTTCTTGGGTAGTAGCGAGGGTATTGAGGGTGTAGTTTCCACTGAAGATGATTACACATAGAAGGATAATGGCTAGTGTAACTTCATAGGAGATTGTTTGTGCAACTGCTCGTAGGGCACCAATTAGTGCGTATTTTGAGTTTGAGGCTCATCCAGATCATAGGATTGAGTAAACTGCAAGGCTGGATAAGGCAAGGAGGAAGAGTATGCCTAAGTTTATATCTGTAAGAGGGAAAGGGAGGGGGAGTGGGGTTCAGATGGTAATTGCTAGGAGAAGGGCTAATATTGGGGTGGCAATAAATAGGTAGGGAGATGAGGTGGATGGGCGAATTGGCTCTTTAATGAATAGTTTTACCCCATCTGCCATGGGTTGTAGAAGACCAAATGGTCCTACGATATTGGGTCCTTTTCGGGTTTGTATATAGCTTAAAACTTTGCGTTCGACTAATGTTAGAAAGGCTACAGCGATTAAAATTGGTAGAGCATAGGATAGTGATATAGTGAGGTGGATTAGATTGGTGTGGGTGGTCATGTGATGGGGGAAGAGAGCTAGGGAGAGGATTTGAACCTCTGGGTAAAGGGCTTAAGCCTTCTGCATTTACCAAGCTCTGCCACGCTAGCGGTCCTTTTCTAGGAGAATAGAGGGGGTTAGCCCTAGGAGATTTAGTTGGGTTCATATCTTTGGGCGAAGGCGTGCTTGGGGTATTGGCCTTACTCTTTCTGTCCTTTCGTACTGGAAAGAGTTTGTCATGGATAGAAACCGACCTGGATTGCTCCGGTCTGAACTCAGATCACGTAGAACTATTAATCGTTGAACAAACGAACCCTTAGTAGCGGCTGCACCACTAGGATGTTCTGATCCAACATCGAGGTCGTAAACCTCCCTGTCGATTTGGGCTCTTGAGGGAGATTGCGCTGTTATCCCTGGGGTAGCTAGGTTCATTGATCAATAATATTGGGTCTGGTTACTGTTAGTACGTTGATAGGTTGTTCTTGGTATAGAGGAGTGGTCTAATTTTTGGAGGATCAGTTTTTCTCCAAGGTCGCCCCAACCAAAAAATACAGGCCAATAGAGTCCCGGGGAATAATCCAGGGGTAGGGAGGGTAGTATGGGGGAGTGGCTGTTGATTTTGAAGTTCCACAGGGTCTTTTTGTCCTATGTTGTAATCCCTGCTTTTGTACAGGGAGATCAATTTCACTGATTATCTGTAAGAGACAGTTAGGGCCTCGTTTAGCCATTCATACATGTCCCGATTTATGGGACAATTGATTGCGCTACCTTCGCACGGTTAGGATACCGCGGCCGTTGAACGTTTTGTCACTGGGCAGGCCTCACCTTCAATACTTGGTCTGCTGAAGGCTATGTTTTTGGTAAACAGTCGGGCCTTAGGGTTGCCTAGTTCCTTTTACAGATTTTAATCTTTCTTTAGGGCACTCCATGGGCGGGTTAACAGGTTCTGTGATACTAAGTCTTGTTGAGTGTTGGTATATATCTTGTGATTTGTTAATAATGTTGGATGTAAGCTTGTGCCATAGAGGGGAAGGGTCCCTAGTTACTCATTTTAGCATTAATTCTCTTATTATTATAAGTTAGCCTATTAGGGGGGAGGGAGTCGTGGGGGGTTTCGGATTTTTTTGGAGCTGAGCTTTGACGCATTCTTTGGTGGTGGCTGCTTTAGGGCCCACAGTAAGGGGGGTAAGGGGTACTTATCCGCTGGAGGAGAGTGTGTACTTTTTAAAGGAGCTGTACCTCCTTTAGATATTCCTCGATCTATTTCATGTAGGTTCGGTGAGGGTCCTTTAGGAAGAATTGAGGATGAACTTAAATTCATTTCATAGGCAACCAGCTATCACCCAGCTCGGTTGGCTTTTCACCTCTACTGACGAGTCGTCCCACTCTTTTGCAACAGAGACGGGTTAGCTCAGTAAATAGCTGCTCGTAAGTAGCTCGCATGGGTTTCGGGATAACAAGCTTAAATTGGCGTTTTGCTTGGTTAATTCTTGCTAAATCATGATGCAAAAGGTACAAGAGTTAGTCTTTGCTATTTAGTGCTTAATTTTTCATTGTTATTTCATCTTTCCCTTGCGGTACGTAGTCTCTATTGCTCCTTGGTCACCTTTCTATCGCCTATACTAGGATTAGGGGAAAAAATGTTTTGGTTTCTTTAGGGTAGGGTAATTAGTTTATGTTGGGGAGGGGTGGGCTAGAGTAGGCTTCAAGATGACCTGGTACAGTGCAGGTATCTTTCAGGTGTAAGCTGAATGCTTTTGTTATAGCTACATCTTGGTAGACTAAGTGCACCTTCCGGTACACTTACCTTGTTACGACTTGCCTCGTCTTTAGCTTAATGGGGAATTATGTATAATAGGTGTTAGTAGCTTGTGAAGAGGGTGACGGGCGGTATGTACGTGTCCCAGGGCCAGCTTAAAGGAGGCATGATTGTCCTGCTTTACTGCTAAATCCGCCTTTTAGGAATGGTTTCATATTCCTTGTCGTGGGTTTTCTATACTAGAAAATGTAGCCCATTTCTTCCACTTCATAAGCTATACCTTGACCTGTCTTGCTAGCGGAATAGGGCTATTGTGCTCACTGTTAGGCCCTCAAGTTAGGGGTGAGCTGGGGACGGCGGTATATAGGCTGGTGTGGCAAGAGGTGGTTGGGTGTATCGTGGGTTATCGATTATAGAACAGGCTCCTCTAGGTGGGTTTGGGGCACCGCCAAGTCCTTAGAGTTTTAAGCGTTTGTGCTCGTAGTTCTCAGGCGGATGTTTAGGTAGAATAAACATCAGGATTTAGGGCAAGGCATAGTGGGGTATCTAATCCCAGTTTGTGTCCTAGCTTTCGTGGAATTTTATTAATCATGAGGCTAAGATCATTTTTATAAGGGGTGTTAGGTGCATCTTGTGCTTATAACAGCTTAGTTGCATTTCAATCTTAGTTGAGTTGATAATGAAAGACCACTCTTTACGCCGTGTAAGGTTAATTTGGGTTTCTTGTATGACCGCGGTGGCTGGCACAAGATTTACCAACCCTGATGGATTGCTTTGACTAAGTCAAGTTTTCACTTATTGCTTAATATCAATTACTGCTGAATACCCGTGGGGGTGTGGCTGGGCAAGGCGTCTTGGGCTACAATTAGGAGTGGGCCTGATACCTGCTCCTGTTATCTTGATAAGATGTTGAGGGCATTTTCACTGGGGTGCGGATACTTGCATGTATATATGCAGCAAGAACTAACTATAAGGTTAGGACTAAGTCTTTTGTCCTTGGGTGTATGAGGCAGCCATCTTAACATCTTCAGTGTTATGCTTTTTATAAGCTACAGGGACTGTTGGTTGTATGTTTTTATATTGCAATTGTTGTATTTTTAGTTTGTTGGTTGGATAATAGTTTTGTACTTGGAGGAGTCTAAAAGAAAGAAGTATTTGACTGGAATTGATGATATTGAGGGATGGGTTGTTAGGTTAGATAGAAAATTTTGGGGATGAGGTTCTTATAGTTGAATTTACAACGGTGGTTTTTCAGGCCATAGGTCTTGGAGAGAGTCCAGGTAAGAACCTTATGACGTACTTCATGGTTTTTTTAAGTATCTGTTTTATTTTAGGTGGGTTGGCAGTAGCTTCTAATCCTTCTCCTTATTATGGGGTTGTAGGGTTAGTGTTGGGGTCTGTTGTGGGGTGTGGGTGATTGGTGAGTTTGGGGGTGTCTTTCATCTCGTTGGTGCTGTTTTTAGTGTATTTGGGTGGAATATTAGTTGTATTTATTTACTCAGTGTCGTTGGCAGCTGACCCTTTTCCTGAAGCCTGAGGGGATTGGCAGGTTGTGGGG
>NW_026087190.1:0-7147 GCF_022539395.1 Myiozetetes cayanensis
TTACACAGCTGAAAGAGTCCCGGAGCCACCGGTGCCCAATCCATGACTCTCGGGATGCTGCCACAAGGCAAGAGGCCCAACGCACTTCTGGACAAGGTCCTCCAGCGGCAAGGCCGTCTGTTCTCATCGCCAGGGTGCTCTATTTATCTGTCTCTGGAGGACCAAGAAAGGGAATATGTCCTGCACTCCTGCGTTACTTCTGCCCACAGCCTTCATCCTGCTCAGAGCGTTGGTGAGACCTGCTGGCCTGCAGATGGAGAAGCCTCTGTGGATCAGAGTCCCTGCTCCCTTGGAGCTGCAGTTGTCAGCAGAGCCCGCTCCTGCCTGAACACGCACATGGGCAGGAAAAGGCTGCAGGGAAGAGTGGGATCCCAGGCCGTTGCAGTGAGGCATTGCCAGGAGCAGGTGGTCCAGCAGCTCCTGTCCCTGAGACACCGGTGCCGAAGCCATGGCTCGCAGGAAGCTGCGGCAGTGCCACATCAGGATCCTGTGCAGCAACGTGCGGTGGGTTGTGTCCTTCAGCAAAAGCTGGTGTTTCCAAGTGCAGGACTGTCTCGCAATGCAGTATGGCAGGAGCAGGAGAAGGAAGATCTCGGCACTACAGTTCCCTGTGGCAAGAGACTCCATCCCTGGCAGAGGCTCTGGGAGACCCGCTGGAGTCAGACAGAGAAGCCCCTCTGGACGGGTCCCCCTGCTGCCTGGGAGGAGCAGGAAACAGCAAAGCCCGCTCCTCCCTGAGCATGCACTTGGCCAGGCAAAGGCTGAAAGTAAGAGCGGGAGCCCAGGCCACTGCAGCAAGGCATTCCCAGGAGCAGCTGGTGGCACAGCAGCAAGTGTCCTGGAGCTGCCACTGCCCATTCCTGGCTTCCCCGGATGCTTCCATAGAACAAAAAAAACGCTACGGGCAGTGCGGGACAAGATCTGCCCGTGGCCAACGCAGAAGTTGCCGTCTCCAGGGCGTTCTCTGGTGCAAATAGAACAGGAGCAGATGGAGGAATATCTGCGCAGCCGGCGTCCTTGTGGAGAGAGACTCCATCCCTCCCAGCACCTGTGAAAGAGCTGCCGCACTACAGACGGACAAATCCCTGTGCACAGGTCTACCTTCTCCCTCTAAACCACAGATGTCAGAAGACCCGTCTCCCCTCTGAGGATATACCCGGCAAGGGAAAAGCTGGAATTTCCCGAGCCTGGCAAAGGTCCAAGGAAGGCATTGCCCGCAGCAAGTTGCACAGCTGAAAGTGTCCCGGAGCCACCTATGTCCAATCCATCGCTTTCTGAACGCTCCGTCTGTGCCGTAGGAGATGACTCCCTGCACGTTGCTGCACAAGATCCTGCAGTGCAAAGGCAGGTCTCCCAAGTCCAGGGCTCTCTCTAGAACCAGTATGGCAGGAACAGGAGAGGAAGATCTCTGCACCGCATTGACTTTCTAGCAAAGCACTCTGTCCCTGGAAGAGCCTCTGGCAGACCTGCTGGAGTCCTGTCCACAGGGAGTGCTCTCTGTTTGCTCTCTTGGAGCCACAGCTGGCAGGAGACTTGTGTTGTGCCTGAGGATGCAACTGGAAATGAAAAGCTGTGAAGCCGTAAGTGTGCTTCAGGCTTGAGGGATGGCATTGCCAGCAGCAAGTTGCACAGCTGAAAGGGTCTTGGAGCCACCAGTGCCCAATCCATGGCTCTCTGGACGCTCCGTTTGTGCCGTAGGAGATGACTCCCTGCACGTTGCTGCAAAGATCCTGCAGTGCAAAGGCAGGTCTCCCAAGTCCAGGGCTCTCTCCAGAACCAGTACGGCAGGAGCAGGACCAGGAAGATCTCTACACCGCATTTACTTTCTAGCAAAGCACTCTGTCCCTGGATTGGCTCTGGGAGATCTGCTGGAGTCCTGTCCACAAGGAGTGCTCTCTCTTGGCTCTCTTGGAGGAAAAGCTGGCAGGAGACTTGTGTCATGCCTGAGGATGCAACTGGAAAGGAAAAGCATAGAAGCCGTAAGCGAGCTTCCGGCTTGAGGGAAGGCTTTGCCAGCAGCAAGTTGCACAGCTGAAAGAGTCCCAGAGCCACCGGTGCCCAATCCATGGCTCTCGGGATGCTGCCACAAGGCAAGAGGCTCCACGCACTTCTTGACAAGATCCTCCGGCGGCAAGGCCGTCTTTTTCCATCGCCAGGGTGCTCCATTTATCCGTCTGTGGAGGACCAAGAAAGGGAATATGTCCTGCCCGCCTGCGTTACTTCTGCCCACAACCTTCATCCTGCCCAGAGCGTTGGTGAGACCTGCTGGCCTGCAGATGGAGAAGCCTCTGTGGATCGGAGTCCGTGCTCCCTTGGAGCTGCGGCTGTCAGCAGAACCCGCTCCTGGCTGAACATGCACATGGGCAGGAAAAGGCTGCAGGGAAGAGTGGGATCCCAGGCCATTGCAGTGAGGCATTGCCAGGAGCAGGTGGTCCAGCAGCTCCTGTCCCTGAGACACCGGTGCCCAAGCCATGGCTCCCAGGAAGCTGCGGCAGTGCCACATCAGGATCCTGTGCAACAATGTGCGGTGGGTTGTGTCCTTCAGCAAAAGCTGGTGTTCCCAAGTGCAGGGCTGTCTCGCAATGCAGTACGGCAGGAGCAGGAGAAGGAAGATCTCGGCACTGCAGTTCCTTGTGGCAAGAGACTCCATCCCTGGCAGAGGCTCTGGGAGACCTGCTGGAGTCAGACACAGGAGCCCCTCTGGACGGGTCTCCCTGCTGCCTGGGAGGGGCAGGAAACAGCAAAGCCCGCTCCTCCCTGAGCATGCACTTGGCCAGGCACAGGCTGCAAGTAAGAGCGGGAGCCCAGGCCACTGCAGCAAGGCATTCCCAGAAGCAGCTGGTGGCACAGCAGCAAGTGTCCTGGAGCTGCCACTGCCCATTCCTGGCTTCTCGGGATGCTTCCATAGAAAAAAAGGAGGCTACGGGCAGTGCGGGACAAGATCTGCCCGTGGCCAAGGAAGAAGTTGCCGTCTCCAAGGTGTTCTCTGGTGCCAGTAGAGCAGGAGCAGATGGAGGAACATCTGCGCAGCCGGCTTCCTTGTGGAGAGAGACTCCATCCCTCCTAGCACACGTGAAAGAGCTGCCGCACTCCTGACAGAGGAATCCCTGTGCACAGGTCTCCCTTCTCCCTCTGAGCCACAGGTATCAGAAGACCCGTCTCATCTCTGAGGATGCAACTGGCAAGAGAAGGCTGGAATTTCCCAAGCCTGACAAAGGTCCAAGGAAGGCATTGCCAGCAGCAAGTTGCACAGCTGAAAGGGTCCCGGAGCCACCAGTGTCCAATCCATGGCTCTCTGGACGCTCCGACTGTGCCGTAGGAGATGACTCCCTGCACGTTGCTGCACAAGATCCTGCAGTGCAAAGGCAGGTAACCCAAGTCCAGTGCTCTCTCCTGAACCAGTACGGTAGGAGCACGAGTAGGAGCAGGAAGATCTCTGCACCGCACTTACTTTCTAGCATGGCACTCTGTCCCTGGAAGAGCCTCTGGCAGACCTGCTGGAGTCCTGTCCACAGGGAGTGCTCTCTCTTGCCTCTCTTGGAGGCAAAGCTGGCAGGAGACTTGTGTCGTTCCTGAGGATGCAACTGGAAAGGAAAAGCATAGAAGCCGTAAGCGTGCTTCCGGCTTGAGGGAAGGCATTGCCAGCAGCAAGTTGCACAGCTGAAAGAGTCCCGGAGCCACCAGTGCCCAATCCATGGCTCTCGGGATGCTGCCGCAAGGCAAGAGGCTTCACACACTTCTGGACAAGATCCTCCAGCGGCAAGGCCGTCTTTTTCCATCGCCAGGGTGCTCTATTTATCCGTCTGTGGAGGACCAAGAAAGGGAATATGTCCTGCACGCCTGCGTTACTTCTGCCCAAAGACTTCATCCTGCCCAGAGCGTTGGTGAGACCTGCTGGCCTGCAGATGGAGAAGCCTCTGTGGATCGGAGTCCATGCTCCCTTGGAGCTGCGGCTGTCAGCAGAGCCCGCTCCTGGCTGAACATGCACATGGGCAGGAAAAGGCTGCAGGGAAGAGTGGGATCCCAGGCCATTGCAGTAAGGGATTGGCAGGAGAAGGCGGTCCAGCAGCTCCTGTCCCCGAGACACCGGTGCCCAAGCCATGGCTCCCAGGAAGCTGCGGCAGTGCCACATCAGGATCCTGTGCAACAACATGCGATGGGTTGTGTCCTTCAGCAAAAGCTGGTGTTCCCAAGTGCAGGGCTGTCTCGCAATGCAGTACGGCAGGAGTAGGAGAAGGAAGATCTCGGCACTGCAGTTCCTTGTGGCAAGAGACTCCATCCCTGGCAGAGGCTCTGGGAGACCTGCTGGAGTCAGACACAGGAGCCCCTCTGGACGGGTCTCCCTTCTACTTGGGAGGGGCAGGAAACAGCAAAGCCCGCTCCTCCCTGAGGATTCACTTGGTCAGGCAAAGGCTGGAAGTAAGAGCGGGAGCCCAGGCCACTGCAGCAAGGCATTCCCAGGAGCAGCTGGTGGCACAGCAGCAAGTGTCCTGGAGCTGCCACTGCCCAATCCTGGCTTCCCAGGATGCTTCCATAGAAAAAGAGGAGGTTACAGGCAGTGCGGGACAAGATCTGCCCGTGGCCAAGGCAGAAGTTGCCGTCTCCAAGGTGTTCTCTGGAGCCAGTAGAGCAGGAGCAGATGGAGGAATATCTGCGCAGCCGGCTTCCTTGTGGAGAGAGACTCCATCCCTCCCAGCGCCTGTGAAAGAGCTGCTGCACTCCCGACAGAGGAATCCCTGTGCACAGGTCTCCCTTCTCCCTCTGAGCCACAGGTATCAGAAGACCCGTCTCATCTCTGAGGATGCAACTGGCAAGAGAAAGGCTGGAATTTCCCAAGCCTGACAAAGGTCCAAGGAAGGCATTGCCAGCAGCAAGTTGCACAGCTGAAAGGGTCCCGAAACCACCAGTGTCCAATCCATGGCTCTCTGGACGCTCCGACTGTGCCGTAGGAGATGACTCCTAGCACGTTGCTGCACAAGATCCTGCAGTGCAAAGGCAGGTCTCCCAAGTCCAGTGCTCTCTCTTGAACCAGTATGGCAGGAGCAGGAGCAGAAAGATCTCTGCACCCCATTGATTTTCTAGCACGGCACTCTGTCCCTGGAAGAGCCTCTGGCAGACCTGCTGGAGTCCTGTCCACAGGGAGTGCTCTCTCTAGGCTCTCTTGGAGGCAAAGCTGGCAGGAGACTTGTGTCGTTCCTGAGGATGCAACTGGAAAGGAAAAGCATAGAAGCCGTAAGCGTGCTTCCGGCTTGAGGGAAGGCTTTGCCAGCAGCAAGTTGCACAGCTGAAAGAGTCCTGGAGCCACCGGTGCCCAATCCATGGCTCTCGGGATGCTGCCGCAAGGCAAGAGGCTTCACGCACTTCTGGACAAGGTCCTCTAGCAGCAAGGCCGTCTTTTTCCATCGCGAGGGTGCTCTATTTATCCGTCTGTGGAGGACCAAGAAAGGGAATATGTCCTGCCCGCCTGCGTTACTTCTGCCCACAGACTTCATCCTGCCCAGAGCGTTGGTGAGACCTGCTGGCCTGCAGATGGAGAAGCCTCTGTGGATCGGAGTCCCTGCTCCCTTGGAGCTGCGGCTGTCAGCAGAACCCGCTCCTGGCTGAACATGCACATGGGCAGGAAAAGGCTGGAGGGAAGAGTGGGATCCCAGGCCATTGCAGTGAGGCATTGCCAGGAGCAGGTGGTCCAGCAGCTCCTGTCCCTGAGACACCGGTGCCCAAGCCATGGCTCCCAGGAAGCTGCGGCAGTGCCACATCAGGATCCTGTGCAGCAATGTGCGGTGGGTTGTGTCCTTCAGCAAAAGCTGGTGTTCCCAAGTGCAGGGCTCTCTCGCAATGCAGTACGGCAGGAGCAGGAGAAGGAAGATCTCGGCACCGCAGTTCCTTGTGGCAAGGGACTCCATCCCTGGCAGAGGCTCTGGGAGACCTGCTGGAGTCAGACACAGGAGCCCCTCTGGACGGGTCTCCCTGCTGCCTGGGAGGGGCAGGAAACAGCAAAGCCCGCTCCTCCCTGAGCATGCACTTGGCCAGGCAAAGGCTGCAAGTAAGAGCGGGAGCCCAAGCCACTGCAGCAAGGCATTCCCAGGGGCAGCTGGAGGCACAGCACCAAGTGTCCTGGAGCTGCCACTGCCCAATCCTGGCTTCCCAGCATGCTTCCATAGAAAAAGAAGAGGCTACGGGCAGTGCGGGACAAGATCTGCCCGTGGCCAAGGCAGAAGTTGCCATCTCCAGGGCGTTCTCTGGAGCCAGTAGAGCAGGAGCAGATGCAGGAATATCTGTGCAGCCGGCTTCCTTGTGGAGTGAGACTCCATTGCTCCCAGCGCCTGTGAAAGAGCTGCTGCACTCCAGACAGAGGAATCCCTGTGCACAGGTCTCCCTTCTCCCTCTGAACCACAACTGTCAGGGGACCCGTGTCCCCTCTGAGGATGCACCCAGCAAGGGAAAAGGTCGAATTTCCCGAGCCTGGCAAAGGTCCAAGGAAGGCATTGCTCGCTGCAAGTTGCACAGCTGAAAAGGTCCTGGAGCCACCAGTGTCCAATCCATGGCTTTCTTAACGCTCCGTCTGTGCCGTAGGAGATGACTCCCTGCACGTTTCTGCAAAGATTCTTCAGTGCAAAGGCAGGTCTCCCAAGTCCAGGGCTCTCTCCAGAACCGGTACGGCAGGAGCAGGAGTAGGAAGATCTCTGCACCGCATTTACTTTCTAGCACAGCACTCTGTCCCTGGAAGAGCCTCTGGGAGATCTGCTGGAGTCCTGTCCACAAGGAGTGCTCTCTCTTGGCTCCCTTGGAGCAGCAGCTGGCAGGAGACTTGTGTCATGCCTGAGGATGCAACTGGAAAGGAAAAGCTGTGAAGCCCTAAGGATGCTTCAGGCTTGAGGGAAGGCATTGCCAGCAGCAAGTTGCACAGCTGAAAGAGTCCCGGAGCCACCAGTGCCCAATCCATGGCTCTCGGGATGCTGCCGCAAGGCAAGAGGCTCCACGCACTTCTGGACAAGGTCCTCCAGCGGCAAGGCCGTCTGTTCCCATCGCCAGGGTGCTCTATTTATCCGTCTCTGGAGGACCAAGAAAGGGAATATGTCCTGCACACCTGCGTTACTTCTACCCAAAGACTTCATCCTGCCCAGAGCGTTGGTGAGACCTGCTGGCC
>NW_026087191.1:0-7073 GCF_022539395.1 Myiozetetes cayanensis
AACCCAACCAAAAACCCAATCAAGCAATCAACCAAACCAAAAACCCCAACCAACCTAACCAACTGAACCAACAAACTCAACACACCAACCAAATCAATGCAACCAAACCCAACAAACGAACTGACTTAACCCAAGAAACCTAACCAACCCAACCAACTAATCCAACAAAACCAACAAACCAAACAAACCCAACCTACCCAAACCAACATACCCAACAAACCAACCCAACAAACCCAACCAAACCAACCCAACTAACTAAATCAATCAACCAAACCAACCAATCAACCAACCAATCAACCCAACAAACCCATTCTACCCAACCCAACACACCCAACCAGCAAACCCAACCAAAAAACTAACCATACCAACCAACCCAACCAATCCAACCAACCAACCCAACCAAGGAAACCAACCCAACAAAACCAACTAACCAACCCAACCAACCTACCCACGCAACAAACCCACCCAACCCACCAACCCCACCAACTCACCAACCCAACCCATCCAAACAACAAACCAACAAAAACAACCAACCAAACCAACCAACCAACCCAACAAACCAACCAAACCAACCACCCAACCCACCCAACCAACCCAATGAACCAACTCAAACAACCAACCAACTCAAACAACCAATTAACCTGATCAAACAACTAACCCGACCAACCCAATAAAACCCAACCAACCAAACAAACCCAACCAACAAATAAACCAACCCAACTCAACCAACCCAACCAACCAACAAACCCAACCCAACCAACAAGCCAACTAACCGAACCAACCAACTCAACCAACCCAACCAACCAACAAACTCAACCAACCCAAACAAGCAACCCAACCAACTAACTCAACTAACCCACCCAACAAACCCAAACAACCTAACCAACAAACAAACCAACCCAACAAACCCAACCCAACCCAACCAACCCACCAACCCAACCCACACAAACAACCAACCCAAACAACCAACCAACAAACCAAACCAACAGAAACAACCAACCAACCCAACGAACCAACCAACCCAATGAACCAACCAAATGAACCAACCAACCCAACCACCCCAACCAACCAACCAACCCAACTAACCAACTCAAACAACCAACCAACTCAAACAAGCAACCTACCTGACCAACCAACCATCCCAACTGTCGTGGTTTTGCCCACCAGCCCATCCCTGGGGCTGAGGATGGTTTTGTCCAGGTGATTTCCGGACAAAAAAACAATCAAAAAGTTCAGTGACGCCTTTGCTAATTACACCTTTAAGAAAACGGAAGAGAAAGTTGGTTGCGCAGTTGAAATTAGAAGCAGCAGCCATGTAGAAGGGTAGCGGGCCCGAGGAGGGCCAAGGCCCCCTCCTCCCTGGCTTGGGCCGGGGAGGGGTAGGTGTAGTACTGAAGCCCCCCTTCTCTCTTGTGAGAGAGTGAAGAAAAAAAAAAGGTTTAAAAGACGAACTGTTTAGATGAGAAACCGCTGCAGAAGAATTCCAGCCATGAGATAACAGGACTTCCAAGGTCAAAGCTGGCAGCTGAAGCTGCAACAGGAGAGAGAGAAGAAAAGTTCGAAGGGGGGAGAGCTGCTTTTTTCTCCCTTTCGCTCTCCCTCCCTTCAGCAGGGTAAAGACTGAAAAATAAAATCCCTGCCACCTGTAAAAGTTTGTTGAGGTGAAGAGACCCCCCATGCAGCTCACAGAGGAGCTTGTGAATATACCAGAGATTTGTGACTTTAACAGAAAGAGAAAAGCCTTATGCTGGAGCAGAAGCGGCTCGGATGAGGCAGAGTCCTGTTAAAGACTTTGTAACCCTCGAAGGGGATGATGCTTACGCTGGAGCGAGACGGCTCAGATAAGCTTGGGATCTCAGTAAGAGATCCATGCTGCTGCTGTTGAAGATTTATGACCCTGAGGGAATGAGGACCTACGCTGGAACAGAAAACGGTTCGGGTAGGGATGTTGGGATCCATGTGTGGGATCCATGCCGATGGTGCTGGAGATTTGTGACCCTGAGGGAAACCTCACGCTGGAGCAAGAGACGGCTCAGGTGAGATGTTGGGATCTCAGTAAGAGATCCATGCTGCTGCTGTTGAAGATTTATGACCCTGAGGGGAATGAGAGGACCCACGCTGGAGCAGAAGACGGCTCAGGTGGGATATTGGGACCCGAGTAGAGGATCCAGACTAGACCCATGCCGAGAAGTCAATCAAGGACTGTTCTCCCATGGGGAGGGACCTCCATAGGGAAACGGGTGAACTCTTAAACCATTATCCCCTGTAACCCTGTGGAAGAAGATCCATAGTAAGCAAGTGTCCCCTTGCAAGCCTATGGAAGGAAACCCTTCAGGACCTGGGTAACCCCAAGCCTTTGGTTTTAGCCCAGGAGGGGGTTAGACCCAGCCCTGGAGGTCAACACAGAATGAGAGAGAGATAAAGAAGTTCCAACTGCGACGAAAGTGCTGCAGAGTTACTAGAGAAAGAGAGAAAAAGCTGGAATTCCGAGAATGGAAAAGGACTGCTTCTCCTCCTTGGACTGATATAAAGGGAGGTGGGGGGAGAAGTATCTTCTGTAAATACATAATACCTTTTACTTAAGTAGAATTGTTGTAGATATAGTTCTAATTCTTTAGTTTTAGTTTGATAATAATAATAAATACTCATACTTTTTTTCAATTCAGTCTCTTTTTGTCTGCATAAACCTTCTCTCAACTAATAGTAATTGTATGTGGAAGTGTAAAAGTAAATTGAGCCAGGGCAAAACCATGACACCAACAAAACAAACAAACCCAACACAACCCAACCAAACAACAAACCAACCAAACCCAAGCAGCTTAAGCAACCAACCCAACAAACCCATGAACCGACACACCAACCTAACCTAACCAACCAACCAACGAACCCAACCAACCAATCCAACCAAGCCCTGACTGAAGGGGTTGAGCAGTGAAGTGTCCCTGGAGCATCCCAGTGTAGCCACCAGGCACTGCCTGATCACACCAGGAGCTCTTGCATGCCAGAGGTTGGGAAAAATCACAATCATCAGATGCCCAACCAAGCAGGTGCAATTACCATTTGTAATCTTGGTAAAACATTGCCCTGAATCGTAGCCCAGTGGAACAGCACCCTTGGGAATTGTAGCCCCAGGGGAGCAGTACAACTGTTACTGCACTTTGGCAAGATAGTCCACTAGTTTCTCTATTGGCTTATAGCAAGAATGGAAACTTAGTGGTGGCCAAAGTCAACCATCTTGCAACCCTATGAAGAGCAGGTCTGAGTGAAGTCCTTTGAGCTCTCCTGGGCCACAGTGGCTGTTCCAGCACCTTCCTCTTTCTGGGACAACTCTTGGAGCTTCCTGGAGCTTGGAAACCCTCAAGTCTGTGACATTCAGCAGACTGTTGTTGACAAGGAAGCCTGGGCTGATACCCAACAACAGACACACACACACACACACACTCCTCGAGATGCCACCCTTGTCTGTTGGGAACACAAAGGGATTTGACAGGAGCATTTCCCTGACAACAAGGGGAATTTTTGAGAGGTGCTTTACACACACAGATGTTCACAACTCTACCTATATGTGTTCATTGACTGTGCTCTGAATGTTGTTATCATGGCTGGGCTTTGTGAACAAAGATTTGAGAAGGGCTCTACCCACACTTGCTGCAAGCGCGCTGATGGCTAAAAAGGCCAATGCGAGATAGACAAGTCCGGTTGCAGAAGGCACAGCAGAAAGACTCCCCAAGTGATACAGACGAGACGCTATTCTTTCTGCATTGTCTTTTCTCCTCAAGAGTGATCCTGTGTGTGTTCTCAAAAGCAGCAGCAGCGTTATAGATGGTGTGTCTCCAGGCCTCTTGATTGGAGGCCAGGGTAGACCAATGGTGATGATCAGTACGGCCAAGGCTGAGGGATTGTTTCAGGGAGTCCTTGTATCTCCTCTTCGGGGCTCCTCTCTTGTGGTAGCCAGTGGTAAGTTCCTCATAGAGCACAATCTTAGGGGGAAGCATGGTTCTGATGTTCCAGGGGGAATAAAGGGGAAATGGGTAGGGAATTCCCCCCTTTTTTGGTAAGCCTTTCCCTTTGTATCTTTGTGGCTGATGCTATTTCCTTGTCAATAAACTTATTTCTCAACTTACACCTCCTCTCACTTTGTGTCTCTGTATTGGTGGGAAATAAAAAGGGAAGGAGTTCATTTTATTGGAGTTCCAGCCCCAGAGTTTGTCTATAAACAAAGTTAAACTTACATGGGGTTTTGAAGAGTCACACATGCCCCATCATTCCATGAGGTTCGTCAGTGCACCAGGATTCTCGAGGTCCCATGAGGCCTCAGACTGTCACAATGGTCCCTTGATTCCTTGAGGCTTCAGAGGGTGACAACAGCCCCTTGATTCCATGAGATATTACCATGTCCCAGTGTTCCTTTGGTTCCCTGAATTTTGGTAATGTCTGGGGTTCCTTTGTTCCCATGAGGTTCCTTGGTTTCCATCAGGCCCTGCCACGTCCCAGACTCCCTTTGGTTCCATGAGGTGCTGCAGGGTCACAATGTGCCCTTTATTCCATGAGGTTCCGCCATGTGCCAGGGTTCCTTTGGTTCCATGGGGTTCCACAGTGCCAAAACTGCCTTGTTCTCATCCTTCCCATATTTGTGGGCCCTATTGTGTCCCTGCCTGGGATAGAGCATGATTGTGTTTGTGCAGGAATGGATCCATGGCCATCCTGCCCACTGCACCAATGGAATGCTGCAAACACGGCACTGCAGGCCCCACCCTGGAGGCAGGAACAGTCTGGGAACTCCAGGCCTGCTCCCATTCCCAAGAGCCAGGCGGGCTCACCAAGAGCACAAGGCATTGAATGCAGCCCCTGCAGCTCTCTGGGATTGCTGGAGACAAAGGTAGGAACTCAGAGGAGCTCTTCAGAGCCCTGACAGTGCCACTGCAATCACAAGCTGCATTGCCCGGCTCAACACTCAGCACAGCCAAGGCCACAACACTTCCTGAAAGGTGTCCCTTCTGGGGAGGGCCAGGGGGACAAAGCCTCCATCTGTCCCTGCAGATTTGGCGTCCAATTCTCATCCCCACTTAGGGACAAAGTCAGGTTACACTGTGTGTTTAGCTTTGCATTTCCTTAACTGTTTTGTGATTCCAACATCCCCCCTTCAGTCTGAGAAGAGACTGGTCCCCCAAAGAACACAAGACCTGAATATTTGTGGCTCTCGTTGCAGGGGTTGCAACTTGGGCCACAATCTGTGCCAGGAGCAGAGAGGTCCCTCCCTACAAAAACTTCTTGGCAATGGAGTTATCAAGGAAATGGGACAAGCTGTGGGGATCAGTGTCAAAGCATGGTCTGGGAAGTGTCTTGAGCATCCTCCTTTTGACCACCACCAGCTTTTTCACCCATTTTCTCTCTCTTTTCTCACACCTCTTCCTTCACAAACCACTGTGATCCCACCATTTCCCTTCCTTTGGTTCTTTCCTAGAGATCCCATGACAGGTCTTGCACAGTCCCCAAATGTACTTTCCTGTTGTCCATCATAAGACTCAGACCCCATTTTCAACTGGCAAAGCCATCCTGGCAGGCTCTGCCATTGACCCACTTGGTGAAACTCTCACACAGAGACGTTGGAACTTTATTTTTTACCTGTTGCGTTTCCAATGGCTTCTTTAAAAACACAGTGCCAGCAATAGAAATTCCTTGGAGAAGGAGTTTGGGATATTAGACTCAATGAAACACAGAATGGTTTGGCTCTGAAGGGAAATAAAAGCTCATGTGGTCCAAACCCCTGGACATGGAGAGTGACATCACTAATTCAGGCTGCTCAAAGTTCCCAGCCTTGGACAAATCCTCTTCTCTGGAAACCTGTTGCAGTTCTTGCCAGCCCCATTCTAAACATTTCTTCATTTTATCCAACATAAAGCTCCTCTATTTAATCATAGAATCATAGAATAGATTGGGTTGGAAAAGACCTCCAAGATCATCAAGTCCAACCCCTGATCCAACTCTAATTACTATATCATGGCACTAAGGGCCATGTCCAATCTCTTTTTAAAAACTTCCAGGGATGGTGAATCCACCACCTCTCTGGGCAGGGTGTTCCAATGCCTGATCACCCTCTCTGTAAAGAATTTCTTCCTAACATCTAACCTAAATTTCCCCTGGCAGAGCTTGAGCCCATGTCCCCTTGTCCTGTTGTTGGTTGCCTGGGAGAAGAGACCAACCCCCACCTGGCTATAACTTCCCTTCAGGTAGTTGAAGAGAGTGATGAGGTCACCTCTAAGCCTTCTCTTCTCTAGACTAAACAACCCCAGCTCCCTCAACCTCTCCTCATAGGACTTGTGCTCAGGTCCCTTCACCAGCCTGGTTGCTCTTCGCTGGACCTGCTCCAGCACCTCAATGTCCTTCCTGAACTGAGGGGCCCAGACCTGAACACAATACTCAAGGTGCGGCCTCACCAATGCAGAATACAGGGGAAGGATCACTTCCCTGCTCCTGCTGGCCACACTGTTCTTGATGCAGGCCAGGATGCCATTGGCCTTCTTGGTCACCTGGGCACACTGCTGGCTCATGTTCACCCTCCTGTCAATCAGCACCCCCAGGTCCCTTTCCACCTGGCTACTCTCCAACCACTCTGTGCCCAGCCTGTAGCGCTGCAGGGGTTGTTGTGGCCAAAGTGCAGGACCCGACACTTGGCCTTGTTGAACTTCATTCCATTGGAGTCAGCCCAACTCTCCAGTCTATCCAGATCCCTCTGCAGAGCCCTCCTGCCTTCCAGCAGGTTGACACTCCCTCCCAACTTGGTGTCATCAGTAAATTTGCTGATGATGGACTCAATCCCCTCATCTAGATCATTGATAAAGATGTTAAACAGGACTGGACCCTGCACTGATCCCTAGGGGACAACACTGGTGACTGGATCCCAACTGGATGCAGCCCCATTCACCAGCACTCTCTGGGCCCGGCCCTCCAGCCAGTTCTTAATCCAGCACAGAGTGCCCCTGTCCAAGCCATGGGTTGCAGCTTTTCCAGGAGTATATTCTGGGAGACAGTGTCAAAGGCTTTGCTGAAGTCCAGATAGACACATCCACAGC
>NW_026087192.1:0-7237 GCF_022539395.1 Myiozetetes cayanensis
GGGGTCTCAGGGGGTTTTGGGGTCTCAGAGTGGGTTTTGGGGGATTTTTGGGGTCTCTGGGTGGTTTTTGGGTTTTCAAGGTGGTTTTTGGGGGTTTTGGGGGTCTCAAGGTGATTTTGGGGTCTCAGGGTGGATTTTTGGGGGATTTTGGGGTCTCAGGGTGGATTTTTGGGGTCTCAAGGTGGATTTTTGGGGGTCTCAGGGTGGATTTTGGGGTCTCAAAGTGAGTTTTGGGGATTTTTTGGGGATTTTGGGGGTCTCAGGGTGGATTTTTGGGGTCTCAGGGTGGATTTTTGGGGGGATTTTGGGGTCTCAGGGTGGATTTTTGGGTTTTCAAGGTGGTTTGTTGGGGGTTCTCAAGGTGGATTTTGGGGTCTCAGGGTGGATTTTTTGGGGGTTTTAGGGGTCTCGGGGTGATTTTGGGGGTCTCAGGGTGATTTTGGGGGTCTCAGGGTGGATTTTTGGGGGTCTCAGGGTGGATTTTGGGGTTCTTAGGGGATTTTGGGGTCTCAGGGTGGTTTTTAGGGTGATTTTGAGGGTCTCAGGGTGATTTTTGGGGTCTCAGGGTGGATTTTGGGGTCTCAGGGTGGTTTTGGGGTCTCAAGGTGATTTTAGGGTCTCAGGGTGGGTTTTGGGGGTCTCAAGGTGGATTTTTGGGGATTTTGGGGGTCTCAGGTGGATTTTTGGGGGATTTTGGGGTCTCAAGGTGGATTTTGGGGTTCCAGGGTGGGTTTTAGGGGTTCTTGGGGGATTTTAGGGGTCTCAAGATGGTTTTTGGGGTGATTTTGGGGTCTCGGGTGATTTTGGGGGTCTCAAGGTGATTTTTGGGGTCTCAAGGTGGTTTTTGGGGTGATTTTGGGAGTCTCAGGGTGGATTTTTGGGGTCTCAAGGTGGATTTTTGGGGGTCTCAGGGTGGATTTTGGGGTCTCAGGGTGGTTTTAGGGGGTCTCAGGGTGATTTTGGGGTCTCAGGGTGGATTTTTAGGGGGTTTCAGGGTGGTTTAGGGGTTGGTTTGGGGTCTCAGGGTGGGTTTTGAGGGGGATTTTGGGGTCTCAGGGTGGATTTTGGGGATTTTGGGGTCTCAGGGTGGTTTTTGGGGGTCTCAGGGTGGATTTTGGGGGATTTTGGGGTTGTTTTTGGGGGATTTTGGGGTCTCAGGGTGGATTTTGGGGTCCAGGTGATTTTGGGGTCTCAGGGTGGATTTTGGGGTCTCAAGGTGGTTTAGGGGGTTTGGGGGTCTCAGGGTGGGTTTTGGGGTCTCAGGGTGGATTTTGGGGTCTCGGGGTGGATTTTGGGGTCTCAGGTGAGTTTTGGGGTCTCAAGGTGGTTTTGCTCAGGGGTTTTGGGGGTTTTGGGGTCTCAGGGTGGTTTTGGAGGTGGATTTTGGGGGTCTCAGGGTGGATTTTAGGGTGGATTTTGGGGTCTCAGGGTGGATTTTGGGGGTCTCAGGGTGGATTTTGGGGATTTTGGGGTCTCAGGGTGGTTTTTTTGGGGATTTTGGGGTCTCAGGGTGGATTTTTGGGGAGTTTTTGGGGGTCTCAGGGTGGATTTTTGGGGGATTTTGGGGTCTCAGGTGGATTTTAGGGTTTTGGGGTGGTTTTGGGGGTTTCAGGGTGGATTTTGGGGTCTCAGGGATTGGATTTTGGGGTCTCAGGGTGGATTTTGGGGGTCTCAGGTGGTTTGGGGTTTCTGGGTGATTTTGGGGTCTCAGTGGTGGATTTTGGGGTCTCAGGGTGGATTTTAGGGGATTTTGGGGTCTCAGGGTGGGTTTTGGGGTTTCAAGGTGGTTTTGGGGTTTCTGGGGGTTTCAAGGTGATTTTTGGGGGTTTCAGGGTGGTTTTGGGGGTTTTGGGGTCTCAAGGTGGATTTTTGGGGTCTCAGGGTGGATTTTGGGGTCTCAGGGTGGATTTTTGGGGGTCTCAGGGTGGTTTTTTGGGGGATTTTTGGGGTCTCAGGGTGGATTTTTAGGGGGTTTTGGGGTCTCAGGGTGGATTTTGGGGGTTTTGGGGTCTCAGGGTGGATTTTGGGGTTTCAAGGTGGTTTTTGGGGTTTTGGGGTCTCAAGGTGGATTTTTGGGGTCTCAGGGTGGATTTTTGGGGGATTTTTGGGGTCTCAGGGTGGATTTTTGGGGTTTCAGGGTGGATTTTTGGGGTTTCAGGGTGGGTTTTGGGGTCTCAGGGTGAGTTTTGGGGATTTCTTAGGGGGATTTTGGGGTCTCAGGGTGGATTTTTGGGATCTCAGGTGGATTTTTGGGGATTTTGGGGTCTCAGGGTGGATTTTTGGGGTTTTCAAGGTGGTTTTGGGGGTTTCAAGGTGGTTTTTGGGGTCTCAGGGTGGATTTTTGGGGGTTTTGGGGGTCTCAGGGTGATTTTTGGGGGTCTCAGGTGATTTTGGGGGTCTCAGGGTGATTTTTGGGGTCTCAGGGTGGATTTTGGGGTTTCAAGGTGGTTTTGGGGTTTCAAGGTGGTTTTTGGGGTGATTTTGGGGGTCTCAGGGTGGATTTTGGGGGTCTCAGGGTGGATTTTGGGGGTCTCAGGTGATTTTGGGGGTCTCAAGGTGGATTTTTGGGGTCTCAGGGTGGAGTTTTGGGGGTCTCAGGTGGATTTTTGGGGATTTTGGGGTCTCAGGGTGGGGTTCTGGGGGTTTTGGGGGTCTCAAGGTGGATTTTTGGGGTTTCAGGGTGGTTTTGGGGGTTCTTGGGGGATTTTGGGGTCTCAAGATGGTTTTGGGGTGATTTTGGGGTCTCAGGGTGATTTTGGGGGTCTCAAGGTGGTTTTTGGGGGTCTCAAGGTGGTTTTGGGTGATTTTGGGAGTCTCAGGGTGATTTTGGGGGTCTCAAGGTGGATTTTTGGGGGTTTCAGGGGTGGGTTTTGGGGTCTCAGGGTGGTTTTAGGGGGTCTCAGGGTGATTTTGGGGGTCTCAGGGTGATTTTTGGGGGTTTCAGGGTGGGTTTTAGGGGGTTTTGGGGGTCTCAGGGTGGATTTTGGGGGGATTTTGGGGTCTCAGGGTGGATTTTTGGGGATTTTGGGGTCTCAGGGTGGATTTTTGGGGTCTCAGGGTGGATTTTTGGGGATTTTGGGGTCTCGGTGGTTTTGGGGTGATTTTGGGGTCTCAGGGTGGATTTTTGGGGGATTTTTGGGGTCTCAGGGTGGATTTTTGGGGTTTCAAGGTGGTTTTGGGGGTTTTGGGGTCTCAAGGTGGATTTTTGGGGTCTCAGGGTGGATTTTGGGGGTCTCAGGGTGGATTTCTTGGGGTTTCAAGGTGGTTTTGGGGGTTCTCAGGGTGGTTTTGGGGGTCTCAGGGTGGGTTTGGGGAGTTTTGGGGTCTCAGGGTGGGTTTTGGGGTTTTCAAGGTGGTTTTTGGGGTTTTGGGGTTTCAAGGTGATTTTTGGGGTCTCAGGGTGGATTTTTGGGGGATTTTGGGGGTCTCAGGGTGGATTTTTGGGATCTCAGGTGGATTTTTGGGGGATTTTGGGGTTTCAGGGTGGATTTTGGGGTTTTCAAGGTGGTTTTTGGGGGTTTTAAGGTGGTTTTTGGGGTCTCAAAGTGAGTTTTGGGGATTTTGGGGATTTTGGGGTCTCAGGGTGGATTTTTGGGGGATTTTTGGGGTCTCAGGGTGGATTTTTGGGGGGTTTTGGGGTCTCAGGGTGGATTTTTGGGGATTTTGGGGTCTCAGGGTGGTTTTTGGGGGGATTTTTGGGGTCTCAGGGTGGATTTTTGGGGTTTTGGGGTCTCAGGGTGGATTTTTGGGGGATTTTGGGGTCTCAGGGTGGATTTTTGGGTTTTCAAGGTGGTTTTGGGGGTTTTAGGGGGTCTCAAGGTGGATTTTGGGGTCTCAGGGTGGATTTTGGGGGTCTCAGGGTGGATTTTTGGGGTCTCAGGGTGGATTTTTGGGGTCTCAGGGTGGATTTTGGGGGTCTCAGGGTGGATTTCTTGGGGTTTTAGAGGTGGTTTTTGGGGTTCTCAGGGTGGTTTTGGGGGTCTCAGGGTGGATTTTGGGGGAGTTTTGGGGTCTCAGGGTGGATTTTGGGGTTTCAAGGTGGATTTTTGGGGGTTTTGGGGGTTTCAAGGTGATTTTTGGGGTCTCAGGGTGGATTTTTGGGGGATTTTTGGGGTCTCAGGGTGGATTTTGGGGTTTCAAGGTGGTTTTTGGGGTCTCAGGGTGGGTTTTGGGGTCTCAAGGTGAGTTTTGGGGGATTTTGGGGGATTTTGGGGGTCTCAGGGTGGATTTTTGGGGTCTTCAGGTGGATTTTTGGGGATTTTGGGGTCTTCAGGTGGATTTTTGGGTTTTCAGGGTGGTTTTGGGGGTCTCAGGGTGGATTTTTGGGGGTTTGGGGTCTCAGGGTGATTTTGGGGGGTCTCAGGGTGGTTTTTGGGGTTCCAGGGGGTTTGGGGGTTCTTGGGGGATTTTGGGGTCTTCAGGTGGTTTTGGGGTGATTTTGGGGGTCTCAGGGTGATTTTGGGGTCTCAAGGTGGATTTTGGGGGTCTCAGGGTGGATTTTTGGGGGTTTTGGGGTCTCGGGTGATTTTGGGGGTCTCAGAGGTGGATTTTGGGGTCTCAGGGTGGATTTTGGGGTGATTTTGGGGTCTCAGGGTGATTTTGGGGGTCTCAAGGTGGATTTTGGGGTCTCAGGGGTGGATTTTGGGGTGATTTTGGGGGTCTCGGGGTGATTTTTGGGGGTCTCAAGGTGGATTTTGGGGTCTCAGGGTGGATTTTGGGGTGATTTTGGGGGTCTCGGGGTGATTTTGGGGTCTCAGGGTGGATTTTTGGGGTCTCAGGGTGGGTTTTGGGGGTTCTTGGGGGGTTTGGGGTCTTAGGTGGTTTTTAGGGTGATTTTGGGGGTCTCAGGGTGATTTTGGGGTCTCAAGGTGGATTTTTGGGGTTTCAGGGTGGATTTTGGGGTTTCAGGGGGATTTTGGGGGTCTCAAGGTGGATTTTGGGGGTCTCAAGGTGGTTTTGGGGTCTCAGGGTGGTTTTTGGGGTCTCAGGGTGGATTTTTGGGGGGATTTTGGGGTCTCAGGGTGGGTTTTGGGGTGGGTTTGGGGGTCTCGGGGGATTTTGGGGTCTCAGGGTGGTTTGGGGTCTCAAGGTGGTTTTTGGGGTGATTTTGGGGCTCTCGGGTGATTTTTGGGGTCTCAAGGTGGATTTTTGGGGTCCCAGGGTGGTTTTGGGGTCTCAGGTGGATTTTTGGGGGTCTCAGGGTGGGTTTTGGGGTCCCAGGGGTTTTGGGGGTCTCAGGGTGATTTTTGGGGTCTCAAGGTGGGTTTTGGGGGTCTCAAGGTTGTTTTTTGGGGGTCCCAAGGTGGTTTTTGGGGGGAATTTTGGGGTCTCAGGGTGGGTTTGGGGTGGGTTTTGGGGTCTCAGGGGGTTTTGGGGTCTCAGGGTGATTTTGGGGTGATTTTGGGGTCTCAGGGTGATTTTGGGGTGATTTTGGGGTCTCAGGGTGATTTTGGGGGTCTCAAGGTGGATTTTTGGGGTCTCAAGGTGGTTTTGGAGTTTCAAGGTGGTTTTTTGAGGTCTCAAGGTGGTTTTGGGGGTTTTGGGGGTTCTCAAGGTGATTTTTTGGGGTTTTAAGGTGGTTTTTGGGGGTCCCAAAGTGAGTTTTGGGGGCATTTTTTGGGGATTTTTGGGGTCTCAGGGTGTTTTTTTTGGGGGGGGATTTTGGGGTCTCAGGGTGATTTTTTTGGGGGGGATTTTTGGGGTCTCAGGGTGGATTTTGGGGGTCTCAAGGTGGATTTTTTTGGGGGATTTTTGGGGTCTCTGGTTGGGGTTTTTGTGGTCTCAGGGTGGTTTTTTTTGGGGGATTTTTGGGGTCTCAGGGTGGTTTTTTTGGGTTTTCAAGGTGGTTTTTTGGGGGTTTAGGGTTTCAAGGTGATTTTTTGGGGTCTCAGGGTGGATTTTTTTTGGGGGGGATTTTGGGGGTCCCAGGGTGGATTTTTTGGGGGATTTTTGGGGGTCTCAGGGTGGATTTTTTGGGTTTTCAAGGTGGTTTTGGGGGGTTTTCAAGGTGTTTTTTTGGGGTTTCAAGGTGATTTTTTGGGGTCTCAGGGTGGATTTTTGGGGGGTTTTGGGGGTCTCGGGTGTTTTTTTGGGTCTCGGGGTGATTTTTGGGGGTCTCAAGGTGGTTTTGGGGTTCCAGGGTGGGTTTTGGGGTTCTTGGGGGGGATTTTGGGGGTCTCAAGATGGTTTTTGGGGTGATTTTGGGGGTCTCGGGGTGATTTTTGGGGGTCTCAAGGTGGATTTTGGGGGTCTCGGGTGATTTTGGGGGTCTCAAGGTGGATTTTTAGGGTCTCAGGGTGGTTTTTGGGGTTCTTGGGGGGGATTTTTGGGGTCTCAGGGTGGATTTTTTGGGGTTTCAAGGTGGTTTTTGGGGTCTCAGGGTGGTTTTTTTGGGGGGATTTTTGGGGTCTCAGGGTGGGTTTGGGGTGGTTTTGGGGGTCTCGGGGGGGATTTTTGGGGGTCTCAGGGTGGTTTTGGGGGGTCTCAAGGTGGTTTTTGGGGTGATTTTTGGGGCTCTCGGGCTGATTTTTGGGGTCTCAAGGTGGATTTTTGGGGGTCCCAGGGTGGGTTTTGGGGGTCTCAAGGTGGATTTTTGGGGGTCTCAGGGTGGGTTTTGGGGTCCCAGGGGGGTTTTGGGGGTCTCGGGGTGATTTTTGGGGTGATTTTGGGGGTCTCGGGGTGATTTTTGGGGGTCTCAAAGTGGATTTTTGGGGTCTCAAGGTGGTTTTTTGAGTTTTCAAGGTGGTTTTTTGAGGTTTCAAGGTGGTTTTTGGGGGTTTTGGGGGTTCTCAAGGTGATTTTTTGGGGTTTTAAGGTGGTTTTTGGGGGTCCCAAAGTGAGTTTTGGGGGCATTTTTGGGGATTTTGGGGTCTCAGGGTGGATTTTTTTGGGGGATTTTTGGGGTCTCAGAATGGATTTTTTGGGGGATTTTTTGGGGTCTCAGGATGGATTTTTTTGGGGGGATTTTTGGGGTCTCAGGGTGGATTTTTGGGGATTTTGGGGTCTCAGGGTGTTTTTTGGGGGATTTTTGGGGTCTCAGGTGTGTTTTTGGGGGATTTTTGGGGTCTCAGGGTGGATTTTGGGGTCTCAAGGTGGATTTTTGGGGATTTTGGGGTCTCTGGTTGGGGTTTTGTGGTCTCAGGGTGGTTTTTGGGGGATTTTGGGGTCTCTGGGTGGGTTTTTGGGTTTTCAAGGTGGTTTTTTGGGGTTTTAGGGGTTCTCAAGGTGATTTTTGGGG
>NW_026087193.1:0-91410 GCF_022539395.1 Myiozetetes cayanensis
ACTCTCGCCCCGTGCTCAGTTGCACGTCTCATTCACATGCATACATACACACACCCCGTAGTTTTAGCCCTCTTGAATTAAAATAGCCTTTACCAATTTTCATGTGTCCAATTTTTTCCCTGCTTTCTTTGTTCTGCAGCTGTCTGTCTCAGGGTCCTTTTTTCGCAGTCGCTCTGAACAGAAGGCCCCCGTCCCAGAACCACCAAAATTCGGCGGGGTGCACCTTCCTGGTACATGGGTCCTCTTACCCAGAGCCACTGGACGAGGATCCCGGACGAAGTCCCCAAATTGTTATAAGTTACTTTTTCTCTGGAATTTTGAAGACGGCAAAAATACCTGCAGAACAAAGAAATATAGCAAGAGATTTTTATTGCAGTGCTGGGTACCCATTTCCAGCACTGGGTGCACCTTTGAATCATGCAAAGAGCCCCCGCTGTTTGAAAACCGCGCTTTTTTGTACCCTTTGAAATCAGTTGTTGAATATTCCTTTTACTGTCCACTTGTTGCCTTAAAAGGTAATATCTCTGCTTTGGAAGTGGGTGTTATTTTTTGACTGGTTGTAACATACCTACCCTGGGCTCGTACAGGGGGGTCTTGCATCATCCTCACATTGCAAGGCATGGAGGGTCTCTCTGTGTATCCACATGGCACAGAGGAATGTATTTTTATTCATAATTTGTTCCCTGTTCCCGGTCATGAAAGATTCCCTGGTGAGAGGTCCAGATAGGACCCTTCACCTTACAGTCTCCACGGTACGCCTATAAGTTAGTAAATATACAGAAATAGTTCTTTTGTTAGTACCCTCTGTTCATTTTAATTTGCTTGGAATAAAATCAGTTCCTCAATTTTTCACATATATAGTCATTATCCCAGCATGGGAACATCCAGGTGGTAATGTGTTCATCAGCTGACAGTCGACATCGTTTCATGTATCCTACAGGTCTCTTAAGGATAAGGATCAAGTGGTTACCTCTTGGTCTTGTTCTTGTTCTGACTTTTCCTCCTGTTCCTGTGATGGCCCTGCTTGATCCTCCTTTACTAATCAAGATGTCTTTCTGTCAGAGACTGAAATGGTTAATGATTTACACATTCTAGGATCGCCAGGGGACTTTTGCAGTCTGGGAAGAGGCAGCTTTTCACTAGTCAAAGCCCTTCCCCCCTCCCCCCCCTTTCCCACCAATCCTGAAAGGTGGGAAAAACCCTTTTACTAGGCCCTTCACAGGAATTCTGTGCATGCCCAGGAGATGTTGGAGGTTATTGGCATGGCCAGTGACACTATCCATGGTAAAACTCCCCGCCCTGGAGAGGTACAAGGTGTTCCCACCTGAGCTGGAAGTGTATAATAACTCATAACTTCTTTGAGTGTGGGGGCTTCTCTCCCCCACCCCCAACAGATCAAGACCACCACTTCAACTAATAGACATGGAAGCTGCAACTACCGAGTTTCATCGCTGGACCCCGTTTTGTGAATATATATATCTTTCCACCTTTATCCTTTCTTTGCCTTTCTCTCCCTTATGAATTTCCTTAAGTGTTATGCTAATGATTGCTATATTGCTATAGATGATAGATAACACCCAAAATGGCAACATACCTGTTTACCTTTGAAACAAAATTGTTCTAAAATAAACCCAAACACAGATTATTCAATGTCGTTTTCACTCTAATCCACCCCAAGGGATTTATTAATAAGAACCTGGGTTACTCCCCCCTTTCTGGGGCAGGTCGCAACACTTTCGTGTCCGTTTCTTCTTGTGTATGTAGGTGACTGATACTGTCAATATGGGTTAGTCTTCTGGTGCAGCCACATTACCCACTGAGCAATTGTACTACTTGTCGCTGGGGTTTGAGTAACCACAATGCTTGTCACTTGAATTTAAGTAGCTGCAGTGCTTGTCGCAGGTATCACAGAATCACACAGAATATGCCAAGTTGGAAGGGACCCACAGGGATCATCGAGTCCAACTCCTGACCCTGCACAGGGCCATCCACAAGAGTCACACCATGTGCCCAAGAGTATCATCCAAACGCTTCTTGAACTCTACCAGGATGGGTGCTGTGACCACTTCCCTGGGGAGCCTGTTCCAATGCCCATCCACCCTCTGGGTGAAAAACCTCTTTCTAATATCTAACCTGAATCTTCCCTGACACAACTTCAGGCCATTCCCTCAAGTTCTGTCACTGGTCACCACAAAGAAGAGATCAGTGTCCAGTCCTCCTCTTCCCCTCACAAGGAAGTTGTAGAATGCAATGACATCTCCTCTTAGTCTCCTCCAGGTTGAACAGACCAAGTGACCTCAACCACTCCTCATATGGTTTCCCCTCAAGGCCCTTCACCATCTTTGTTGCCCTCCTTTGAACGCTCTCTAACAGCTTAATATCTTTCTTGTATTGCAGTGACCCAAACTGCACACAGTATTCAAGGGGAGACCGCACAAGTACAGAGTAGAGTGGGATGATCACCTCCCTCGACTGGCTGGCGATGCTTTGTCTGATGCACCCCAGGACAGAGTTGGTCCTCCTGGCTGCTTGGGTAAACTGCTGACTCATATTCAACTTGCCATTGACCAGGACTCCCAGGTCCCTTTCTGCGTCACTGCTTTCCAACATCTCATTCCCCAGTCTATGTACATCCAGGGTTGCCCCATCCCAGGTGCAGAATCCGGCACTTTCCCTTCTTGAACTTCACATGGTTGGTGATTGCCCAGTCCTCCAATTTGTCAAGGTCTCTGCAGAACCTTCCTGCCTTTGAAAGAGTCAACAGTTCCTCCCAGTTTTGTGTCACCAGCAAACTTGCTTAGTATCCCTTCCAGTCCTGTGTCCAAGTAATTTATGAAGATATTGAAGAGAACAGGGCCTAAGATGGAGCCCTGCGGAAACCCACTAGTGACAGGTCATCAGTCTGATGTTACCCCATTCACTATTACCCTTTGCGCTCAACCCAGGAGCCAATTTCTCACCCATCACATGATGTGTTTATCCAACTGTGGGTTGGACAGTTTGTCCAGAAGAATCCTGTGAGAGATGGTCTCAAAAGCTTTACTGAAATCCAAAAAGATTGCATCCACTGGTTTCCCTTGGTCACCTAGCTAGGTTACCTTGTCATAGAAGGAAATCAGGTTTGATAAGCAGGACTTTCCTCTCATGAAGCCATACTGGTTGTAACCAATGACTGCGTTGTCTTTCAGGTGTTTTTCAATATCTCCCAGAATAATCTTCTCCATATCTTTACCAGGCACTGAAGTGAGACTGACAGGCCTGTAGTTTCTGGGGTCCTCCTTCTTGCCCTTCTTGAAAATTGGGACAACATTCCCCAGCTTCCACTCAGCTAGGACCTCTCAGGATTCCCAAGACCACTCAAAAATCATCAAGAGAGGTTTTGTGATGACATGCGCTAGATCTTTGAGGTGATACCTTGGAGTTTTGATTTTTTAATTTTGTAGATTTTAAAAGTAGTTACATAGTAAATGTAGATTTTAAAGTAGCAGTACATTATCCCTTACCCTTTAACATAGTAAATACACATAGCAAACCCTGTTACCCATTCCCATATCAATTCCCCTAAATTCCATTAACCTGTTTAGTCTCATTTTCAAGGTAGAATTGTAGAGAACACCCTAAAATCTACTCAAGAAGATATAACCATAGACGCAACAACCTTCAGGCCTAGAGCTCTGGAATACCTCCAAGAACAGCACGTGCTCCAAGGAAGATGAAGATGAAGAAGAGGGGGTCCCAAAACACCCCCAGACTCACTTCCCGAGAGGCATGTCGGGAGGCAGAATCTGGGCAGTGGCTGGATGAGGATTGGGTGAAAATCATTATAAAAATTGTAAACACCTGTATTCAGGGGCACGCGGTGGTGGTATTCCTGGAAACCTGGGGGCTCATTAAAGCCTTTGTATCCCTATCTTACCTCCTACCTAATTTGACCTGGAGTCTTTTTTACCTCCACAACCTTTTAGGCAACAAAGACCCTGACCAGATATCCTGCCTGGGAGGAAAAACTGAACTATATAAATATACGAGACTCCATGCGGTCTCTCTCTCTCTCCTTCCCTCGTGTAACCTGAACCATGTGAGTTAGTAACACTTTTTTCCTCCTCTTCTCTCTCTTCCCTCTTCTCTTCTCACTTTCCAGCCGACACCATGTGAACCATCAAATCTTGTCAGTAACTGTTCTTTCTCTCATTCTCTCTTTCTTTTCTTTCTTTATTCCTATTATTCTGTTTTCTTTTACTCTTTTCCTTCTCTTGTGGGTAACTTAAAACCGATGAATTGTGTTTTACTAAAGCTGGTATTTGGATTGGTTTAGTGGGTGTTTCCTGTGGATTGGGTCTTTTTCTGAAGGCTTTAGCGAAATCCTCTTGTATTTTACTCTGTGAAAATCCTTTTGACAAAATATCTTATTTTTCTCACTAAATTAAAAAGAATTTCTCTTAAAGGGGAGTGTGCGACTCTTTCTCCGGACACTACTTAGAAGTTATAACGAACCAAAAGTCTTTTAAAAAGTCTTACATAAAAAATGCAACCGCTCTGGGCAGTTCATAGCTTAATTTGGAGCGTAACAGTGTTGTGGCTCTTTCTCACAGAAAAGTGCTGCCCTATCTCTTCCTGGTCCCCCTTCTCCAGCCAAATCTTGTTTTTTCTCACAGTGTGTTTATACCAATAGTCCTTGGGTATTACCAACAATTCTCGTCTGTTATTACTAACAGTCCTTGGTTGACTCCACAGCCATCTGGTTATTGGTGTTTGAGACATACACATCAACCCCTTATCTTCTTGGAATCGAAAGCTCAAAAAGGTCTCACTTAGAACCACTGTTTATAGGGTTGCAAGAGTGGGCTTTAGTCACAGTAATTTTCCATCTTGGCTACAATTCGAGTTGGTAAATTTGTTTGAAGGTTGGGGAAAAGCAGTATTATTCCACTTGGGTTGTTATTCAGGTAAAAAAAAATAAGTTTCCAAGGCTGTTAGTTAAAAAACAGGTGTTCATTAGACAACACTAGTTCTTGGGAACAAACAGTGTTTCCGATAAGCTGGAGAGGGGCTTAGTCCAGATGCCTAATGAGAATTTCTCAGATCATAGTGTGACTCAAGTTGGGGGGATGAGCTAAAGTCTGTTTCTCTGGACCTCTATATGCCAGCATGCCTGGTGTTGTGTAGGCAATTCCATTGTCTAAAAACCCCAAATTTGGGGAGTGACACCAGTCATATAGTCATGTATTAATAGACTCAGTCCGTCTGTTTCTTCCAATGTTGCTGCCTTCAACTGGAAGGATAGAGAAGAATCTGTGCCCCAGATTCCCTCACCAACCATCCCAAGACCCTGAAATGCTTTTTGATTGCCTTCAGACTACATGTTACCACTTCATCATCCCCTATGTGGAAGATCAGTAATGGGTAGTAGGCCAAGGGCAGCACCAGGCTAGGAAGTTTCCTGCTGACATCCTTAACCCAGGCCCCAGGGAGGCAGAAGACCTCCCTATGGGCTGGGCCCAGTTGGCACATTGGGCTCTCTGTTCCCCTTAGAAGGGAATGGCTTACCACTAAACCCCATCTTTTCTTCCTCTTGGAAGCAGTTGTAACATGGGGGTGTCATGGTTGTCCAACTAGAAATTAGGTAGCACACAGCCGCTCACTCAGTTACCCCCCCTCCCCTCTTTCCCCCCACCCCAGCAGAATGGGGAGAAGAATCAAAATAAAACTTGTTTGTTGAGATAAGAACAGTTTAATAATTGAAAATAAAGCAAAATATAGTAATAATGGTAAATGATAATAATGATAATAAAAAGAGAAAAACAAGTGATGCACAATGCAATTGCTCACCACCTGCTGACTGATGCCAGACTCCCCCTTGCAAACTCAGATTGGCCTCCGCTTCTGGGGAACTCCTCCCAGTTTATATACTGGGCATGATGTTCTATGGTGTGGAATAGAAGCTGAAAATGGAGATCTACACCCCCCCCCCCACTCAGAAGGGAAAGGGGAAAAGGGAGAAAAGGGGTTCTTCTCACAGACTCACGCTGTCGGCGACTGGCTCTGCCTGAGATTTCCCCCCCTTCATCAATGCGCACAAGCCGCTACCAAACAGGGGAGCAGAGGAGGGAAGGGGCAGTCTCCTTCCCCAAAGGTTCCTCCGCAGATTGGCTGAGCCTCTCCAATGAAATCCCAAAAGGTCTGGACTGAAGGAAGAACAGGGCACAGAAGAACAGAGGCAAACCAGGGCCAGAAGCAGTTTCTGGCAGTGTGATGTAATCAACCTACCAGGCTACCCCATACCTATACTTACTCCAACATCCACCATACCACAGGGGCTTCAGTCTCTTAGCCTATTTAATGGTAGCACATGTCTCACAGTCATGGATAATCTGGGAAATAGTGTCCATGGTTAAGTCCACTCCTCAGTCTCGTGCCCATCTATAGGTGGCATCTCTGTCCTGATGACCTGAGGTATCATGGGCCCGTGGTGCTAAGAACAACTCTCCCTTATGCTGCCAGTCCAGATCCACCTGTGACACCTTGACTTATGCAGCTCGGTCTGCCAGTTCATTGTTGCAATACTCCTCATTGGTTCGATTTTTGGGCACATGGGCATCTACATGGCGGACTCTCACAATCAACTTCTCTACCCAGGTAGCAATGTCTAGCCACATATGAGTGGCCAAGATGGGTTTCCCTCTATGTTTCCAATTGGCCTTCTTCCATCTATGCAACCACTCCCACAGAGCATTGACCACCATCCACGAGTCAGTTTAGAGGTAAAGCTTTGAGCACTTCTCTCGTTCAGCAATGTCCAGGACCAACTGGACAGCTTTGAGCTCTGCGAATTGGCTCGATTCACCTTCTCCTTCCATAGCTTCTGCAACTTGTCATGTGGGGTTCCATATATCTGCTTTCCATTTACCTTTCATCCCTACAATGCGACAGGAACCATCAGGAAAGAGGGCATGGCAAGTTTCTTCTTCTGGTAGTTGATTGTATGGTGGGGTTTCCTCATCCCGTACCTCATGCTCTCCTTCTTCTTCATCTGGTAGACCAAAATTCTCACCTTCTGGTCAGTTCATGATGATTTCTAGGATCCCAGGGCGATTCAGATTTCCAATATGGGGGTGCTGTGGGATCAGAGTGATCCACTTACTCCATGTAGCATCAGTGGCATGATGCATAGAGGGTGCCTTTCCCTTGAACATCCAACTCAACACTGGTAGTCAAGGTGCCAGGAAGAGCTGTTCTTCTGTGCCAATCACCTCTGAGGCAGCTTGTACTCCCTCATAAGCTGCTAGGATCACCTTTTCTGTTGGAGTGTAATTGGCTTTCAATCCTCTGTAACTTCTTCTCCAGAATCTAAGTGGGCAACCTCAGGTCTCGCCAGGCACCTTCTACCAGAGGCTCCAGGAGAGGTCCTTATCCCCAGATGAAGAGTAGAGTACATTCTTCACATCTGGTCCTGTCCTGACTGGCCCAAGGTCTACAGCGTGGGCAATCTCCTGCTTAATCTGTTCAAAAGCTTGTTGTTGTTCAGGGCCCCACTGGAAATCATTCTTCTTATGGGTTACCAGATAGAGAGGGCTTATGATTTGGCTGTACTCAGGGATGTGCATCCTCCAGAAACCTATGGCCCCCAGAAAAGCTTGAGTTTCCTTCTTGCTGGTCTGTGGAACCATTGCTGTGATCTTATTGATGACTTCTTTTCTGACCTGACAACGTCCATCTTGCCACTTCACCCCTAAGAACTGCATCTCTCAGGCAGGTCCCCAGGTGAAAGCAAACTGCGACCTACACTCTACTGCTAAGGGGATGGAGAAGAACGCATTTGCAATGTCAGTAGTGGCGTACCACCTGGTTACCTTGGACTCCAGCTTGTACTGGAGCTCGAACATGTCTGGAACAGCAACACTCAGCGGTGGGGTGGCTTCATTCAGGCCACAATAGTCAACAGTCAATCTCCATTCTCCATCAGACTTATGCACAGGTCAGATGGGGTTGTTGAAGAGTGAGTGGGTCTTGCTGACCACCCCTTGGCTCTCCAGCTCACGGATCATCTTATGGATGGGGATCACAGGGTCTCGGTTCGTTCGGTACTGCCAATGATGCACTACTGTGGTGGCAATTGGCACTCACTGTTCCTCAACCTTCAACAATCCCATAGCAGAAGGGTTCTCTGAAAGGCCAGGTAATAAATTCCCCCACTTAACCACCTCTTTCTCCCCAGCAGCTATTCCAAAAACCCACCTATGTCCCTTTGGATTTTTGAAATACCCATTCCTAAGGTAGTCAATGCCCAGGATACATGGGGCATCTGGACCAATCACAATGGAGTTTTTCTGCCACTCCTTCCCAGTCAAGCTCACCTCAGCATATAACACTTGAGACTCTCCTGTCACCCCAGAAATGGAAATAGTCTCTGTTCCCACATGTCCTGATGGCATTAACGTACATTGAGCTCCAGTGTCAACCAAAGCCTGGTATTCCTGTGGGTCTGATGTGCCAGGCCATGGGATCCACACAGTCCAATAAATATAGTTGTCCTGTGCCTCTCCCTGGCTAGAGGCAGGGCCCTTGTAATACTGGTCTTTGTTCTGCCAATCACAGTTTTTTTCCTGTGAATACTGATAGGAGGTACCTTCTAGTGGGTCAGATCCCTACCCATAGGGTACCAGTACTACACTCACTTTCATGGACTTCCCTTTTTCTCTGTCTTTCAACTCTTGTTCTCGGGCTACTAGGACACAGGTAGGTTTCCTGTCCCACAATCTCATGTCTTCTCCATGGTCAGATGGGAAATACCACAAGTCAGTTCATGAGATCTGTCTGGTCTCTCTAGTTGGAGGGCATCTGGTTCTCACTGGTGCCATATGGAAGCTGTTTCCCTCAATCCTCTCTCAGTCTCTCCTGCTTATCTTTCACCTCTGTAGTTAGTCTGGGCTGGGGACAGAACAGGGTGCCTAAGAACAGAGGCAAACCAGGGCCAGAAGCAACCAGGTGACCTGGCCAAAACCAAAATGAAACCACGGAATCCCTCCACACACATCCCTTCCCTGAGTCAGGGCAAAAGTGGAGTGCCTCCCATTTCCCGAGGAGAGGAAAAAACCCCAACTCATCCCCCCCCCCCAGTCTTCTGAGGGCCATCAACCTGGAATGTGACCAGTTCTTTTGTGTGTGTGAATCACACCAGCCAGAACTCCCCTCTTTTACAATGATACAGGGGAAAGAAAAAAAATCCCCATTGTTTTTTTAGAACAAGTAAACCTATGACACTTAGATAAAACCAGGACAGGGGGGTTGACCTTTCTGATTGTGGTAACACCTCTAGTGTAACCAGACCTTCATCCTCTTCATCCTTTGGCTTCTCTTCCACATACAAAGCCTCACACCTATTGTGCAGTGGCACCTGGAGGGGTGAGGTAGGTGAAGAAGGATTTTGCTTTTCATCCCAAGCATGGACTACCCTCCATTCACTCCTTTCTTTACAACTGCTACCTGCTCCCTGCTGGGGGAGGGATACAGGAACCCCTTGATCTTGAATTATTTCTGGAGGTTGCTCCTGTCTCAGGGAGGCCAGAGCATGGTTCCACCAGTCTATCTCCCTCTCCAATTCTCTAATACTTCTTAACCTTTCTATCACATCCTATACCTCTACCACCAGGCTGAGTAGGTTGAAACGAGAGCAAGGTCTAAAAGAGTTAACTGAGATATCTTGCTCTGTTGAGTATAGCCCCCTGATACCTGCTCTGCCTGTACTGCTAGGAAAAACTTGTTCTGTTCTGCTTACTGGACCTAAACCTAAGAAGAATACTAGAAATGCTATGCAATCAACCTAGAGGCCATAAATTAAGACAAGGTAGACATTTGAATAGGAGAAAAGGGCTTAGAGCCAAGGGTTTTTGAAAGCTTCAGTAACTGGAACACAAACAATGGGGAGGTAGAGAGGTCAAAGTGAGGAAGAAGAGAAATAGACCCCCGTTTTGAGGAGGAAGGCCAAAATGATCACTACCAAAAGAGAATATGGAAAGCACTGCCCTAAACTCCACCCAGACTCTGCCCAGACTCTGCCAAATAACAATATGCATGATTAGATGTTGTAATCATATGAATATGTATGTTAAGATGTTGTAATCATGGAGTTAGACTGTATAAATTACCCTGTTTTTCATCAATGCCTTTGAGCGAGTTTTTCCAGTGCGAGGTGACTTGCTCCCAGTGTTGAATAAATAAATACCATTGCTGCTTAAAGAAAAAAAGTCTCTGAACAGTTCATATTCCAAGGTTTTTCAGCATCAATGTTGTCCACCTGGTCACATCTGACACAGCCACTATCTCTGCTACAGTCCAGTGAAAGACTTTGGCACTGCCTACATCCTGAAACCTGGACGACTGCATGTTTTTTTGGGAGCTCTGTCTGGAACTCTCTCTGGGTCTCTACATCTTTTTTCGTGAGCATAGATGACTTGACTTCCTGCTGAGTGGACACCATATCCAAGCTCTCTTGATGAGTGCTATGACCACCAACTGAGCTAACCACTTGAACTGCAGTGCCTCAGAGCCCTTTCTGCTCAAACTGCTGAGCAAACTGATGTGCCATACTCTGCTGTCGTGCCATGGTCCTTACAGGTCCCTTATGAAAGAGTTGGAAGAGCTGCCGTCCCCCCTGAGTCAGCTGCTCTAGGGCATGCTTGTGGTGGTTCTCCCCCAGCTGGCCTGGGGGATTCGGGAAGAGTTAAAGTTAGTAGGAGCCTTTGTTCAGGGGAGAATTGCACCCGGACCTGGAAATTGTAACAATATGGTTTTCCGGTAAAAAGTGCTGAGCACAGCAAAATGTGTTTTGTGACACGCGCAGTAAGCAGAGTTATATAACACCGTTAGTGGCCAATGGAAGAATATTTATGTATGTGGGAACCAGTGGAGAGTTGACATGTGTAGCCTAAAAAGTGTATAAAAGTAGCAGACATCGTGCAATAAAGTGTTCCAGCCTCTGGATCCACAAGGGTTTCGTGTCGTGTCCCGCCTCAACCCACAACATCTGGCGACCTCGACGCAATCAACGGAGGAGCGAAGAGAGAAGCAGCGAAAAGATCTGGACTTTGCCATCGAGCGAGCCCTGACCGGCAATCTGCAGAAGATGAAACAGAGACGCAGCACGGCAGACCCGGGTCTTGGGGTCAGCGCTGTTTGCTGCGGCAGCCTCTGCCGCTGCTCTTCTGCTGAACTGAAAGAGGAGAGGTCTCCGCCTTACCTCTGCCTCCGGTTTTGTTACGGAGCAGCCAGGCTTTTTGCAATCATCTGCCGCAGTAGCTTAGCTTGCTAGTTCGGAGCTGAGGAGATTGAAATTGGAGTCTGCGCTTACCGTTTGCTTTTTGAAAACTCCGCCTCTGCTTTTACTGCGGCGTCGGCCCCCCCTGCTGGCCTGCTGCTAGGTAACGATTGCTGAGTAACAGAGTTGTGGTTGGGGTTTTTTAACCCCTGCAGCTGCGAACTTTAGTTGTTATATTACCGTACTACTGTTTTGCTATTCTGCCTTTGTTGCTGCTTAATTTTCTCTTCGCTAAACTGCCTTACAGTGTAAAGTAATTTCTGTAAGTCAGTCCTCTAACTTGGTCAAGTAAATAGTTACACGTCCCGAACGAGGACGGAGAAAGACAGCTTTGAGATAGCTGTTGGAGGCGGGAAAACTCCGTGTAGCTAGTAAGAACGACAAGGGAGTTGTCTATAGAGCCGACCAAAAATAGTTTTTGAGACACCTGTTTAAAAACAGGTGAACCACCAGAGCAAAAATGGGTTCCATGTTGTCCAAAGAGGATGAAACTATCATTCAAATGTGGCAAATGTTGTTGGAAGAACATGGGAGTTAAGATGAGTGCCTTGTTCCTACAAAAAATGTTGAAGTGGAGCAAAGACCAGGGTTTTCAGGCAACGTCTGAGGTTGCCTTTAGTGAATCTGTGTGGGATGATTTAGGCCGTCGGTTATTTGAAGCATCCACACACGGAGATGAGAGAGCAGTACAATTACTAACTACATGGCGGGTGTTAAGGGAAACACTGCAAGACCATAAAAAATCAGGAGGTTCTGGGACAGTGTTGGTTGCTGTCCCTAGAGAAGCTTCTACAGGAGCTTCCACAGAAACTCCTAGGGAGACCTCTGGGAATGCTCAGGGGGAAAGTTCTGGGAACTCTGTAACTCCTGATATCACAAATCCTCCCCCTGTAAATCCTGCTACTGCCAGTTCTCCTGCTGTGACTCCCTCGACCCCTCCACTCGAACCTTGTGAGAGCCAAACTCCCTTAGTTTCACCTCCTCCCCCCTCTAAGGGCAGGGGGGCGAAACTTTCAAAAGTAAAAGGGTTTCGTTCAGCAAAACGGAGGCTGTTATGGGACGATTCAGATGAGATATACAGACCTAGGTCCCCTGTGGTCAAGAGTAGGTCCTATAAATCTCCGCAGGAATTGGCAAAAACTTCTCCTGCAAAAATCAGCAAGACCAAAGGCAAGAAGGCTCATAAACACCTCCTAGAACCTTCTGATCCTCCTATGTATCCTCCTCTGCCATCGGAATCTGTTAGCCATTCTGATGAAAGTGAGGAGGAGACATCTGAGGAGGACGCTCTGGTGCCTGTACAATCACAAAAGGCACAAAACAGTATCGTCCGTCATAAACCTTCTCGAAAATGGAAGCTGCCCCCTGCACAAGTTACCGTCTGGCCCCGTGATCCTTTAACATTCTGGCAAAAGGTCAAAGCTTGGGCGATGCAAGAGGGAAATTGGGAGTTAGCAGATCAGATTGATGCCCCGTGGGAGGGTGCTTCTCATCAGGTAGCCTGCTTACCAAGTGGGGAGGCTGGGGTTTTCCCGGTGGTGAGGGGGGATCCAGGTAGTGGACAGCCTGATGAGCACCGCCCGTTTTCATGGAAAGTGATTCAGGAGTTACAAAGAACAGCAGTGCAGTATGGGTCCAACTCGGCCCCTACTGTGCGTATGCTTAGGCTATTGGCTATGGAGGAAATGACCCCATATGATATACAGATGCTTGCCCAGATTCTATTTCCCCCGGTGCAATTCTCAGTATTCCAGTCAGTCTGGTTTAAAAGGGCTGCAGCACAGGGATTAAGAAATTTGCAATGGCCTCAAGATGACCCCCGATATGGAAATGGTGGTGATGTCCTTACTGGCACAGGACAGTTTTCTAACCCTCAACATCAGGCACAATGGCCTCCTTTAGTATTAGAGCAAGTTAAAGCTGTAGGCATGGAGGCAATTTTTCGTACTGCTGAGCTGTCAGCTCCTAAGCCCAGATATGCCTCTATTAGGTAAGGTGCTAATGAGCCATATTTGCCTTTTGTTGAGAGACTACTGGCTTCTGTGGAGAAGCAGATTTATGATGTTAATCTGCGTGATGCCACGGTGAAACAGTTAGCAAGAGACAATGCCAATGCAGACTGTCGGAAGATCCTTCATACTTTACCAGATGATGCCTCACTTGATGATATGATTCAAGCATGTTCAAAAGTAGACTCAGTGGACTACCAGATGGCTGCATTGGCTAAGGCTATGGCTGCGGTTAATACCACGGGCCATCGCTGTGTCTCTTGCGGTAAAAAGGGTTCCCGGAAATCAAAAAAGAATTCACCCACACAATCAGCAATAACAACTTGCCTTAGATGTGGGAAAGCAGGGCATTTTGCTAAGAACTGTTAGTCAACTCATTACTCTGATGGACATGTGCTGTCGGGAAACGGGAAGACGAGCACGAGGCAGCGCGCTCTGACACAAGTACCTGCTCCGATCGATCAGCTAACCCAGCACTTCCAGAGACCACAGGCCTATGCGACCGATTGTCAGGAGAGACGAGGGGAGCAGCCGGGATGGATGTATCCACAGCCTCAACAGTAACCATTTCCACCATGGGGGTTCATAAAGTCCCTCTGGACGCTTGGGGACCTATTGGGAGGGGCTTAAGTGCCTTGCTAATTGGTAGGTCGAGTGCTACCATCCAGGGGATCATGGTGCATGTCGGAGTAATCGATGCCGATTACACCGGACAGATATGTGCCATGGTATCGACACCCACCCCCCCTCTTTGTATTGAAAAGGGAACGTGCATTGCTCAACTTATACCCTTTATGAGCTGTGTTCCTAGGACAAAAGATGTCACCCGAGGCACAGGAGGATTTGGATCCACTGGAGTTCCTCAAGTCCATTGGACAACGACTGTGAAGGACTGTCGGCCTCAAATGACCTGCGTGCTGAGTATGGCACACGCGTCTCCCGCTACAGCAAAGGTATCTGGCTTGCTGGACACTGGTGCAGACATTACCATCATTTTGCTAAAGGACTGGCCTGCTTCTTGGCCCTTGGTTCCGGCCTCTCAGGCTGTTATAGGTCTGGGAGGTACTTCCACTGGGTCTCTTGTGGCTAAACCAGTGCTCATCACCAACCCAGAGGGCCAGGCTGCCACCCTTCGGCCCTATGTGGTTGCAGCACCTTTGAACTTGTGGGGACGGGACTGCCTTTCTCAGTGGGGAGTCCATCTCACTACGGATTTTCCCTAGGGGTCACTGTGATGCAAGGTGTGAGACAACACACAGTAGCTTTAAAATGGTTATCAGATAAGCCTGTGTGGGTTGAACAGTGGCCCCTTAACAAAGAGAAACTTATTGCCCTGCACACTCTAGTTAAAGAACAGTTGGAAGCAGGTCATATAGAGCCATCACACAGTCCATGGAACACTCCTGTGTTTGTTATAAAGAAGAAATCAGGGAAATGGAGGTTTCTGTAGGATTTGCGTTGAGTCAATGAGGTGATGGCTACCATGGGAGCATTGCAGCCAGGGTTACCCTTGGCAACAATGATTCCCATGAATTGGTCTGTTGTTATCATTGACTTGAAAGACTGCTTCTTTACCATTCCTCTACATGCAACGATAAGGAAAAGTTTGCATTTACTGTTCCTTCGATAAACCATGCTGAGCCTTCCAAATGGTATCACTGGAAGTTTTTGCCACAGGGCATGAAAAATTCACCCACTATTTGTCAATGGTTTGTTGCCCAGGCCTTGAGCCCTGTTAGAGAAAACTATCCGGAAGGGTATTGTTACCATTATATGGATGATATCCTCCTAGCGGCTCCTTCCAGTGAGATGCTGTCGGCCATGGAGTCCAACACCCATGCTTCTCTGAAGCAGTATGGTTTGATTGTGGCTCCTGAGAAAGTACAGCGTGTTCAGTCACGGCTTTACCTTGGCATGAAGGTACTCGAACGTACCGTTCAGCCACAGGCCCTCAAATTGGAAACAAATATTAGGACTCTAAATGATGTCCAAAACTTGGCAGGGACTATAAATTGGTTGCGTCCCTATCTTGGCCTGACTCCATCCCAAATTCAGCCTTTACTTGATCTTCTTAAAGGTGATTCTGACCTTCGAGCTCCTCGGAAACTGACCCCCCAAGCAAAGCAAGTTATTGCTTTAGTGGAACAGTGCATGCAAACTAAACACTTATGGAGAATTGCCACTGATGTTGCAATTCACATGTATATTCTTATTGAAAGCATGGTTCCTTTTGCCATGATTGCGCAATGGAACCCTGCCTGGCAAGATCCCCTGCATGTGCTAGAATGGTTTTTCCTGTCGGTGCGCTCCAAGAAAACAGCTCCCGGTTTGTTTGAGCTTCTGGCACAGCTAATTGTCAGAGCACGTACCCGTTGCACGGAACTTGTTGCACGTGACCCTGAGGTCATCGTAGTTCCTGTGCAACTAGACTATTTTGAATGGTGCATGGCCAACAGTTCCGCCTTACAAGTGGCACTGACCAATTATACTGGTACTATTAAGTAACATTTACCCTCCCACCCCCTGCGCAAATTGCACGAACAAGTCTCATTAAGTCAGAAGCTGCTTTCTTGCATAACGCCTGTGCCTGGACCCACTGTATTTACTGATGGGTCCGGAAAGACAAACAAGGCTACTGGGACTTGGCACGATGGTCACAGTTGGCAACACATGGTCGAACTCCAGGAAGGTTCACCCCAGGTCGTCGAATTACACGCAGTTACTATTGCGTTTCAGCATTTTTCCTGCCCCCTCAATATAGTCACTGATTCTGCATACGTGGCTGGCTTAGTTCGACGCCTGGATAAAGCGGTCCTTCGAGAGGTTTCAAATGCCCTTTTGTTTGGGGTCCTTCGTCTGTTGTGGGAAACGATTCAAAAACGTACTAATTCTTATTATATTTTACATGTGTGCAGTCATACCACTTTGCCAGGTTTCATCGCCACGGGGAATGCTCGCGCAGATCGCCTTGTTTCACCAGTTGCTTTGGGTCTAGTGCCCAATCTTCGTCAACAGGCCATCACTTCGCATCAATTTCTTCACCAAAGCCGGCATGCCTTGGAACGGCAGTTTCATTTGACGTCTGCTGAAACCCGTTCCATTATTACTGCATGCCCTGACTGTCAAAGTCAATCAGTACCTGCCTTTTATGGCACTAACCCGAGAGGGCTACAAGCTTTACAGATCTGGCAAACTGATGTGACCCACATTGCGGAATTTGGTCGTTTGAAATGCGTACATGTGTCTGTGGATACCTTCTCCTCTGTTATAGTCGCTACTGCCCATGCAGGTGAAACTGCCCGGGATGTCATTCGCCATTGGCTGAGGGCCTTTTCTACGTGTGGAGTGCCACACCAAATTAAGACTGATAATGGCCCTGCTTATCTCTCTTCCCGGGTGCAATCTTTTCTCCGAATGTGGGGAATTTCTCACGTCACTGGTATTCCTCACTCTCCCCAGGGTCAAGGTATTGTGGAACGAGCACATGGTATCCTTAAGCGTCAATTAGAAAAACAGAAGGCGGGAATGTCTGGGGAAACCCCCGAAGCTCGCCTCGCTAAGGCTACCTATGTGCTCAATTTTGTTAACATCACGGAGGGCCAGCAGGATCCACCCATGGTCTGGCATTTTGGTTCCTTACAAAAGTCCACACCTGTCTCTCCTGGGGTGAAAGTCAGGGTAAAAGATTTGCACACAGGGCAGTGGTCTCAACCGTGCAAACTATTAACTTGGGGTAGAGGGTATGCTTGTGTTTCCACAGATGAAGGACCGCACTGGGTACCTGCTCGATGTGTCCGCCCTGTATTGGATGCACCATGTCCACAAGTTACGTGAAGTCCATCTATGACCACACTCGACAACTGAATGCTACTACCATGGACTAATAACGAATGCACTGTCTGGGCTGTAACTCTTGCCTGTTCGTTTAGTTGTTTTTGTATTATCGATATTGCCATGGTTTGTGTCTCCCTTGCAAGGGGTCCCGCAATGGATGACACTCGTTGGCGGTTTCTTTAATACAAAAACAGGGGGAATTGTGGTGGTTTTCCCCCAACTGGCCTGGGGGATTCGGGAAGAGTTAAAGTTAGTAGGAACCTTTGTTCAGGGGAGAATTACGCCCGGACCCGGAAATTGTAACAATATGGTTTTCCAGTAAAAAGTGCTGAGCACAGCAAAATGTGTTTCGTGACATGCGCAGTAAGCAGAGTTATATAACACCGTTAGTGGCCAATGGAAGAATATTTATGTATGTGGGAGCCAGTGGAGAGTTGACATGTGTAGCCTAAAAAGTGTATAAAAGTAGCAGACATCGTGCAATAAAGTGTTCCAACCTCTGGATCCACAAGGGTTTCGTGTCGTGTCCTGCCTCGACCCGTGACACATGCTGTTGACTCCAGATGAGTCTCAGCACTCTCCTGCCATTCCCCTGGCTCTAGAAACTTTTCACCATGATCTCCTGCTTGGTTGCAGGACAAACCTTCACCGGAGCTGTTCACCTCGTCGGGAGATGGTTAATGGACATCAAATATATATCAAAGGATATACAGAAATAGCAAATGTTCTTAGAGAGTTTGTTTGATGCCATACTGCAGAACCCTTCCACGCAAACACAGCCCTTAAAGGATGACATCATTCAAGGCATTAGTTTTAACCAGTGCTCCAAAGTCTTTACAAATCTTCAACTCCTTTTCCTCGCAATATTCAAGCAGTAATTATACTCCTCTCATTAAAGAATTCTACCTACACATCTCCAAAAGGAAAAAAGGTAAGGATTAATCAGAGACTTTAACAAAAAACAGCTTTAGCTGTAGAATTGTTGATGGTATCTAAAGAAATAAAGAATTATTAGTTACTTTAAAGAAATATAGGATAAGGAACTAAGACAAGGCAAAAAAACCTTCCAGTGTACAGTATCTTTGAAATTTGTTCATCAGAAAAAAACCTGAGTTATCTTAACACTAGTTAAATTTATAAATTCACATTCCTAGTAGTAGAGCTTTCCCATTTCCTGATGACATAATTGTTATAAAATGTGCACTAGATGACAAACATTTTAATATACTGTATAAACAAACATACAATATAAGAATATAAAAAATTGAACCATCCACACTATTACATGCCAATTCAACAAAGAGAAGTCCTTGGGCTGTTCCTTGAGGCAGGGTTGTATAGCCCTCCTCTTCCGACCATTCAGAAAAAAACCCTGACTAATCCCCAGTCCATCTTTCTGATTCATGGAAACAGTGAGAAATGGTGTAACCATCCCAAGAAGTTCTTCTACCATTCTGTCCTGACGTCAATATGTTCTCTATAGTCTTCTACCTTCCAAATGCACATTCACATCCCAAACAGGCAATGTCACCAGAAAACTTATTTCTCTTATTTCACAGAGGAGTCTGAAGTATTAACTCATAAAACAACAGTCAGTGAAATTAATTTTCCAATCCCAAAATTGCATGGATTAATAACAGCATCAATGTAGATAGCCAGCGCAGAGGAAAAAAAAAAAAACCAACCTTTTTATTTTAATTTTCCCTTTTCTTTTCTTTTTTTGCCATAATGGAGGACATCTTTATAAATATTATAGTATCATGAAATTTCTGATCTCTTTTGCATAGTCTTTATGAGCTTTCTACAGTAACAAACCAGGCCTTTCAGTGCAAAACTTTGTTGAGGAATTTTAAGGTCTGGCAACATGGGGCAAAGAGAAACACAAAAGCTCCTCCATGACCCCAACAGAAGAATGAGGTTATTTACAATGTGTAATGGGTCTGACTGGGATGGAGTCAACTTTTTTCATAGCAGTCTGTATGGTGCTGTGCTTTGTATCTGTACCTAGAACAGTGTTGATAACAAAGCAATGTTCTGGCTATTGCTGAACAGTGCTTGTATAGCATCAAGGCTTTCTCTCTTTCTACTCCCCCACCCCACCTAAACCAGTAGGATGGGGGTGGGCAAGAATTTGGGAGGGGGCATAGCTGAGATAGTTGACCTGAACCAACCAAAGGAATGTTCCATACTCATATGGAATATGGGGATATCCCATACCCATTCCATGTGACATCATACTCAGCAGTAAAAGCTCAGGGAAAGGAGGAGGAAGAGAGGACATTAATGGTTATAGTGCTTGTCTTCCCAAGTAACCATTATGCATGCTGAGGCCTTGCTTTCCAGGAAGTGGTTAAACATCTGCTTGTCAATGGGAAGTAGACAAGTAATTTTTTACTTTGTTTGTGAGTCCAGCTTTTGATTTACCTATTAAACTGTCTTTATCTCAATTCACAAGTCTTTTAACCTTCCTTCTCTTTTCTCCCCATCCCCAAGGAAAGATATAAATGATACCAAACAGAGAGGAGTGGTTGATATGCCAGAGGGTTGGGTTGCCATCCAGAGGAACCTAGACAGGTTGGAGAAATGAACCAACATGAACCTCATGTAGTTCAAAAGGGGAAGTGCAAAGTCCTGCCCCTGGGGAGGAACAATCCCATGCACCAATATATACTGAGACCCAACTGTCTGAAAAGCTGCTTTGCAGAGAAGGACCAAGGGGTCCTCGCGTACACCAAGTTGAACATGACCCAACAATTTTCCCTTGCTTCAAAGAAGGCAAATGGCATCCTGGGCTGCATTAGACAAAGTATTGCCAGCAGGTTGAGGGAGGTGATCTTTCCCCTCTATTCAGCACTAGTAAGGCCACACCTGGAATACTGTGTCCAACTCTGGGCTCCCCTGTAAAAGAGACATATGGAAAAACTGGTGAGATACAAATGAAAGGCCATGAAGATGATGAAGGGACTGAAGCATCTCTATGAGGAAAGGCTGAGAGAGTTGACACTGTTTAACCTAGAAGAGACAAGGCTCAGGAGGGATCTTATTGATGTATATAAATACCTGAAGGGTCGGTACAAAGAGAATGGAGCCAGGTTCTTTTCAGTGTTGCCCAGTGACAGGACCAGAGGCAATGGGCATACATTGAAACATAGGATGTTCCATCCGCACATCAGGAAACACTTTTTTTACTGAGAAGGTGACTGAGCACTGGGACAGGTTGCCCAGAGAGGTTGTGGAGTCTCCTTCCTTGGAGATATTCAAAAACCATCTAGACATGGTCCTGGGCAACCAGCTCTAGGTGTCTCTGGTTGAGTAGGGTAGTGGACTAGAAGACCTGCAGAGGTCCCTTCCAACCTCAACCGTTCTGTGATTTTGTCATAGGGCAGTGAGTGAGAGAGTCTGGGTGGATATTTGGCTGCTGACTAGGGTCAACCCACAGTACTTTTTGGTGCTCAGTGTGGGGCACAAGAAAATGATAGTTTTGATGTGAGTATGCTATAGCTATTGTAGTTGTGTCATGGTTTAACCCCAATCAGCAACTAAGTACAATGCAGCTGCTTACTTATTCCCCCCACTACTCCAGGGGAGGGGAATCAGAAAAAAAAAGTAAATCTAAACCTCGTGGGTTGAAATAAGAATAGTGTAATGATTTAAATAAAGAAAAATATACTAATAACACTAAAAATACTACTACTAATAACAATAATACTAGTAATGAAAAGGAGAGAGAGAGAAATAAAGTCCAAGAAAAACAAGTGATGCACAATACAACTACTCACCTCCCACTGACCAATGACTAACCAGTCCCTGAACAGTGATTGGCAGCTCTTGGCAAACTTCCCCCAGTTAATATACTAAACATGATGTTCTATGCTATGGAATATCCCTATTGCCAGTTTGAGTCAGCTGTCCTGGCTGTGCTCCCCCTCAGTTTTTTTGTGCACCTGTTCACTGGAAGAAAAGTCCTTGATTTAGAGTAAGCACTACTTAGCAACAACAAACATCAATGTGTTATCAGCATTATTCTCATACTGAATCCAAAACACAGCACTGTACTAGCTACTAAGAAGAAGATGAACTCTATTCAGCCAAAAGTAGCTGTATCAGGGATTGTTGATATTTTTTGGTCTGTGTTTGGCCCAACCACCTGTGAAAGTTTTGTTCTTTGCCTGTGCCCCAGCTGAAATGAGACACAGGTCTTTTGCTGAGGATGAGTTATGAGAAAAGACCCAAACTCCTCCCTCTAAGCAATTATAAATCTGAAATCAAGAGGTTCCGATTGAAGGAAAACAAATTATGGAAAAGGAAAAATAACAACCCTTTATTAAAAGGTATGTGTGTATTAGCAGAAACAACAAAAAGAAACAAGTAAAACATCCAAACAATACTCTTATACCCACAGATAATCCCCTTCAAAAACAAACCAATGAACAAGTAAAGGGAAAAAAAAGTAAACAGTTCAGTTTGCATTCTTTGGTGCAATTCCAACCACAGTCAACAGGGGGCGCCATTGGGTCACTGGAGATGCAGAGCTTGTAGTGTCCTGTGCCACTGGGGTATGACGGAGCAACCAAACCAACAAAAAAAACTGGGCCTCCCTTCCTTTCCCACACACTGGGAAAGGGGAGAGGGAGAGGGGGAAGGGAAACAACAACAAAAAAGAAAATCCTCCCAATGAAAAAGACAACCCTAACTCACTCCATTTGACTGGTCAAACTGCTCGGGACTGTCCTCTCTCTCCCCCTGATGTGCGCAAGGACAACTACCAGGAAAAAAATACCAAACAGGAACAGGGAAAGGGGAAAACCCCCAGAAAAAAACCAACTCCTCTCTGATGAAGAATCCAGGCAGGACCCCCAGCTGTCAAACAGGTCAAGAACAACAGAAAACCACTCAGCTTCCACTCTGACCTGTGCTCCAGCCACAGTCAGCCCACAAACTCTTCCCCCCCATTTCCCAGGAGATGAGAGAAAAAGTAAACAGGAACCCCTCATCTCCCCCGTTTCCTAGGAGATTAAGTTCTGGGTCATTAAGCAGAGGACCAGTTCTTTTGTATCTCTTAAGTGCTCACTTGATAGCTCTGCATGCAGTGGGCAGGGGGAAGGGAAAAATTCCTACTTAGTTTCCAAGAACCAGCTAAACCATAACAACTGACCAAGTTCACTGATAAATGGGAGCTTTGTCCTTGGAGAGACAGTTTCTTGTATAAACTGTTTTAATTGGTGTTCTGTGATTGGTTTGTTGTCTGTAGAGGACATTTGAAGGAGAAACTGAAGAGGAGAAGATGAAGTAAAGCCCTCAGACCCAAATAGATAAGACCCATTGAGTTAAACAGTGCATGCGTTAGGGGAATTCCAAAGTATTCATGGGTGCACTGAAAGGGTACACTTATATAACCAAGGGGGTAGACTGAGAACCTCTCTCTGGGCAGTACTGGCCACACCTACCTGGACAGATGCAACAGTATAAAAGCAGTCGTTTGGTTTTTTGTGAGGGATTTTTGCTTCCCACGAAGGACCATTTGTCTATAGCGAGGACGTCTGCATGTGTGAACCATCACCCCTCCGAAGGATGCAGCTGCTGTAGAGATTTCTATGATATCGGGAGTGGGTAAGATAACTTTCTTGGTGACACCTGCTTGAGTAGGGTGTTGCATTCTCTTATTGTTCTCTTTCTCTGGGGTTCCCATTTACTTGGCCACTTTTGTACTAAATGTTGGGTTTATTCTTGAGTTTTTCAGCAGTGTCTTGGTTTTCTATCTCGGCATCCTTCTAACTCACCCTGTTACAGCAGGACAAGTTGTTAATTTGCAAGCTTCTGTGCAGTTCACCAGTCAGTGGGTCAACAAAAGAACACACCCCGAGAGAGTTGATCCCAGGGTGTCAGGGCATGTGGAAACATTTGAGTAGGTGCCTAGAGTGGCTAACACCTCCAACAGACTGGGATTTTACTGAATTGGAGCACCATTTAACGGAAGATATCCCTTTGACTTAGTTTATCAAGACACAAATGTTTGCTAAGGAGGGTGGGTTAGAAAAAAAAGGAATGAAACTCCTCCCTCTAAGTTATTATAACTTCAAAATTAAAAGACTTCAGGTGAAAGGTGTGGAAAAGGAAAATAACAGCTCTTTGTATACATATATATATATATACACACATATATATAACAATCCCCAATAGGCAACAGTGGTGCAACCAAAACTTTCAAAACAAAGTCTTTCTTCCCCAGGTGGGGGCCCCTGTGACAATCAGGGGGCTGAATGCAGTCTGTTCCTGGTGGCTCAACAACTGCTCACAACCATGTGAGCAATGGTGGCTCTGCAGTCAACAATGGAGGGGTTTTTGCCACCCGTCCCAGAGCTAGAGCATGATCCTAGGTAACCGCTCCAGGCTCTGCAGCTCAGGAAATAACTACCCACAGTGGCGGGCAGTGGGAGAAGTCAGGCAGCTGCCACAGGAAAATGATCTGGGGTGAAGCACCTTGACCTGGGGCAAACTACCTCGCTCCGAGACAGTCGGCTGGGGTGTTCTACCGGGATTTCTCCCAACAGGTTGCTGCAATGGTTGGCAAAGGGCTCTGGTTACTCCCCGACAGGTGCCAGTTGGGGAGAAGGCTTCTCCTCTGGGAAAAGGGGGGGGATGGGTGGGGGGGTGGACAGGAGAACCCAGAGATGTCTGTTGGCTCTGTCTGGTGACTGGTAGGAAGACCCACAAAAAAAAGGTCTCGAAGAGTGGGGCTGGCCAGTTTTTATAGAGAAACCTCCCCCACTGCCGTGCCTTTCTGTGCGCGACCCCGCTACTCCCCTGCCTTCCTGCTTCCCCCCACCCCATGGAGGAGTGACCCACAGGTCCTTTCATTATAGATGCACACTACTCAGTGACTGATATTAGGAAAAATTTCCAACATCTCTTTTACAACCTCTAATACCCTTGTAGCAGGATAGCGAAGAGAATTGGAAGAGTGAAAGAATGGAAACTCATGGGTTCTGATAAAGACAGTTAAATAGGTAAAACAAAGCAAAATAAGGAATTCATTCACTACTTGCCATTGGCAACCATTTCTAGCAAAGTAGGGCTTCACCAAACTTAACAGCTACTTGGGAAGACAAACACTATAACTCCAAATGTCCCATACCATTTATGTCATTCTCAGGTCTCACACCACACAGTGGTTGGGAGTGAAGTTGAGCCTGGGAAGAAGAGAGTGGTGGGGGGAAGGTGTTTGTTCTTATTTCTCATTATCCTATGTGGTTTTTGTCAATAAATTAAATTAATTTCCCTAAGTTGACTCTGTTTTATCAAGAAGAATCGCAGAGCCCTGTGAGAGGTGGTAAAGGACTCTGGAGCACAGGTAGTTTTTCCATCAATCCTCACAGTCAAAGGGAAGGGGTTTGAAAAGGGCCAGTCAAATATGGAAAATCAACAAATGGTTACAGGACTGGTGCCACAGTCAGGGGTATGGTTTCTTAGACCATGGGATTTGCTTTGAGAAACTTGGTATCCTGGGAGCTGATGGAGTCCATCTGTCAGAGAAGGGGAGGAGCATCTTCAGTTATAGGCTTACCAAGCTGGTGAAAAGGGCTTTAAAGTTGCTGGTGAAGGGGAACCTCAGCCCATCCCCCTCATACCAGTTTGATGTCGGGGTCAGCAAGAGATGCCCAGAGCCTGGAGAGAGATCACAGGTCACAGAATCACAGAATATGCTGAGCTGAAAAGGACCCACAAGGATCATCGTCCAACTCTTAGCCCAGCACAGGACCATTGCCAAGAGTGACAGCAGGAGAACACCTGAAGGGCAACACAAAGGAATTCCAGCCACTCCAGACAGTAATTTGGCTTCATCCAGGGCCCAACTTAAATGCCTTTATGTAAACACATGCAGCATAGGGAATAAACAGGAGGAATTACAGATGTGCACATGATGCAGGGTTATGATCTTATTGGCATCACTAGAACATGGTGGGATGGCTCCTATGACTGGAGTGTTGGAATGGAAGGATACAGGCTCTTTAGGAAGGACAAGCAGGGACGATGAAGAGTGAGTGTTGCTATCTATGTCAATGAGCAGCTGGAGTGCATGGAGTTCCACCTGGGAATGGATGAGGAGCTGACTGAGAGCTTTTGGGTCAGGATTAAAGGGAGAGCAGGCAGGGACAGGTGATATTATAGCTGAGGGGGGGTGTCCTGTTACAGACCATCCAACCAGGAAGACCGAGCGGATGAGACCCTCAACAGACAGATAGGAGCGACCTCACATTCACAAGCCCTGGTCTTCATGGGGGACTTCAACCACCTCGACATCTGTTGGAGGGACAACACAGCAGGGCACAAGCAATCCAGAAGATTCCTGGAATGTGTTGATGACAACTTCTTCCTTCAAGTGATAGAGAAGTCAACAAGGAGACGTGCTATGCTGGACATTGTTTTCACCAACAAGGAGGGGCTGGTGGGGAATGTGAAGATCAAGGACAACCTTGGCTGCTGTGACCATGTGGGATAGGAAATCTACAGAGACACTTAAGAAAGCATATAGAAAAAGGAATAAACATATAGACATATAATGCTCTGAGTTAAGTGTCCCAACCCTCTCATCAGGGAATTAAACCACTCAACCAGGCAGCACAAATAGCTTGTGTTATTTGATGTCCTGAAAATGTTGAATATCATCCTCCATACCAGTTGATTCATCTGGCATGTCAAAGCAGCACATGCCTTCACACTTGGAACAGTATTTCTGATGCTGAGGAGGGAGGTAATTTATCAGTAATCAATGTTGTAAGGTTCTTTGGTGTACAGCAGTTACTTCCAAATTTAAGGCAACAATTGCCTTGGATATCCCATTTAAACCTTGCACAAGGGCACATGCCAGGTGCTCTATATGTACTACTCAGAAAGAATAGTAAGAAGTTAGTTAGAGTAAAACCAACCACACATGAGTATTTACATATTGATCTTGTAGAAATGTATTCAACATATGCGCTTCTAGTACAAGTCTACAAAGCAAAGCAAGCCAATCTGTGAGAGAGAAGAAAAATAGGAGTTTCATCTCCTTCCAGTAATACATACATCACTGCTCCAGCTCCTTCAGCTAATATTGCTCCAGGCTTGGTAACTTGAGATGGGTTAATTGCCCCCACAGATTGGAGAGTAGTGGCTTGCACTTTCTCAGATTAAACTTAAAATTGATGTTGAGTTTGTGACACCAATAACGTAGTGTCTCAGTTTAACGAGGGTGGGATATAAGAAAGACCAAGCTCCTCCCTCAGAGCAATTATACCTTCGAAATTAAGAGGTTCCAGCCAAAAAGATGTGGAAAAAAGAAAAAATATCAGCTCTTTACTAAAGAATATATATATATATGTAACACAACAACAACAAGCAACAATCCAGCAACCAAACTCTCACCAAAACCAATTAAGTACTTTTTTGCCTTTCAGTGCAGTTGTAACCACACCCAGCAGGGGGTTCTACCACGCCTCCAGAGGAGCAGAGGCTGCAGTTGCTCTCTGATATCGACAGGGGCGCTGTTGGGCTCTGGTGGCTGCTGCAGGCATACAAGCGAGCGGGAAAGAACCACACACATCCACAAGATGCAAATTCGAATCCAGTTTATTATTGTTAGGCTGTACAATTTATATTCTTCTGAGTTCTGTTCACGTGAACACGAGCACAGCACATCATCACAATTGGTCAGCACGCACTGTCCACGCGCCCCAGGTAACCCACTGATTTGTGGTTTTGAAGCCCACATTTGCATACGGTTTCTGTTATCACTGTTTTTCTCATTCTGCTTTTGCTGACTCCTGCATTCTTGTAGCAGCAGGCCGTTTCTTGTTTGTCTTACTGTTACCTCTTGACCTTTTCAGAACTCAGTATAGTCATGTAGAATTGCTAAGGCCCCAACACTTCCCCCCTTTCGCTTAAGCATAGAATCAAAGCTGTGAATGATACAATCTTGAAGACACCTAAAAATACATGGAATAATAATCAATAAAACCAGAATAAAAATGAGTATAGACAACCCTTGTTTAAGTACATCTTTTAGCCAACCTCCTATTCCCCATGATGCCAGCCAGGCATCCAGTCCCGCAGATCCTTCTTTCACATGATGCATGCGTTCCTTAAGCTCTTGTAATTGTTTGTGTATGCTTTGTGAATGATCAGATAAATTCATACAACACATTTCCTTAAAATCTTAGCACTCATACCAGCGTATGCTAAGCTCAAACCCCATCCAGAAAGACCAAGATTTAAAAACAGGTTATCTAGCCAAGAGGATTGTACAGTTATCTTTTTGGTATGTTCTTTAAGCCACTGTAGTTGTTCCTGAATTGGCCCACTATGATCAGAGAGGTTAAAACACCACAAGCAAACTTGTCTTGATTATAGGTAAAAACCATCCTGATATTTACCAACAGACCATTTAGTCAATTTTGACCAGCATTAACTTGCAATATTTTCAATATCTGCTTCCAATCTCCGAAGGCTAGCAGCATCAACTTACCATAATTAAATCTATATAACACATTCTCTTAAAATCTTAACATTCATTAAGTATTTAAGTTCACACACATAGATATCTGTGTAGCTTTTTTCACTCATACAGCTTTTTTCCTAGTCATTCAGAAGGTGGCCACTTCAATCATCCTTCATTCACACATAGCTGGGATTTTTATTATATTTTTCATTTCAACCACACATCTCAGATTCCTAAGTATTGTTGGCTTCTCAGTGCTTCTCAGTCTGCCATCTCCGGTGGTCATGTTCAGCAATTCCACCTGTCCTGAAGAGGAATCAATACAAGGAAACAAAAAGGCCTAACAAACCTAAATGAGAACCATTTCTGATCCAGGACCTGTTTATGTACATGCATATTCTCCTCCCCTCTTTTTGTTTTGAAAATATACTTGGTGTGTAAAATGCTTTTTGACAATAATTTAATCTCTGAGTGAGTTAGCCTTGCTTTAGAATACCAAAAGCTATGCAGTATAACAGAAATAATGTCAGGTGAACTGAAAAAAAGACAAAGAATCATGTGTGTACATTTTAAATTCCCACCTGAAATGTATCTTAACCTAATGCCAGAAAGGGGGAAAAGAAAAGAAGGTATAATCTGCAATTACAAAATCACTTTAACCAAGTAACCAGGATCAATTATAGACCTCTTAAACCTTTAACTATTCCCCAGTAAGTTCCACTTCTCTGTCAACTGTGACAAACTCAGTGAAAAACACCACCACGCACATGAAAGTTCTCTTCAAAACTCCCTTTTTCCCCTTTTTTTTTTTTTTTTTTTGAATCAGTTGCAGTTTCAGCAGCTTTCTCTGCTGGGCAAGCTGTGCTGGTAACACCACAAGTGCTAAGCCCTGCAGGTCTGGGTCCTCCGGGACTCCCCTCAGCGCAGGCAGTAGCATGCCCCGCTCTGGCTCGGAGCCCTCAGCGTCCTGGCTCCACAGCCCCGCGCGGCCGTATCAACAGCGGCCCCGCCTTCGCTCTGCTCCCAGCATGGTTCTGCCTAGGCGTCCTGCTCTGTGCGGGTTCTCCTCCGCTGATGCTGTCTCTGTGCTCTCTGGATGTTGGTATTTCCGATGTTTGAAATGTAGTCAGGTTTCAGTTTCTGTCCATCTGCCTCTTTCAACCATTTGCACTGTTAACAAAAAGGCTTAACCAACCGTTGCTCTTAGAAGTTCCATCAGTTCTAAGTGGTTACCGTGCAGAAACAAATGAGAGCAGTCAATTTTACCGAGGGTGTGCGTGGAGAAAAAAAGAGGCTTCATGACCGTAGCCGACCCCTCGTTCCGCGGTGGGTCTTGAACCTACGACCTTGGGACTCAAAGTCCTCTGTTTTTTCGACTGACCTATCCGAGCTCCTTTGGGGTTAGCTGCGCTCCCTTCAAGCTAGCCAGGCTCTCTTCAACTAACACAGTAGCAACAGCCCTAGGGAGTTTCTGCGTTTGAAAGGTTTCAGACACCACTTTCACAAGCTTTTGTTTTTCAGTCTTAGAGTAGCAATGCTTAACTCCGCGTCTTCTATCTGTGACTGTTGTAGTGAAACTATAACTTGCAAAGCAAACGTAGTTTTGCCTCTTGTTCAAGTTAAAACATTTTTAAAAGTTCAAAGAATGTTGTGGGCGGGCTTTATGGAATTCCATAGTTACCGTCCTTTGTAAAGCGAAGCAGGGCAGGGGGGAGGGGGGGGGGCTCCGGGTGCCTCTGCCTTCTCGTGTCTTCCAGTAGCCCTCCATCTTGCCTCGCCCTCCTGTCTCGGTCCATCCTCAGGGCACACTGCTTGAGGTGGAGGGGGTGGGGGAGGTTCGATCGTGATCTGAGGTGGCCCCGGCCCCCGGTCCCAGCTCTGGCTTGGCTCCACTGAGCTGGGCTGCCCCGCCCCACGAGTCCTTGTCGCACAGCGCTGCTAGTTCATGCCACTGCTTCACTGTGCACCCTCAATTCCTCAGGGAATTATCTCTGATCCCTCAACGGGGATCAAGTCCATTTTGACCCCTTTTTTAGGGTCTCATCAGTATTGTGTCATGGTCCGTCCTGGCTCGTAACACTGCATTATTACGTTTTGCTATCATTATCCATACAGTACAGTAAGTTTTTGCTAATGTCTTTGCTCCTTTTGTTCCAAGTTGTACCGATTCCTACAAGTCTTCCCCCGCCTTTTGCCACATCTAAGTATTATATACATCTTGCGTGGAAGAGAGAAAACCACGGTGGCGACACCAACATAGTAAATCTATCAGCGCCGAACGTGGCAACTGAGTATCAGTCTTATCAACCAATTTCATTAGGCTATCGACAACCGCCTTTTCCACTGCTGAAGCAGTTAATCCCATCCTGCTTATCTTCCTGACTCACCGGTCAGCCGTGCTCGATCCGCCTTCCTTCGGGTGCCCAGCTATAGTTCCGCTGGCAGCAGGATCCTCGCAGGCTCTGCAGTCCGATGTTCGATTGTCCCCAAGCACGTACGTCGGGGTCACCAGATGCTGCAGGCAGACAAGCGAGTGGGAAAGAACCACACACATCCACAAGATGCAAGTTCGAATCCAGTTTATTATTGTTAGGCTGTACAATTTATATTCTTCTGAGTTCTGTTCACGCGAACACGAGCACAGCACACCATCACAATTGGTCAGCACGCACTGTCCACGCGCCCCAGGTAACCCACCGATTTGTGGTTTTGAAGCCCACATTTGCATACAGTTTCTGTTATCACTGTTTTTCTCATTCTGCTTTTGCTGACTCCTGCATTCTTGTAGCAGCAGGCCGTTTCTTGTTTATCTTACTGTTACCTCTTGACCTTTTCAGAACTCAGAATAGTCATGTAGAATTGCTAAGGCCCCAACAGTGGCCAATGCATCTGTGGGACCTGGCATGCGGAAGGCAGCCGAACATGGACCCTCACCAAAGGCGGAAGGAAGAAGGGGGAAAAGGCAATTCCTCCTGCGACTCACGTTGTCAAACACTGGCTCTGGTTGGAACTCCCCTTCCCCGTCAATGGGTGTAAACTACCACCAGTATGGAGAAGGATGGGAACCCTTGGTGGTCTAGTGGTTAAGGGCACGGCCCTGTCACCGCCGAGGCCTGGGTTCGATTCCTGGTCAGGGACACTCCCCGGGCAGATGGAGCTCGTTAACCCTTAAAGGCAACCCATCTATGTCCTGAGGACCTCGCTGCCACCGTCCAAACTCGCTTGGCCCCGGTAGATGAACCTTAGGATTAAAGGGTTGGCTCAGTTCCACGCACACTGTGTCTCACCTAAAAAATCCAATGCGCAGGTTGGAAGGTGTAAAGACCTTCCCTGGATCTTCGCTCGCGAAGACTGGCCATAAATTAAAATAAATGGAGAAGGAGGAGGAGGAGGAGGGGGAAGAGCAACCTTTCCCCCTCAAAAATTCCTCCATAGATGGTACCTGTTTCTCCAATGAAATCCAAGGCAAGTCTGGGCCATGAGCAGAACAGGGCACGAGGGAACAGAGATGAACCAGGGTCAAAAGCAGCTAAATGACTTGACCCAAAACAAAATGAACTCCGGAGCTTTTCTCTTCACACACACACACACACACACACACACACACTCCCTGAGTCAGGGCAAAAGTGCTATCCCCAGAAGAAAAACCACTCACCTCCCCCTACAGTCTTCTCAAGCCATTAGCTTGGAATGTGGGACTATCAGTCAGTCCTTTCAAATATGTGGCTCCAAGCAGGTTTTTTTTTCTTTAAAACAAGAAAACCTATGACACATAGTTCCAGTGCTATCCCCCCTACATAAGGCACGTGTATTTGTCAAAGATACCTGAAATACAAGAACTCAAGAATAGGAAATTAACAGAGAATGTATAATAAGGGGAAAAGTTGGAGTACAGAACCATACTGCATCATCAGGGGTTATATGAATGGTCATATCTAAATTAATAGGTTACAATCTGACCACACAATCCATTGGTGTAAACAACTCCATTTCCCCTGTGGCTAATATTTTGGGGTAGACACTGAAATAAAGACAAGATAAAATACAATGAAAATTTAGCTATGTTAAGTGTGACTTTGCAAAACTAACTGCTTGAAAGAAGGTTGCTGCCCAAATTGTGGGCAGTTAAGACAAAGTTAGCTTAAGTAAACAAAAGGGACTGTCAGGAAAAGCGAAAAATCTTTTATTGTAGCATCGCAATGGAGACAGAAGAGGGGTGGGGGGAAACCAAAGCTGTTTGAAATGATAAAGCTTTATGTAACTCATAATGGCCAGTCTTCGCAAGCGAAGATCCGGGGAAGGTCTTTACACCTTCCAGCCTGCGCATTGGATTTTTTAGGTGAGACACAGTGTGCGCGGAACTGAGCCCACCCTTTAATCCTAAGGTTCATCTGCCGGGGCCAAGCAAGCTTGGACGGTGGCAGCGAGGTCCTCAGGACGTAGGTGGGTTGCCTTTAAGGGCTAACGAGCCCCACCTGCCCGGGAGTGGCCCTGACCGGGAATCGAACCCGGGTCTCGGCGGTGACAGGGCCGTGCCCTTACCACTAGACCACCAGGGGCTCCTATATTTATGTAACTATAGTAATAAGAATAGGAGTTAGGTAACCAAATGTCTATTTAGATAAGGCAGACTTTGTAAAGAGTGTATATGATAGATAATTTTGAAACTCAATCCTTCAAATGTATAAAAAGCTGTTGTGTTTCTTTTCTTGGTGGAATGCATGGGGGAAGGGGGGGGCAAAACCCCCTGTATCTCCCCAACTGTAATAGAAGTGTGCTTTACATATCGTTTAAGGATTTCTTTGAATCAATTTGGCACCCCAGATTGGACAAGACCTCAACTCGTCTGTGAAGATGCTCCGGAACCAGGGACAGGGACCCTCTGCATGCCATTACTCAGGTGAGGTTCCCCAGGCTCTATTGGATCATCATGCAAGTGGACGAAGATCTTGTGAAAAGGTATAAAAATTCTAAAGCACTCTTTTATTTCTCCCTAGGGTTTTGGGAAGGAAACCTTAAGTCGTACGCTGGTTTTCTAGGGCTCTGGCTTGCTAACAGCTAACAAGAGCAACATCTTTCTAATTGTGGGTTCGAGTCCCACTGGAAGGTTGCATAAGCTTCGATTGTGAGTTAGAGTCTCACAAAAGATATACCAAATTCCTTGGGCTAAGAGGATTTGGAAGAAAGGGACAGATGTTCTTGGGTTTACCATTGTGGCTGGATTTTGGACTTGGACTCGGAATTGCAATCATTATAAACCTGGTAATTTATTATCTTTGGGTTTGTTTTAAACCATCTGTGGGGAACCCTTGTGTGTGCTGATTATATTGTTTGCTTTTGTTTGTGAGTATTGTCTTTTATATTATATAATTACTGTTGTATGTTAAGTAAGTAAATATTGGGAATTATGGAGCCCCTGGTGGTCTAGTGGTAAGGGCGCGGCGCTGTCACCGCCAAGACCCAGGTTCGATTCCCGGTCAGGGCCACTCCCGGGCAGATGGAGCTTGTTAGCCCTTAAAAAGGCAATCCATCTACGTCCTAAGGACCTTGCTGCCACTGTCCAAGCTCGCTTGGCCCCAGCAGATGAACCTTAGGATTAAAGGGTGGGCTCAGTTCCGCGCACACTGTGTCTCACCTAAAAAATCCAATGCGCAGGCTGGAAGGTGTAAAGACCTTCCCCGGATCTTCGCTCGTGAAGACTGGCCATTATTATTATTGGGAACTATATTTGTGTATATTTTGTTTCCATTTTACTTCCAACTACGGCAAAAAGACTACCTTCATGTATTTATGGGAGGTAGTGGTTTCATGGTTTACAGAAATAATTGGGCAGAAAACTGACTCTAACACTTATTGTTTGAATGAATTAGGCCTGGAAGTTTACTGGCCACTTGCAGATGCCACAAACTCCAGGCTTATCAGCCTCTCTGCTAACAGCAAACGAAAGTGCAAACCCTTATCTATACTCAACTTGTAATAATTGTTCACCTCGTATATTCGTAATCTGCATTAAATGTTGGCAATTTTAGTGTGTTAACCTGAAAATAGGGACAGAATTGGCACTGGGGGAATTAGAACTAGAAGATGAAAGCACGTGTATTTGTGGAACGGTTTTACAAGGTTGTAGAGAACAGTGGCAAAGAGTTATAAATTGTATGGACGGAACTTTAGCATTAGAGTGGTTGAATTTAGATACTGTTCTTATACAGTGCCAGAGGGAATGACGAGATCTGTATGTGAAACAAGACAAAAGGAATAGAGGTGGTTCTCCTTTGTTAGTGTCCAGATTGCAGGGATTGCGACCCTGTGATAGTGGATATAGTTTGTAGGGAGCGTGAATATTTTAGGACAATAAGAACACCCTAGAAAGGAGTTTTTATTTTGTTCCCAATGTCAGGCTGAAAATTCCTGCAAGATAAGAACAGGCAGTACTAAAACAGCTGACAGAACTGATTCAAAGCCTCCCTGCTTTAAGGACTAATTGAGCCCATAGACATCTGAAACTGTTGCTGTCTGGTGTGTGTGGTGTGTACTAGAAGTGTGTGCAAGTAACCACAGAGTGAGTGGGAGCTTGAATTTGCGTCTCTGTTATCTTGCAAGGGACATGACCAGATGCAGGCAAAGCGAAAGCTAGAAATGGGAAACCAGCAGGGAAACCAAGAGGTTGACAAAAGCCCTTTAGGGTGTATTTTAACCCACTGGAAAGAAATAGGGGGACCCCAGGGTGGGAACACTAATAAGAAAACCCTAACCAAATACTATTCCGAATGGTGGTCCCTCTATAAACTAGGGGAAGGAGCAAAGTGACCAAAGCATGGATCATTAGACTATAATATCTTACTACAGTTAATGTTGTTTTTGTGGAGGGAAGGAAAACTGGATGAAGTAATGCTTTGAGAGAACACCTGGAATGGCAGAGAGAGTGTGGCATTAATTTGGCACCGCGAGATTCATTTACTTTAACTTTAGAACAAGAGAATCTAAAAGAAGGAATAGGGAAGCTTAAACGATGTTGTTCAGCATGTTCTACAGGACAGAGGTGTTTGAAATATAAGAACAGTGAACTAGAAAGTGGAATTGATGATTATGTAAGTTGCTTTGGAGAAAGGGCAAATGAAATAGCTGAAGAGGGGGCTTCTGTTCCCCCCTCAGGGCTGGTAAAAGATGAGGACAATAAATTGTCTTCATCCTCAAGACAGCAAGAGAGGGACGAAGAAAGAGGAAGAAGAAAAACTTCTCTTTCCCCATCCTTATCTCCTCTGAGCAGGCAAACATGCAGCAAGACGAGGGTAAAATCTGTTTCACCACACGCAGGGGCCAGACAAATCATAGAATCATAGAATCATAGAATCATAGAATCATAGAATCATAGAATCATAGAATCATAGAATTAACTGGGTTGGAAGAGACCTCCGAGATCATCAACCCTTGATCCAACCCCACTGTGATTACTAGATCATGGCACTCAGTGCTACATCCAGCCTCATCTTACAAACCTCCAGGGACGGTGAATCCACCACCTCTCTGGGCAGGCCCTTCCAATGCCTGATCACTCTCTCTGGAAAGAACTTTTTTCTAATATCCAACCTAAACCATACAAGCCCCTTTAAGGGAAACTGCAGGACCACAAGGGCCTATAAGGCTTAAATTTCTCTATGGGAGATCTAGAAAACTGGAAGAATATTACTCGTAAATATAGAGATGACCCGCTTGGGGTAGCAAAGAAGTTTAAAGCATATATTAAGGTTTTGGATCCAGACTGGGATGATATCCACTTGATGCCTTGACAGAAACTGAAAAGGAGTTAGTATTAAAAGCAGCAAGGGCATATGCACAAACTATGTTAAGGGCTGATGATGATTGAAATAATTTCTTTCCATGATACAAACCACGTTGATAATCCTGACCATTATCAACTTATCCAGAATTACCAGGGTTGGGTGGCTTATGGAATGGAAAATGCAGTTCCCAAAGCTGTGAATTGGTGGTCTCTTTATGTAGTAAAACAAAACATTGGAGAAACCCCAACTGAATTTCTAGATCGATTAAGGGAAACAATGCGAACTTACACCACCCTGGGCCCATTAAGGGATCAGGGCAAACAACAACTAATCTCACCATTTCTGGGTCAGTCCTCAGATGACATCTGATGCAAACTACAGAAGTTAAAGGATGAATATGAGAGGAATATTGAAAAATTAATTGAGGAGGTGTGGCAGGTATACAGGAACAGGGAAGGGGTAGAAAGACAGAAATTAGGTAAAACTCACAAAGGCAACTATGGCTGCCCTGGATAGGAAAGACCCTCGCTCTGGAAGACCTGGACGACACCCTGGAAACAGTGATTATCAGAAATTGAGACCAAACCAATGTGCAATTTGTAAACAAAGCAGACACTGGAAAAGAGAATGCCCCCAAAATAGACGAAAACCTACTTTGGTGGTATAATTAGACCAGGACTAAGGGGGGCGGGGAGGTTTGCACTCCAGAGACCCTCTGGTTATAATGGAACTGGGAAAAGATAAACATAAAATAGAGTTTTTGGTAGATACTGGAGCAAAATTTTCTGTGTTAAATCAAGAACTAAATGTTATAGATAATGTATCTTTGAATGTTGTCGGGGGCACTGGTCAAATTGAGAATGTATTGTTTATGAAACCTTTAAGTTTTAAATTAGGTAAGACTTTAGGTATACACAAGTTCCTTTATATGCCTCATGCACCTAAATCACTTTTGGGATGGGATTTACTAGAAAAATGGAATGCAGAAATTAAATTTAAAAATGGGGATATGCAAGTCAAAGTAAGAGAAAATGAACTAATCGAAATCTTAAGTCTTGCTTTAATTCAGCCACAGATATCAGGAGAAGTGCCATCATGAATACTTGATCAAGTCTTCCCTGGGGTATGGGCCAACGGGACCCCAGGAAGGCTTAAAAACGCTCAACCTATAGAAGTAACGCTAAAACCCAGAACACAGATGGTAAGAATTAAACAGTATCCTCTCAAACTAGAAAAGGGATTAAAGAGATAATTGACAATTTTATCAAATTTGGGTTGTTAATTGAATGTAAATCAGAATACAACACACCTATATTGCCAATCTGAAAACCAGAGAGCAAAAATTTTAGACTAGTTCAAGATCTCAGGGCTATTAATAAAATTGTTGAAGAGCTCCACCCAGTAGTAGCAAACCCATATACACTTTTAACCAAACTAAAAAATTAATATATCTGGTTTTCTGTCCTAGACTTAAAAGATGCCTTTTTCTGCCTGCCTTTGGACCCTAAAAGTCAAAATCTGTTCACCTTTGAGTGGGAAAATCCAGACACTGGTCGCCAATCCCAGCTCACCTGGACTGTATTACCTCAGCGATTCAGAAATAGTCCCATGATCTTCGGGAACCAGTTTACCAAAGATCTTGAAGAATGGACTGCACCGTCAGACAGTGGAGTCCTCCTGCAGTACATGGACGATTTGTTAATTGCAACCAGGACCCAGGATGAATGTGGAGAATGGACTGTAAGCTTATTAAACTTTCTGGGACTGAAAGGGTACAAGGTATCCAAAAGTAAAGCCCAGACTGTCAAGAAGGAAGTCACCTATCTAGGATATGAAATCTCAGGAGGACAATGTCGACTAGGATCAGAGAGGAAAGAAGCCATCTGTAAAATACTTTTGCCCCAGACTCCAAAGGAACTTCGCACATTTTTGGGAATGACTGGCTGGTGTAGGCTTTGGATCTACAAATATGGACTGATAGTCACACCCCTATACCAGATTCTACAAGATGGGATTAAACAATTAGTGTGGACTGGGGAAGCTAGGCAAGCTTTCCATCAACTTAAGAAGGAACTGATGCAAGCACCTGCATTAGGCCTTCCAGATGTGACTAAACCTTTTTTTTCTTTTTTCACATGAAAGGCAAGGGATTGCATTGGGAGTTTTAGCCCAGCAGGTCAGACCATATTGACAAGCAGTGGCATACTTCTCTAAGCAATTAGATGAAGCAAACAAAGGATGACCAGGATGATTGAGGGCAGTAGCAGCAGTTGGTGCTGAACATACAAGAAGCACGAAAGTTCACAATGGGACAGAAAATGACTGTTCTTGTGTCACATGTGGTTTCAACAGTGCTAGAACAGAAAGGGAGTAACTGGCTCTCACCCTCCAGGTTTCTCAAATAACAAACCATCCTAGTAGAATGAGGTGACGTGGAAATCATCACCACCACCATCGTCAACCCAGCAACATTTTTATCAATGACTACAGGGGAACCAGTGCATCATAGTTGCATTGAAACAATTGAAGTAACATATTCCAACCGACCGGACTTAAAAGATACACGGCTGCCTGAAGACAGAAAGAAGCAGCTATGTGAAAAACGTAATCCCCAAAGCTGGATATGCAATAACAACCACAGATCACATCATCGAAGTGCAGGCACTCTCTGCTGGCACTTCTGCACAAAAGGCAGAAATAATTGCACTCACCAGAGCATTGCAATTAGGAAAGGGAAAAGACATTAATATTTGGACATACTCGAAGTATGCCTTTGGGGTAGTTCATGCTCACGGAGCAGTGTGGAAAGAAAGAGGGCTGCTTACATGTCCCAGGTTAGACTTGGTTCCCAGTCAAGTGCCTGGACCACAGAGAAAAAAACTTCCCCCCCTCCTTCTCCCTCTCTTCAGACAGACCAAAAAGACTATACAAAATCAAAAGAACCCAAACCAAACTGAAGTCCAAGTAACACACATTTATATATATATTTAGAATTATATACAAGATATCACCTACAGGGAGCCCCCCAAAAGGGAAAAGGAAAGGGAAAGGGAAAAAAGGGAAAAAGGGACATAAAACCGAATACTTCCCTCAAGATAGTAGAGAACCGCACCAAACAACCGCCTGCACTATCTGCTTCTCAAGACCAACCAGACACACTAGACCTCACTCCTTCACCCGGGCAGAATGATAACAAAGAACCTTTACTTTCAGTCTGCCAGAAGAAAGAGAGTGAGAGCTTCCTCTCCCTTCTTATTTATACTCTTGTTTACATAAAAATCGTATGGAATACTGGGAACATGGTCTTGGTTCCTTGGTTACAACCCAGTTACCAAGGAAGGCCTGGACTCAAAACCACTATATTACATCACAAGGAAAACAGATAAAACACACGGAAGAAATCTGAAAACTACTCAAAGCTGTCCAATTACCAAGAAAGCTTGCCATTATGCATTGCAGAGGACATCAAAAAGGTAATACAGACCAGGAAAAAGGCAATCAATTGGTAGATTGAGAGGCAAAAAAGGCAGCAGAAAACAGTCAGGTAGGACTTGCCTCCCTAGTCCCTGATGGAAAAATCATAGAGGTAAACCCTAATATATCATATTCAAAAGAAAATTTAATTAATAAAAGATCAGCAAGATCAACTCAGAGGTAACATGAACCAGTTAAAAACAGGAAAAGTAGTAATACCTGAAAGAATACTATGGAAAGTTGTACAGGCAGAAGCAGAACATGACAAAAACTATTGGGGGGCAGATGCGCTGCATAAATACCTAAGGAAACAAATTATAGGATGAAATTTGTACACTACAATAATCCAGGTCACTAAACAATGCAAGACTTGCCTCCATAATAATCCTCACACAACCAATAACATAGAGATAGGGACAGTTGGCAAGGGTAACTATTGCAGGGGGGGTAGGGGTCCCCGCGAATCAGACCCTCAGGCACATTTTGTATAGGAGACGAACCCCCAGATAGTTGACTCACAAAATGGCGTTTATTAAAACAAGGTGTCAGTTTATATAGAGGGGTACATAGAAGGGTCTCGAACAAGGGTGGGATTCTTGCCAGGGGCACCGAATCCTAAGGGTCAGAGATAAGGGAAAATGGAGGGATTTGCCGCAGGGATATGTCCAGCCATATAGGGAGATTTGGGAGTTAGGGAAGGAAGGGAAGGAATGGTGAGGGTCACAGATAGGGGGGTCCTGCAGGGGTCTGTGGAAGCGGCGTCTTATCGCTGGATCTCAGGCACTTCCTGCAGTTGCAGCTGTCAAAGCACTTCTAGATCGATTTCTTCCTCTGAGGTTTCTTTGCAGCCTTTCTACATCTGTCTCCATTCTCTGTAGGCCTCTGCTGGTCCACTCCCGGCAGGTAACCTCCCAGGGCAACACTGGCAGATAGATTTCTCAGAGTTGCCTAAGAAAGGGGGTTACAGATACTTATTGGTCTTAACAGATACTTTCTCAAATTGTCCAGAGGCTTTTCTGGCCCGAAGCAATAAGGTTCAAGAAGTTGTCAAGGTAGCACTTAATGAAATTATCCCCAGGTGTGGAGTACCTGACATCATCTCTTTGGACAGAGGACCACATTTTGTAGCTAGTATTATACAAAAGATTAGCAACATTCTGCAAATTGATTGGCAGTTACACACTCCATATCGACCACAGGCAAGTGGTCAGGTGGAGAAAATGAATCATTTGATAAAACAACAATTGACAAAAATCTGTCAGGAAGCAAATCTGCATTGGTACCAAGCCTTACCTCTAGCCTTATTGCGAATAAGGGTCAAACCTAAGACTAAAGAAAGGTTAAGCCTTTTTGAAATGTTATACAGGAGACCCTATGGGAATTATTAACAAGGAGAAGACCTCACACAAGTTGGGGAAGGACATATATGGGAATATCTGATCACACTGAGTAAGCAATTGTCAGAAATTAACAAACAAGTAATGAGTACTCTCTCAAGGGGAATAGACCAGCCCTTACATAACATTTTCCCTGGAGAGTGGGTGTAAGAACTCCTCACCCCTCCCCACAGACAAGATCTTGAGGGTCATCAACTTGGAATGTGGTTTTACCAGTCACTTCTTTTGTGTTCGTCAATTGTCTAAGCCACAGTCAATCTACCCATTCAACATCCTCTTCACGCAGTAGGCAGGGGGAAGGGAAAACTCCTGCTTAGTTTCCAAGAACAAGCAAAACTGATGCTGTAAAAGGTGCAATGAAACTGTTTAGAGACAGAATTTTAGCCTTTAAACAGTAAAGGTATTTATTTTGAGCAACCTTGGGGAACTAGCCAGCTCATGCTGGAGAAACTAGCTCCCAAGTTCTCAGTGAAAAGTCAGGTAATTTATACAGTTTTGGTGAGTGATTACAACATCTTTACATGCATATTCATATAATTGCAACATCTAATAATAATATTCATAATAGATGGAGTCTGGGTGGAGTCTGGGGTGGAGTCTTCTTTTGGGGTACTGTTTTGGTGGTCGTTCCTGTTTCTGCAGCCTCAAGGGATCTTCCTCTTGCTCTTCTTCCTCGGTTGAACTTTTCAACTTTCTTTGTTTTGTTGACTCCATGATGGTGAATTTTGCAAGACTTTGGACTCATACCCCTATTTTGCCCTTTTTCTCTTAGTGTTCTCATCCTATCTCTTCATTTGTGTTCTTATCTAGGTGTGTAAGCATTCTTTGGCATGTAAACGCTATCTTAGATTCAAGGTACCATCCTTTAAAATTCCTAAGATCTAGCTTCTATCTCTAAACATTCTAAGTTAACTCTTTAGGTCCTTGCTCTGCTTCAAAACCATGACAGAATTCTAGTTACTTCTTAACCTGGAGCGATAAGAAAATACATAGATATGATATTGTCAAAATATCTTTCTATGTGGTTTTAAATCTCATCCTGTAATGCTTTAATTTATTCAGATACCATTTCTTAAATTGCATTTAAAAATTAAAATTTCAGTTGCTAACACAAGCAGAACACTTGTCTGAAATATTCAGGGAAACCACACAAGATTCCTCTTATTCATTTGAACTTTTTGTTACAGTTCTTGTAGAAATCAACTAATAGGGATAGATTATTGTATTCTTGAATCCTTCTGAAGCATCTGAACACTTTTAATGTTCCTAACAGTAATGCTTTTTGTAACTGATAATCTGAGGATGTAAATAAGACAAGGTTTATGGAAAGAGGTAATAGATCAATTCATATAATTGAGAAAGTGGTGGGAGTAGACAGGTTTGTGGACATAGGATCTTCTCCAACCTGATACAATAAAGTATTTAATACCCTTCCCTGTAAGCCCTATCTTGAAATTTCTTAGTAGGTTCTGTAATTCTTGCCAGACACTGTAGTGTGAGTTGTGAGATATTTCTGTGTGTAAATTTGTATTTAATTTTATTATGAATTGTCTTCAAGGCATTTAAAAAGAGGAGTGTTTTGCAAGCACAAGTTAATAATGAGTGGCCCTGACCTTGCAAGTGTGTGGAGCATAGCTGAATTTAAGGATATGCCTGCAGAGGTTTAACTGTAGAATAGGGACCTTGCACAAGCATACAGTCCTGACTTCTCAAAAAAAAAAAAAAAGAATAACAGTGTTAATTTTCTAGTTCACCATTTTACCTACAAAAGTTTGCTAAAGTGGAGTTGTGCTCACAACTCACAACTTCAAGTTATTGTTTCTTTTTCAACAAAAAGTGTATAAATCAACTGGAGGCAAAAAGTATGTGTTCCTTTTTCCACTCGACAACTGGATTTTCAAAAGAGGCATATCTATGTACATAGATTTCCTTCCTTATTTCTTTGCAAGCAGACCCAACCTGAAGGATCCATTTGTCAGAAAATTAGCCCTCTCTTACACCAAAACTATAGGTGTAAAGAAAATAAGCACCTTTTGATAGAATTGATGAAACAAAAAGGCAAAACTCCTTGTTAAGGAGTCTAGAGCACCTCCTCACCCTCCTCCACTGAGCTTGGTATCTACATTGTTGTTCACATGTTCTCAACTCCGCTCTTTTCTCACTGCAATTTTCTTCTGCACAATAACTTTCTTTCCCTTCCTAAAAATGTTATCACAGAGGCATTACTATTGTTCCTGATTGGTTCAGCCTTGGTCAGTGGCAGGTCCGTCCTGGAGCTGGTTGACATTGGTTTCACCAGACATGGGGGAAGCTTCTAGCAGTTTCTAACAGAAACCGCCCCTATAGCCCCCCCACTACCAAAACCTGGGCACAGAAACCCAATACACTCAGTAAAACTGTGACTCCCACTTCTGGTCTCTCCTAGTGTTTCTCCCATTGCTGGAAAGGGGCAGAGGAGGGCATCCGAGTGGGGTTAATTTCCAGTGTTTCTTTAATGGCTTGTAGACCCAATTTCCTGGCTGGATACTGGACAGGATGGTCCAATCCAATTTAGTTCCAAAGTTTAAAGTACCTTTTGATAGAAGACAAAACTTTCCCTAGAAAGATAACATAATTTTGCAAGTATTCCTGACTTAAAATGTTTACAGAATGTGGTTTGTAAGTAACTACCTGATAGGAGCTTCAATATAGAATTTTCAAAAGGACTAAGTTTATCGCTGGATCTTGGAGTTATTCTGAGTCTTATTAATGCCAGTGGTAACACCTTGGGCCACTTTAGCTGACTTGGTAGATTTTGCTTAGCTGTCTTTTATAGATTGGTTCATTTGTTCTACCTTCCCAGTGGACTGAGGCATCCATGGCATGTGTAAATCCCACTTATTTGACAGTGTCCTCAACAGTTCTTTTATAACATTGACTACAAAGTGAGGTCCTGTATCTGATGATATACCTATAGGTATCTCATACCTAGGAATTATCTCTTTCAGTAATATTTTACCTACATCTCCAGCTTGATTGGTACAACAGGGGAAAGCTTCAGGCCACCCAGAAAATGTATCTATTAATACCAATAGATACCGATACCCATTTTGCTGTGGTAATTCTGAGCATTCTATTTGCCAATAATCTCCTGGTTTGTTTCCCCTTTTGGTTTGTCCTGGGGCAGGTAGATGCTGAATTTGTGAATTATTTTTCTGGTTCTTACTATACTTTTTGTAATGTTTTCCATTCCAATACCAAGAGTTCACACTTTTACATTATACATCAATGCTTTGGCACCCCAATGGGTGTTTGTGTTCTTATTCCATTACTTCTCTTAAAACTGAATTTGGCACCACAACTCTATTATCCTCTGTGACCCATTATCCTTCCTCATTTTTATGGACTTCCAATAGCTCTGATAAGTGATTGTCCTCTTTACTATACTCTGGAGCTTCCTTTAACTCCTGATATCTCTGGTATTGCTAATAAAAACTTGACCTTTGGCTACTCTTTTTGCTGCTTGATCAGCCAATCACTTTCTGATGGCTACTGGACTACTGCCAAACTGATGTACCTTACAGTGCATTGCTACCACCTGTTTTGGTAAATCAATAACTTGCAAAAGAAGTGTCTTTCAAATTGGCTTGGCTGGAGTATACTTGTTTGATTGTCTGCAGGCAGCCTTGAGTCAGTTCTGCTTCCCCTGAGCTGGATAGGAGAGTCACAGGATTAAGGATTGTAGTTACTTTCAGTTCAATATCATCTTGTTCCAAGAGCACTGTTTGATATTTCATCATCCTACTGGATGATAACCAACTGCCCCCTTTTTGTTCCAAGACAGTTGTTACTGCATGGGGCACCTGGACTGTTAATTTTTGTCCCAGTGTTGACTACCAAGCCTCCTGTATGAGTATGGTGGCTGCTACTGCCCTCAAACATGCAGACCATCCTTTGCTGATCTGGTCCAGTTGCTTAGGAAAGTATCCCGCTGGTCTTTTCCAGGATCCAAGCTGTTGTACCAATACTCCTAATGCTATATTTTTTCTTTCATGAACAAATAACTTGAATGTTTTTTCTAAATTTGTGAACCCTAATGCAGGAACCCTCATTAATGATTGTTTTATTTTAGCAAAGGCTTCTCTGCATTCTGCAGTCCATATCAAAAGTTCTCCTGTACCCTGTACTGCTTCATAAAAGGGTTTAACCAGCAATCCAAAGTTCACAATCCAAAGGCAATACCATCCAGCCATTCCAAGAATGGCATGGAGTTTGTACTTAGGCTGAGGATCTGGTATTTGACAAATAACTTCCTTTCTTTCTGTCCCCAGGCTTTGCTACCCTCATCAAGGTGAATCCCAGATACCTCTTGACAGGCTACTTGAGCCTTCCTTCTAGATACCTTGTACCCAACTTGTCCCAAGAAGTTCAGAAGGCTGAGAGTCAGAGTGGTTACCTCCTCTTGAGTCTCAGTTGCCAGTAGGATGTCGTCCACATACTGGAGTAGGGTGATCTTTACATGTTCATTCTGCCAGTCCTCCAGTTCCTTGGTTTGCTGGTTTCCGAAAATCATAGGGCTCTTCTTAAAACTCTGTGGTAAAGCAGTCCAACATAATTGAGTTTTTCATCCTGTTTTAAGGTTTTCCCATTCAAATGCAAACAGAGCCCAATGGGATGTAAAAGAAAACAGTTTTTAAGTCCGTGTCTTGGTTTTAAGACAATGTTGCCAGGAAAATGGGACCTTAGATGGAATAGAGAACCCTCTTGCCTGGACTTAATGAAAATTTAGGAAATAAATTTGAGACTCAGGAGGAATGAAGTAAGAACGAAGGAACAATTTTCCCTGAAAACCAAAAGGCAAAACCAAGAAATAAACTACAAACACAATTGTCGCAACCCAGGGGAATAAAGGGTCCAACCACAGAGCATGAGAGGTAAAAAGTGATCCTTTATTATAAGGGCAAATGGACTTATATAAGTTTCTGAGAGAGCTTGTCAGAAGGGAAGGAGGAACTAGGGAGGGGTAGGTGTCATGGTTTTGCCTGTTCTTGGAAACTAAGCAGGAATTTTCCCTTCCTCTGCCCACTGTGTGAAGGGGATGTTGAATGGGCAGGCTGACTGTGCCTTGGGCAATGGACTAACACAAAAGAAGGGACTGGTAGAGCCACATTCCAAGTTAATGGCCCTCAAGAGTCTGTGGGGAGGGGAGAGGAGTTCTCTTTACTTTTTTTCTCCTCTCCTGGAAAACGGCAGGGAGTTTGTTGCTACCTGAGCTGGGACAAAGTCTGAGTGGCAGGAGCTCCGAGGTGGTTTTGTTCTCAGCCTGGCTGTCCGGCTAGCTCAGTTCTATCCAGTCCGGGAACCTGCTTGGACTTTCATGGGAGAGGAACTATTTGGGAAGCAAGTCCCCCTCTTCCCCTCAGTTCTCATGCAGTGGTTCTCATGCACATAAAAGGAGAGGGGAAACCATACGGTCCAGTTGGAGACAGAGTGAGTCCCCATTGGGAAGAATTTTTTTTCTTTCCCTCCTTTCTCCCTTTTCCCAGTGAGGGGGGGAGGGAAGATCTCCATTTTTGGTTTCTCCAGCACATCCGGGGCCCCCCCCACGTGGCAACAACCAGTGATCCAACAGCACCCCCTGCTGGTTGGCACAGAACACTGCAACCTCTGCATCTCCAGTGATCCAACAGTGCCCCCTGCTGACTGTGGTTAGAATTGCACCAAAGGGCAAAACCTGAACTGTTTACCTTTTTTATGTTTGTTTGTTTGTTTTGAAGGAGATTATTTTTGGGTATAAGATTATTGTTTGGTTGTTTTATTTGTGTCCTTTTGTTGTTCTGCCAAACACATATATCTTTTAATAAAGGGTTGTTATTTTTTTTTCTTTCTCCACATTTCCTCAATTGGAGCCTCTTAATTTTGGATTTAGAATTGCTTAGAGGGAGGAGTTTGGTTTTCCTCATAACTCATCCTCAGTAAAACATTTGTGTCTCATTTAAACTGAGACATTTTTGTCCCCCAACATGGGGTCCAAGAGAGGAAAAGAGGAAAAAGAATAACTGTCCTTGTGTGATTTATATGTGTTTTTGAACCCATAGGCATCATGATGTTTGGGGTCGCTGCTTTCCTCTGGTATATACCCATGCCAATATATCTGTCCCACCTGTTGATGTATTTCAGCTTGGATATTAAGACCCTCATCGCAATAAGTACCTTTTAGTTTTTGCATTGGGTTTATGACACAGCAAACCCAGTACCTGTGATTTTTCGTCCAGGATATGTCCTCAAGGATACACTACTGCTCTAGCCTACACTGTCTCCTCTGGGGGTTTAAGGATAATGGCACCCATCCCTATGAAGAAATGCAGGGGGGTATATTTGCCCAACCCTTCATCTATTTTGCCTTTGGATCCCATATAATGGCCTCTGGGAAATTTAAATCCTCCTTATATGTCAGAGACGTTTTACTTTTTGGGGTTTTCGTGCAAGTGTGTGCCATTATGGTATATCTAATATACGAAGCTAGGGTCAAGAATTATCAAGAACATGACCTGTCCCAGGGGTGGGAAACCTTGAATGGCATGGGTTATGGGTAAATTCCTAGAAAGTTACTCAGTTCCTACAACATAGAAGCTCACTCTCAAACAATTTCTAAACCCTACAAAGATAATGAAAGCCGTGAGGGAGAGACATCGTGATAGACCCATGGAGAGGCAGCTGGCAGCTGCATGTGGGGTTTTGACTGTTGCCTACCGGAAGCTGCTTGGTATGGTGCAGCACTTCCAGGAAAAAGACGAAAACAAGATGCCTGATACCAGGGTGACTCTGGATAAGACCAATTCCAAGGGGCAGAATAGGCAAAAGGGGGTTGCCCCTATCCAATAGAGGAAATATGTCATGGGTTTGCTTATTCTGGGAAACTAAGCAGGAATTCTCCCTTCCCCCTGCCCACTGCGTGAAGGGGATGTTGAATGAGCAGATTGAAGGTGGTTTAGGCAATTGACTAACACAGAAGAAGTTGTTGGTAAAACATTCCAAGTCAATGGTCCTGAAGATCTTGTCTGTGGGGAGGGGTGAGGAGTTCTCTTTACTTTTTCTCTCCTCTCCTGGAAAAATGGCAGTGACTCTGTTTATGCCTGAGCTGGGATGGGGTTCGGGTGGTAGGAGTTCTGAGGTGGTTTTGTTCTTGGTCTACCTGCCAGCTTGGAATTTACTTGGATTTTCATCAACCAGGAACTGTTCGGGAGGTCTCCCCTCCTCCTTTTTTTTTGGCAACAGTTCTTGTGCACATCAGAGGACAGGGGAAGGCACAAAGCATGATTCAACCAGCAGGACAGAATGAGTTCCCATTGGGAAGGACCTTTTTTTTGTTTCCCCTCTGTCATGGTTTTGCCCACCAGCCAACCCCTGGAGCTGAGGATGGTTTTGTCCTAGTGGATTTCCAGAGAAAAAGTCATCAAAAGTTTTAGTAACGTTTCTGCTAATTACATATTTAAGAAAACGGAAGAGAAACTTGTGGTGCAGTTAAAATTAGGAGCCATGTAGGAGAAGACGTAGGCCCCAAGTGGGGTCAGACCTCCCTCCTACCCCGGCCCTGGGCTGGGGGCAGGTGTGGCACTGAAACCCCCCTTCTATCCTGTAAGACAGTAGAAAAAAAACTTAGAGAATTACTGACTGCTTGGATGAGAAACACTGCAGAAGAAATTCCGGCAGAGAGATAAGGGACCTCCAAGGTCAAAACTGGTAGTAACAGGATAGAGAAGTTCAAAGGGGGGGCTACTTCTTCCCCCTCTCTCGCTTTCTCTCTCTCTCCCTTCAACAAGGAAAAGACTGAAAAATAAATCTCTGCCACCTGTGGAAGATTATTGGGGTGAGGAGACCCCATGCAGCTTGTAAGAGGAGCTTACATTGAAGTAAGTAAGTTCGGATGCACGAGAAAGATGAGACTTCATGAGAAGGCCTGAAATGAAACAGAGTCCTGCTGGAGACTTGTAAGCCATGGAGAGAATCTTATGCTGGAGCAGGATGGCTTGGGTAAGATGTTGGGATCCAAGTGAGGGATCCATGCTAGTGCTGGAGTTTTGTGACCCTGAGTTGGGATCCGAGTGAGGGATCCATACTAGTGCAGCTAAATTTGTGACCCTAAGGGACAGCAGAGAATGGAAGACCTGTTGTCTGAGAGATGGACTCATGTCGGAGAAGTCTATTAAGGACTGTTCTCCCGTGGGAAGAGACCCCACAGGAAACAGGGGTGGACTCAAAAACCATTATCCCTTGTGACCCTGTGGTGAAGATCCATGGTAGGCAAGTGTCCCCTTGCAGTCCATGGAAGACCCTACAGGGTCTGGGTAACCCCCCAACCTCCGGTCTTAGCCCAGGAGGGGGGTAGGCCCAGCACTGAGGTTGACAGAGAGAGAGAGAAAAAGAAATAGTTATAGCTGCAACGAAAAGGAGTTGTCGTCCTAGAGATAACAGAAGAAGAACTTTTGAGTGTTGCAAAGTTATTTTAAAGACCTGTAGCTCTGGAAATGGAGAATGAGACTACTTCTCCTCCTTGAACTGATACAAAGGGGGAGGGGTATTTCTGTAAATACATAGTGCTTTTTACCTAATAAAAATTGTTGTAGATATAGTTTGTTAGTTTTTATCTTGCTAGTAATAGAAGTTAATATTATTTTCCCAAATCAAGTCTCTTTTGTCTGCATAAACCTTCTCTCAAATTATAGTAATTGTGGGGGGTGTGAGAGTAAATTAACCCAAAGCAAATGAACCCATTACGTCCTGGATGATCCACGTTTGGGACACCATGGGTGATGCCATAAACCTTGATGACAGTGAAGCAAGATTCTTGAGGTCTATTGCCCAGGATGTGGTTATCAAGGAGGCATTTGTGAGACAATTAAAGTCCCTTTCTCTCTGGACATGGTTGTTGGATGGTGTTAGGGAGAGGTTCGTTTACAAAGATTCCTTGCAAGGAGACCATTATGCAAAGGACTGGATTCTACATCTGAGGGAAATGACACTGTTGGAGGTACTGTTTGGAAGGGATGGGCAACCCACTATTCTGACAAGGTTAAATGTACACCACAGATGTGGTAGAGTTTCACATGTATGGGGTCGTCTGCACATACCAGTTACCTGACATCATTGCAGGCTGAGGAGAAGCGAGAGTCAGTGGTGTCTATAACAAATAAACTTTGGTTGTATGACAGTATGATCCAAGGAGTGCTACAGGTCCGCATTTCCACTGTAGAGACATTGATTCAGGACCTCATGACCCAAACTACAGAGATGAAAGATAAACAGGAGAGAGTGAGAGGACTGAGAGAAACAGTTTCCATGTGACACCAGTGAGAACCAGACGCCCCCAGCTAGAGTAAGTGGACAGACCTCACAAACTGAGTTGTGGTATTTCCTATCCGACCACGGATAAGACATGGGACAGTGGGACTGGAAACCTACCTGTGCCCTGGTAGCCTGAAAACAAGAGTTGAAAGAGAGAAAAAAAAGAAAGTCCGTGAAAGTGAGTGCAGTACCAGTATCCTATGGGCAGGGATCTGACCCACTAGAAGGTACCTCCCATAGGTATTCACAGAAAAAAAACTGACGAGCAGGACGAAGACCAGTATATGAGGGGTCCTACCTCTAACCAGGTAGAGACAGGGGACAACCATGTCCATTGGACTGTGTGGATCTGATGGTCTGGCACATCAGACCCACAAGAATACAAGGCTTTGATTCACACTGGTGCTCCATGCACATTAATGCCCTCAGGACATGGGGGAACAGAGACTATTTCCATTTCCGGGGTGACAGGATGGTCTCAACAGCTGACCATGTTGGAAGTTGAAGTTAGTTTGACTGGGAAGGAGTGGCAGAAACACCCCATTGTGACTGGTCCAGATGACCCATGTATCCTGGGGGTTGACTACCTAAGGAACGGGTATTTCAAAAATCCAAAGGGACATAGGTTTTCAGAATAGATGCCATGGAGACAGAGGTGGCTAAGTAGTTGAATTCACTACCTGACCTCTCGGAGAACCCTTCTGCTCTGGGACTGTTGAAGGTTGAGGAACAGCCAGTACCAATTGCCATTGCAATAGTGCATTGTCGACTTTGTGATCCCCATCCATAAGATGATCCGTGAACTGAAAGACCAAGGAGTGATCAGCAAGACCTACTCACCCTTCAACAGCCCCATCTGACCTGTGCGTAAGTCTGACGGAGAATGGAGATTGACTGTGGACTATCGTGGCCTGAATGAAGCCACCATGCCGCTGAGTGCCGCTCTTCTAGACATGTTGGAACTCCAGTACGAGCTGGAGTCCAAGGCAGTGAGGTGGTACGTCACTATTGACATCGTGAATGCGTTCTTCTCCATTCCCTTGGCAGTAGAGTGCAGGTCGCAGTTTGCTTTCACGTGGAGGGGTGTGCAGTACACCTGGAACCGACTGCCCCAGGGGTGGAAACACAGTCTCACCATCTGCCACAGACTGATCCAGGCTACACTACAGAAGGGTGAGGCCCCAGAACACTTGCAGTACATTGATGACATCATTGTATGGTGGACACAGCAGAGGAGGTTTCCAAGAAACAAGAGAAAATCATCCAGATTCTCCTGGGAGCTGGGTTTGCCATCAAAAAGAATAACTTCAAGGGACCTGCCTGAGAGATCCAATTCCTGGGAGTAAAGTGGCAAGATGGACATCGTCAGATCCCGACTGAAGTCATCGATAAGATCACAGCAATGGCCCCACCAACCAGCAAGAAAGGAAACTCAAGCTTTTCTGGGTGCCATAGGTTTCTGGAGGATGCACATCCCTGAGTACAACCAAATCGTAAACCCTCTCTATCTGGTAACCCACAAGATGAAAGATTTCCGCTAGGGTCCTGAACATCAGCAAGCATTTGAACAGATTAAACAGGAGATTTCCCACGCTGCAGACCTTGGACCAGTCAGGACAGGACCAGATGTGAAGAATGTACTCTACTCTTCATCTGGGGATAAGGACCTCTCCTGGAGCCTCTGGTAGAAGGTGCCTGGCAAGACCAGATGCTGCCCACTTAGATTCTGGAGAAGAAGTTACAGAGGATTGAAAACCAATTACACTCCAACAGAAAAGGAGATCCTAGTAGCTTATAAGGGAGTACAAACTGCCTCAGAGGTGATTGGCACAGAAGAACAGCTTCTCCTGGCACCTTGACTACCGGTGTTGAGTTGGATGTTCAAAGGGAAGATGACCTCTATGTATCATGCCACTGACGCTACATGGAGTAAATGGATTGTCCTGATCATGCAACATGCCCACATTGCAAATCCAAATCGCCCTGGGATTCTAGAAATCATCACAAACTGGTTGGAAGGTGAGAAATTGTGATGGTTTGGACCTGGTTAACTGCCAAATGCCTGAACTCACAGTAGCAACCCCCTTCCCCCTCCCTTCTTCCCTCAGGGCAAAGAAAAAAAACTGTAAAACTTGAAGAACCCGAAATCAAGCTACTTATAAAAAAATATATATATTTACGCATATTACAGTTATATACAGTTAAGATGCTATGTACACAGTGCAGGGAATCCAAACACTCCCCCCCCACCAAGGGAAAGGGAAAGGGGGAAAAAAGGATAAAAAGGGACAAAAAGGGACACTGAACAGATATACACAATCAAACTCAAAAAATATACTAATAACTAGCAAAACAAATCTCACCACGTCCCTTAGAAAAGCAAGATTGATAGACACGGTCAGCACTCTCCAAACCTCCCAAGTGGTAGACCAGTGGATGCTGCAGGTCTCAGTCTTAGATAAGCGAGACCAATGCAAGGACCCACTGTTCCCCAACCTCGCCGGAAGAGAAGAGAGTGAGGTCTCTAATCTCCAACTTATTTATACTCTACTTTACATAAAAATCGTATGGAATACTGGGTACGTGGTCACTTCCTTGGTTACAAGCTGGTTACCAGGAAGACCTAGACCAAAACCATCACAGAACTTTAGTCTAGCAGATAAAGAAGAAGGGGAACAGGTGGTACAGGCAGAGGAAACCCCAGCATACAACCAACTACCAGAAGAAGAAATACACTACGCACTCTTTATTGATGGTTCCTGCCACATTGTAGGGATGAAACGTGAATGGAAAGTAGATGTATGGAGACCCACATGACAAGTTGCAGAAGCTATGGAAGGAGAAGGTGAATCGAGTCAATTCTCAGAGCTCAAAGCTGTCCAGTTGGCGCTGGACATTGCTGAAGGAGAGAAGTGGCCAAAACTTTACACGGATTTGTGGATGATAGCCATTGCTCTGTAGGGGTGGTTGAACAGATGGAAGAAGGTCAATTGGAAACGTAGGGGAAAACCCATCTGGGCCACTGACATATGGCAAGACATTGTTACCCGAGTAGAGAAGCTGACTGTGAGAGTGTGCCATGTAGATGCCCATGTACCCAAAAATGAACCAATGAAGAGTAGAGCAACAATGAACAGGCAGACCGAGCTGCACAAGTTGAGTTGTCACAGGTGGACCTAGACTGGCAGCACAAAGGGGAATTGTTCTTAACACGATGGGCCCATGATGCCGCTGGCCATCAGGTCAGAGATGCCACCTACAGATGGGCACCAGACCGAGGGGTGGATCTAACCATGGATACTATCTCTCAGGTTATCCATGACTGTGAGACGTGCTACCGTTAAACAGGTTAAGAGACTGAAACCCCTGTGGTATGGTGAACATTGGAGTAAATACAGATATAGAGAGGCTTGGAGGTTGATTATATCATACTGCCACAGACCCGTCAAGGTAAGCGCTATGTGCTCACCATGGTGGAAGCCACCACTGGATGTCTGGAGACTCATCAGGTGCCCCACGCCACTACCAGAAATACCATTCTGGGCCTGAAAAGCAAGTCCTGTGGCAACATGGAACCCTGGAGAGAATTGAGTCAGATAATGGGACACACTTCAAGAACAGTTTAGTTACCACCTGGGTAAGAGCATGGCACTGAATGGGTCTATCACATACCATACCATGCAGCAGTTGTGGGGAAGACTGAACAGTAATGGACGGTTGAAGACTACCCTGAAAGCATTAGGTGCAGGGACCTTCAAGCACTGGGATCAGCACCTAGCAAAGGATACATGGTTAGTCAACACTAGAGGCTCCGTCAATCCAGTTGACCCTGCCCAATCAGAGTCCCTTCGCATTGTAGATGGACACAAAGTCCCAGTGATTCGCATGAGAGGTATTTTAGGTAAAACAGTTTGGGTTAACCCTGCCTTGAGCAAAGGAAAATCCATTCATGGAATTGTTTTTGCCCAAGGACCCGTGCACATGGTGGGTGATGCAGGAAGGTGGAGGAACCTGGTGCATACCTCAAGGGGATATTATCTTCGGGTGAACAGACCATAACTCTGTATCTGTATTTGTACCTATATATTTGTGAATGTGTACATAGTTTAGAATAATGCATGTATGTATGCAATTCAAAATTTTAATTTGATAGAGTATGGTGGCATGGGAAAGGAAAAATTAGGGGTGGATAATGTCATGGTTTTGCTGGTTCTTAGAAACTAAGCAGGAATTTTTCCCTTTCCTCTGCCCACTGAGTGGAGGGGATGTTTAAATGGGCAGTTCAGAAACACAAAAGAAGTTGCTGGTAAGACCATATTCCTAGTTAATGGTCCTTCGAATCTTGCTTCTGGGGAAGGGTGAGGAGTTCCTATTTACTTTTTTTTTCCTCTTGTCTCCTGGGAAACAGGGGGGGAGGATTTCAGGTGGTTACTAAAACTGGAACAAGTTTGAAGTAGGAGTTCTGAGTGGGTTTTGTTCTCAACCTGGCTGTGGATTCTACTTGGATTTTCATCTGAGAGAAACTGTTTCGGGAGGGTTTTCCGTCCCATTTTCCATTTTGTTTCTTAGCAGCGGCTCTTGTGCACATCAAAGGGAGAGGGGAAAAACTATACCACGCGATTCAACTAGCAGGACAGAGTGAGTTCCCATTGGGGAGGACTTTTTTTTGTTGTTTCTCTCCCTCCTCTCTCTCCTCTTTCCCAATGAGGGGGGGGAGGGAAACCCATTTTTGGTTTCTCCAACACACCCCAAAGTGTTTTCCCCCATGTGGCAATGACCGGTAATCCCACAGCACCTCCTACTGACTATCACAGGACACTACAACCTCTGCATCTCTGGTGATCCAACAGCGTCCCCTGTTGACTGTGGTTAGAATTGCACCAAAGGGAGCAAATTGAACTGTTTACCTTTTTTTCTTTGTTTGTTTATTGGTGTGTTTTGAAGGGGATTATTTGTGGGTATAGGAGTATTGTTTGGTTGTTTTATTTGTGTTATTTTGTTGTTTCTGCCAATGCACATATATCTTTCAATAAAGGGTTGCTATTTTTACTTTTTCCACATTTTTTCCCCTCAGTCAGAGCCTCCTAATTTCAGATTTACACATGCTTAGAGGGAGGAGTTTGGGTCTTCCTCATAATTCATCCTCAGCAAAACACCTTTGTATCATTTGAACTGAGACAACAATACTGATTTTTTTTTAAAAAAATTGCAAGTCTTGATGATATGACAGACTAAAATGAGCCAACAAGACTGGAAAAAAAATATTTACAAACTTATTAAGGTTATTAGTGCAAAGGGAAGGGAGAGTAGGTGGCAAGTTAGATGGTCATCTAGATATTATCAATCTGACAGGTATCCAAGTGATTCTGTATCACAGTCTCCGATTTTGGTCTCTGAACAGATTTTAATAAGATTTAACTATGAGATTGTCCGGCATGACCAGTGCTAGAAAATATTCTTTCCAATCACATAAAAAATGTTCTTTGTGAAAATTTCTGTGCTGGTAGAAACAAAGGGCTGTCCATTGTAAAAACCAGTGTTTTACCTCTGTTTTGCCTTGAATCAACAGCCTAAAAGTTAGAAAGGAGGTGGTAGTAGGTTTTGTTCACTTAAAGAAGCTGAACTAAGCCTGAGAGCCAGAGCAAACTAGTTTTTAATCCAATTCTTTGTTTTTTACCACTGGATGTTCATAGCGACTTTTTTTGGCTTGTGTCCTTTATAAATCTCATTTCCCTCTGGAGTTAGAACTTTTTCAGCACTATTCCTAATAAACTTGGACACAAGGATTTGACAGTATGTCCAGACCAAAACAGATCGGGCCGTCACACACGACTGATTCGATCGAGCATGCTTAAAGACAAGACTGATGTCTCCACACAACAGACAATTCTCTAGGGCAGAGACAGAGCGCTTACATCCAGTCACCCCAGAATGAATGAAAAAAAAAATCCTTTGTCTCTTGTCCCTGTCCTGAAATAAGTAACCCTGCAACTTTAAGAGAACAATATTATAACTCTGTTTGGACATAGGAGAATTCTAATTAACTACCAAATTTTTATCACCTATAATACCAAAATCATGAGAAAAGATAGACTTACGTCTCACAGTTGGATTAGAGTGCAATTAACTACTAGTACATTACCTCTTTATACAAAGCATTGTGAACCAAGTATTACTGTTGGACGAATATAATAGCTTTGACCAGCTTTTAATACACCGAGTCCTTGATATCACTGAAGAGAATATAGTAGAGGGCAAAACCAGATTGGTTTCTGTACCTGCCACGAAGAAGATCTTTTACCCTGCTGCTGGCTGCAAACCAATAGGCATGGAGCATGGAGGTACATGCCATACTGGATCTCTACTTACTATAATAATGTTATAGTTGGTGATTAGCCCTGTTGAAAACAGCTGTCTAAAATATTATCACAATATTTATTATAAAGAAAGTGTAATACATACCTTGATGGCACACAAATATGTGAACAAGGTATGTTATAATAAAGACGAACGAGGAACTTGTATGGAAGGTGATAAACAGTACTGGGTGGAGAAAAATTTGGAACTGACAAGAACCAGACTAGGATCGGACTGTCCAGAGAGTGAGAAATGGATTTGTTGGGATATTTTGTCCAAAGAAAAAGGTCAGAACTTAATAAAGGAAGAAATTGTTACCAGTGATAAACAGAAAGTACACCAGAATAAAACTCCACTATCATTACTGAATAATTTATATCTTGAGTTGAATCAAAAATTAACCAAAGATTTGGAATTCCTCTTGGTAAGACAAAATTTATTAATTACTCTAGCAGAGAAAACAGCAGTCAAGTTTAAACTTACTCATTGTTGGGTTTGTGGGGGACCCCTAATGACTGGAGAGTGGTCTTGGAAAGGTACTGCCCTAAGTGACAAAGAAATACTTAAATGGAATTATACCCTTACCAACAGCAAGATAACCAGAAGGATGGGTACTGAGCTTTACAACCATTGGAGTAGATTGTTTGCAAAGAATAGGAACCCCTTTTTCACAATCAGTTGGGGATAACCCCTGTAAAAGAATTTTAAGTACAAATTCAATTTCTGGTAAATATGTTCCCAAAACTCCCAAGACTTATTGGACTGGCAAAAACACTTATGACTGTATGACATGGGTTCATGTGGTTGGGTTTTTGGTAGTAGGGAGGCCATGGGGTAGTTTCAGAAGCTGCTAGAAGTTTCACTGTCCTATAAAAAAAACCCCACAAAACTCACTGACCAAGGCTGAGTCAATGAAGGTGGGTTTCTGTGATAACATATTTAAGAACAGAGGAAGAGAAGGTTGGGTAGCAGAAGAAATTCCAGTCCAAGAGAGAGCAAGTAGTCATCAAGGTCACTGCAACTGGAGGGGGGGGGGAGAGGGGGGGCCTTCCACCCCCTCTTCCCCAGAAACAGGGCAAAACTGAAACTCCTGCAGCCCATGAAAGACTTTCAGGATGCAGAAACCTTCCTGCAGCCTATGGAGAAGTCTATGCTGGAGCAGGTCAATACATGGAGGAAACCGTAACCCTGTGGGAGGTCTAAGATGGAGCAAAGTCGTGCTGGAGACCTGTGGAGAGGCATACCCACGCATGCAAACAAGTTTTTCCAGGTAGGACTTGTAGCCCTGGAGGGACACCCACATGGATACAGCTCAACCCATGAAGGACTGCACCCCCTTGGGGAGTCATCCACAGGGCAACAGATTGAAAAGAATTGTTGCCCAAGGGGTAGATGAACTCCCTCTGGAGAGGTCTATCAAGGACTGTGTCCCATGGGAAGGCATCCCCACAGAAAAAGGGGAAGGACTTAGAGCCATTATTTCCCCTGTAGCCTGTGGTAAAGACTATGATAGTATGAGTCCCCTTGTAGCCATTGAAGATCTTCAGACTGCAAAGAGCTGATTATAAAAGCTGCTGTTACCCAAGGAATGGAAAACAGTAACAATACTCTGACTGCAAACCCCCTGCCTCTGATCCCCTGCACCACTGAAGGGGGGAGGGGGAGAGGGAGAGTTTAGAAAGAAGGTGAAGTGTAAAGGGGAAAGTGTTGTATTTTAAGACGGTTTTAGTTTTCACTTTTTAGCTTTTATTGTATTAGTAGTTAATATAAGTCCTATTGTTAGTAATAAATCTAAGTTTTATCTGCACTCTGAGTTTGTTTTTGTCTGTTAATAACGGTCTTTTCTCTCAATCCTTATCTCTACTCATGAAAATTGCTTTGCGAGTATTTTTTTCTTCACTCTCCTCTCTCCAGATGTAGAGGGGAGGAGGAAAGGTAGTGAAGTGGTTTTAAGAGGCCCCTGGCATCTTTCCAGAGTCAAACCATTTCAGTTTTGGTGCCATGACTCGGATAGGACTGGTAAGAAAGGCAACAGCCAGATCAAACCCACTACACTGTAGATGGATAAAAAACTGGAAATTGTACAAATGCAAAGGAACAAGAGTAAATCCTTTCTCAGGAATAAGTGAAATTTCAAAGTTTTGGGAAAACATAGATCATATATATGAAAAATTATGGAAGGGACCACATGGGTTTTTTTTGATATTTGGATAAAGAGCATACACTCTTCTCCCAGGAAAATGGACAGGATGTTGTACCCTGGGGTTAATACAACTTGGATTTTTTACAGAAGGGGAATGAACTGGGGGTTCTGCTATATGAAAATTTAAAATGGGAAAAGAGGACAATCAGAAAAACTCAGGGATGGGGGAAAGATGAATGGTTTCCCCAAAGAATTATGGAAACATATGGCCCAACCACATGGACATATGATGGGAACTGGGGCTATCGAACTCCTATTTAAATGCTTAACAGAATAATACAATTGCAAGTGGTAATTGAGGTAATTACTAATCAAACTACACAAGGCTTGGAGTTACTGTTTTGCCAGTTAACCCAAAGTAGAGTAGTCATATACCAAAACCTGTTGGTGCTAGACTAACTCTTGGCAGAGGAAGGAGAGGTGTGGGGTAAATTTAATACTTCAAACTGCTGCTTGCAAATAGATGATAATGGAGAAGTAATAACAAATACAGAGACCAATGTCCAGAAAATAGCCCATGAATCAATGTACGAGGGGTGATGGACTAATTTATTTGGGAAAACATGGTGGAAACAGTTGAGCTTCCTGCTTATGTGTGCCTTTGTTGGACTGTTATTTCTGCCTTGTTTAATCCCATGTTTTATAAGGTTAATTCTTAGTGTAGTTCAGAGAATGCACCTGACCACCATACCAATGGATTCAAAGGATGCTACAACTGGAAACCTTAAAACGTGGAAGATCATTGTCCTATGCCCTGGTTCTGAGCAAGTAAAGAATAAGACCAAAGTACTAAAGACGCTAGTTGAATGGGAATGATCTCGGAAGGACAATAAGAACATCTAATGTTTAGCTTGTAATAAAAACATGAGGAAAAGAAAAAGGGAGGAATTGTAGGAAATAAATAAGGTGGTTTTATTACAAGCAGGAGTTTCCATTGTTGCCTTGTGTCAAGATGCCTGGAAGTCATTTTGTTTGGGGAGTTGGGGAGTCATTTGGTAGTCGGGGCTGCTTACAGTTACTTACTGCTACTTACTTGTTGCTGCTTACAGGTCTGCTTACAGTTACTTGTTGTTGCTTACAGTTACCTACAGTTACAGTGTGAAGGCGGGTCGGAAAGCATGAAAGGCAGGGAGACCAGTCTGAGCTCACTGCCAAGGGACCATGCGACCAGGACAGGGAAACAATATGGTAGGTTGGGAAAGACAACCAATGGACTGACAAAGGAAGGTGCGAACCAACCCTGAGAGACCCAATCAAATTCAAGAAGAGGGTTATATTACCTTTTAAGGAAGAAAAGGAGCAGGGTTCACCATAAGAGGAGTGAGGGAGTGGTTATGTAAATCAAGAAACCTTAAAAAGACTCATCCCTCCCATTCTGGGTGTGCTCTCGGACTCTGGCACAAGGTTGACCGCAGCCAGCACGCTGAAAATAAAGTTCTTTGTTTCACTATATTTGGTCATCTTTGAAAGTTTAATTAGAGATATTTCTCACACTGGGTTCTCAACACTGTTTCCTGGGGGGATTAGACAGGATAAAGGCCTGGAAAGGTCCAACAGGTTTTGGGCTAAGCAGATCACAGAGGAACTCGTTACAGGAATGGAGTTACTACCCTGAAAGCCTGCTGGTCCTTTCCAGGTCTTCTTTACTCTTGCGACCAGGGACAGGACTTGAGGAAATGGCATGAAGTTGAGTCAGGGGAGGTTTAGGTTAGATATCAGGAAAACATTTTTCACCCAGAGGATGGTTGAGCACTGAAACAGGCTCCCCAAGGAAGTGGTCACATCCCCAAGCCTGTCTGAGTTCAAGAAGCATTTGGACATGCTCTCAGGTCCATGGTGGGATTCTTGGGGTGTCCTGCACTGGGCCAGGAGTTGGACTCAATGACCCATCAGGGCCCCTTCCCATTCAGCATAGTGTATGATTCTATGATACCTCTTGTTATGGTTTTACTGGTTCTTAGAAACTAAGTAGGAATTTTTCCCTTCCCCCTGGTCACTGTATGCAGAGCTATTAAGTGGGCACTTAAGGGACACAAAAAGAAGTGGTTATCTGGTTAATTTCTCAGAACCTCGTCTCCTAGGAAATGGGGGAATGAGGAGCTATTCTTTACTTTTTTCTCTTGTCTCCTGGGAAATGGGGAGAGGAGTTTTGGGGGTTTGCTGTGGAGGTTGGAACAAGGTTGGGGTGGAGGCTCGGTGTGGTATCCTGTTGTTCTGGACCTGCTTGCCAGCAACTGATCCTGCTTGGATTTTTCATCAGAGTGGAAATGTTTTTCTGGAGGTTTTTCCCCTTCCCTGTTCCCATTTATTTTTTTCCCTGGCAGTGGTCCTTGTGTACATCAGGGGGAGAGAGAGGACTGTGCTGCACGATTTCGACCAGCCAAACAGAGTGAGTCTGTTTTTTTTTTCTTTTTCTTTTTTCTCATTGGGGAGGACTTTCTTTTTTGTTATTGTTTCTCTCCCCCCTCTCCCCTTTCCCAGTGTGTGGGAAGGGGAGGGAAACCCATTTTTTTTGGGTTTCTGCAACACACCCCGGAGGGTGTTACCCCCATGTGGCAATGACCAGTGATTCCCAAGCGCCCCCTTCTGGTCGGTATAGAGAACTGCAGGCTCTACATCTCTAGTGATCCAACAGCGCCACCTGGTGACTGGCACAGGACAATACAAGTTCTGCATCTCCAGTGACCCAATGGCACCCCCTGTTAACTGTGGTTGGAATTGCACCAAAGGGCGCAAACTGAACTGTTTACTTTTTTCTTCTTTGCTTGTTTATTGGTTTGTTTTGAAGGGGATTATCTGTGGGTATAGGAGTATTGTTTGGTTGTTTTACTTGGGGTTTTTTTGTTGTTTTTGCCAATACACACATACCTTTTAATAAAGGGCTGTTATTTTTCCTTTTCCATTATTTTTTTCCCCTCAAACGGAGCCTCTAAATTTCGGATTAATAATTACTTAGAGGGAGGAGTTTGGGTCTTTTCTCATAACACATCCTCATCAAAACACCTGTTCCAATGTTTTACCATCCTCTTGGTAAAGAAATGCTTCCTAATGTGTCATAGGTTTGAAAAAAGAGGTTGGAATTTTTTCCCTAGTGTCCCGTTCCCCCTGACTCCCCTGCCTCCCATCTGTTTCTTCTGGGATGGAGGGAGTCAGGGTAAGGGGGAATGGAGTAAAACCGCACACCTTGGGCAGTGCAGGAGCAGGGGAAGGAGGAGGTTCCCTGAAAGCAGGGGGTCGGGGGTACACCTTAGGAGTCTTTTGTCCAGACGTTTTTGGTTTTGTCCCGACAGGACAGAGCAGGGGCCCGGTTTCAACTGCCTCCTTTTTTCCTGAGGGGAATTTTTTTTTCCCATGGGACACCTCATGGAACATGACTGAGAGAGAGAGAGACCGACCCATCTCAGAGAGAGGTATTCTGCTTTTGAGACTGTACTTGTGACAAAAAGGACTCTTTTATTGCTGGTTGCAAAGCCATCGGTCACTGGTCACTGCAAGTACACTTGGCTGCGAGCAACTGTTGAGTTGCTGGGACAGTTTTGCCTTTAACTTCCCCACCTCCCCCCACCTCCCGGGCTTGCTGAGGGTTTTCTCCCCCACACCTGGGGAATTGGGACTTTGTTTTGTTTCTTCTGAAAGTTTTGATTGCACCATTTGTTGCTTATTCAGATTTTGTTAATAAAGAACTGTTTCTTTTCCTTTTCCACACTTGCACCTGAAGTTTCTTAATTTCTAAGTTGTTAAACTGGGACAATTTATTGGCGCCCAAATCATGGGGTTTGACTAGAAGAAAGGTGGAAAAGGAATAAACACTCTTGTCTAATCACCTGTGTATTGCATATAAAGACACAATTAGGTATCATGTGGTCTAACTTCTTTTGGCATTTGGCCGTGTATATGGTTTTTCCATTTATGGATCACTGCTTAAAGATGGACAACATGGTTGCAATAGTTGTGGCTGCTATTAAGTTTGTAAACTGGTACCAGTGGTTGAAAAATTCTGGCCCCATAGTTCTCTTTTGGAATATATATACATGGCTGCATTACTATAACCACCCAGGTTCCTATTCTTGGGGTTTTACTGATAATAGTACCTATTTTGGAGGAGTAACGCCAGCAAATGCTTTTTCCCAACCCTTCACCCACTTCTCATATGGTCCTACCACAGTAGCTTCTGAAGGGTTGAATTTTCCCCTGGACGTTAAAGATATTCTATTCTTGATGATGTTTTTGTTGTGTATGTTCAGTGTGGCCTACCCAGCATTTAGAGACAGGGTGAGGTTGTCTTTGGTAACTGCCCCAAGACCTACCCCAGACTTTACCCAGGAACCTGTTCAACACCCTGCCCTAGACATAAATCACTCTGATTGGATGGGAGCATGGGAGGAGATAGGCCAGGTGCTGAAGGAATTCTCTCCCCTGATTGTTTGGAAGCTCTCCCCTAACCAAACATAGATCCCCTGCAAGGTTGCTGAGTGCCTGAAAGAACATCGGTCCATAAATTCCAGAGGCGGACAGCTCACAGCAATGTGCTGGACCTTAGCCCATGCTTACCACACCATGGTATGGACTGTGCAACACCACCTACAGTCAAAAGGGAAAGACAGTGCAGTAGAGAAACCAATAGACATCACAAGTGCCCTGTCCCCAGTCACGCTAAAAGGGAAGTCACAGCCAGTGGAAGTGGTCCCAGTGCAGACGAAGAAGTATAAACCCAAGTCAATATGCCCAGTTAACAAGGATGGGGAACCAGGGCCTTCACAACCAGTGGAGGACCCAGAGTCTGAGATCATTACCTAATCCCTGTCATATGACCAGTTCTGCAATATGTGGAACGACGTTACTCGATGCCAAAATGAGCCCATTTTGACCTGGTTGATTGGAGTGTGGAACCTTATGGGTGAAGGTTTGCCACTTGATGGCAACAAAGCAAGATATTTGGGATCCTTGGCTCAGGATGTGGGTATTGAGTAAGCATTCGTGAGGGAGTAAAAACCCTTTCTCTCTGGGAGCAACTTCTAACAGGTGTGAGAGAGAAGTTAGTGTACAGAGACTTCCTGCAGCAGTACCACCACCATGAGACGGCCTGGAAGACCATGGAGGAAGGTATCCAATGCCTGAGAGAAATGGCACTGTTAGAGATACTTTTTGACAAGGGTGGCTAACCCAGCTATTACCCTGCCAACATCAGGTGTATATTACAGATGTGGTGGAGCCTTTTACAGCAAGGACCACCCATATACACCAATTTCTTGGCATCATTGTACTTTGGAGGTGTTGCCTAAATGACTGTGGGAAAAAAAAAGACTCCAAACCAAATTAGGTAAGAGATAAGATAAGAATACAAAGGCTTTAATGAGCCCCCAACCTTCCAGGAAATACCACCAGGTGTGTTCTCGAATACAGATGTTTACAGTTTTTATAATGATTTTCACCCAATCTCCCTCTGGTCCAGGTTCTGCCCCCCAACACGCCTCTCGGGAATTGACTCAGGGGGTGTTTCAGACCCCCTCTTCTTCATCTTCATCTTCATCTTCATCTTCATCTTCATCTTCATCTTCATCTTCATCTTCATCTTCATCTTCATCTTCATCTTCATCTTCATCTTCATCTTCATCTTCCTCAGAGTACGTAATGTTCTTGGAGGCCTTCCAGGGCTCTAGGTCTGAAGGTTGTTGCGTTTATGGTTATATCTTATTGTGCAGATTTTAGGGTGTTCTCTATAATTTTGCCTTGAAAATGAGACTAAACAGGTCAGTGGAATTTAGGGGATTGATATGGGAATGGGTAACAGGGTTTCCTATGTGTGGTTGGTGTGTTAAAGGGTAAAGGGATAACGTATTGCTACTTTAAAATCTACATTCACTACATAACTACTTCTAAGACCTACAAAAATTAAAAAATCAAAACTCCAAGGTATCAGAGGAAACAGAGAGACAGTGGTCTCTGTAACGAATAAACTCAGGATGTACGACAGCATGATCCACAACCCGTTACAGGTCCATATCTCCAGTATAGAGAGAATGGTTGAGAGCCTCAAGGTACTGACTATAGAAGTAAAAGATGAACAGAAGAAACTTAGAGAGGAGATGAAGGAAAACAGCTTCCACGTGGCACCAGTGTGAACCAGAGCATCTGAAGTCAGAGCCAGATGTTCCCCAGTTAGAGAGAGTGGACAGACCCCACAAACCGAGATGTGGTATTTCCTAGTCGATCATGGAGAAGACATGAGATGGTGGGAAAGGAAACCTACCCTTGTCTTAGCAACCTGAGTACAAGAGTTGAGAGAGAAAAAGGGAAGCCCGTGAAAGTGAGTGTAGTACCAGTATCCTATGGGCAGGGATCCGACCTGCTAGAAGGTACCTCCCATTGGTATTCACAGGAAAAAAACTGTGATTGGCAGAACAAAGACCAGTGTTAGAGGCCCCTTACCTCTAACCAGATAGAGGCATGGGAGAACCGTGTCTATTGGACTGTGTGGATCCAATGGTCTGGCATGTCAGACCCACAAGAATACCAGGCTTTAGTTGACATCGGTGCTCAAAGCACGTTAATGCCCTCAGGAAATGTGGGACCAGAGACTATTTCCATTTCTAGGGTGACAGGAGGGTCTCAAGAGTTGACCGTGATGGAATTGAGGTGAGCTTGACCAGAAAGGAGTGGTAGAAACACCCCATTGTGACTGGTCCAGATGCCCCATGTATCCTGGGCGCTGACTACCTAAGGAACGGGTATTTCAAAAATCCAAAGGGACATAGATGAGTTTTTGGAATAGCTACTGTAGAGACAGAGGTGGCTAAGCAGTTGAATTCATTACCTGGCATTTCAGAGAACCCTTCTGCTATGGGATTGTTGAAGATTGAGGAACAGTGAGTACCAATTGCCACTACAACTGTGCATCATTGGCAATACTGAATGAACCAAGACTTTGTGATCCCCATCCATAAGATGATCCATGAGCTGGAGAGCCAAGGGGTGGTCAACAAGACCCACTCACCCTTCAGTAGCCCATCTGGCCTGTGCATAAGTCTGATGGAGAATGGAGATTGACTGTGGACTATCGTGACCTGAATTAAGTTACCCCGCTGCTCAGTGCCGCCATACCAGACATGTTGGAACTCCAGTATGAGCTGGAGTCCAAGGTAGTGAGGTGGTACGCCACTACTGACATTACAAATGCGTTCTTCTCCATCCCCTTGGCAGTAGAGTGAAGACCACAGTTTGCTTTCATGTGGAGGAGTGTGCAGTACACCTGGAACCGACTGCCCCAGGGGTGGAAACACTGTCCCACCATCTGCCACACATACAATATATTGATGAAATCATCATATGGGGGGACACAGTAGAGGAGGTTTTTGAGAAAGGAGAGAAAATCATCCGGTGTGATGTTTCTCCTGGGAACCATCAAGAAGAGTAAGGTCAAGGGACCTGCCCGAGAGATCCAGTTCCTGGGAGTAAAGTGGCAAGGTGGACGTCATCAGATCCTGACTGAAGTCATCGATAAGATCACAGAAATGGTCCCACCGACCAGTAAGAAGGAAACACAAGTTTTTCTGGGTGTAATAGATTTCTGGAGGATGCACATCCCTGAGTACAGTCAAATTGTAAACCCTCTCTATCTGGTAACCTGCAAGAAGAATGATTTCCATTGTGACCCTGAACAGCAGCTAGCATTTGAACAGATTAAGCAGGAGATTGCCCACGTTGTAGCCCTTGGGCCAGTCAGGACAGGACCAGATGTGAAGAATGTGCTCTATTCTGCAGTTGGGGATAATGGTCCTTCCTGGAGCCTCTGGCAAAAGGTGCCTGGCGAGACCCAAGGCCGCTCACTTGAATTCTGGAGCCGAGGCTACAGAGGATCTGAAGCCAACTACACTCCAACAGAAAAGGCGATTCTAGCAACTTATGAAGGAGTACAAGCTGCCTCAGAGGTGACTGGCACAGAACACCTCCTCCTATAATGACCAGTCTTCGTGAGTGAAGATCCGGGGAAGGTCTTTACACCTTCCAGCCTGCGCATTGGATTTTTTAGGTGAGACACAGTGTGCATGGAACTGAGCCCACCCTTTAATCCTAAGGTTCATCTGCCGGGGCCAAGTGAGCTTGGACGGTGGCAGCGAGGTCCTCAGGACGTAGACGGATTGCCTTTGCAGGGTTAACGAGTTCCATCTGCCTGGGGAGTGTCCCTGACCGGGAATCGAACCCGAGCCTCGGCGGTGACAGGGCCGTGCCCTTAACCACTAGACCACCAGGGGCTCCCACACCTCCTCCTAGCACCTTGATTACCAGTGCTGAGCTGGATGTTCAAGGTAAAGGCACCCTCTATGCATAATGCCACTGGTGTTTCACAGAGTAAGTGGATCACTCTGATCATGCAGTATGCCCGTATTAGAAATCCAAATCGCCCTGGGATCCTAGAAATCATCATGAACTGGCAGGAAGGTGAGAATTTGGGTCTAGCAGATGAAGAAAAAGGAGAGCAGGTGGTATGGGATGAGGAAGCCCCAGCATACAACCAACTACCAGAAGAAGAAACTTGCGATGCCCTCTTTACTGCCAGTTCCTGTTGCTTTGTAGGGATGAAACGTGAATGGAAAGTAGATGTATGGAGTCCCACATGACAAGTTGCAGAAGCTATGGAAGGAGAAGGTGAATCGAGCCAATTCGCAGAGCTCAAAGCTGTCCAGTTGGCCCTCGACATTGATGAACCAGAGAAGTGGTCCAAAACCTTACCTCTACACAGATTTGTGGATGGTGGTCAATGCTCTGTGGGAGGGGTTGGACAGATGGAAGAAGGTGAATTGGAAATGTAGAGGGAAACCCATCTGGTCCACTGACATATGGCAAGACATTGCTACCCGGGTAGAGAAGCTGATTGTGAGAGTCTGCCACATAGATGCCCATGTGCCCATCAAGCCAATGAGGAGCATCACAACAAAGAACAGGCAGACCAAGTTGCACAAGTCAAGGTGTCACAGGTGGATCTGGACTGGCAGCATAAGGGACTTGATGATCTCGAAGGTCTCTTCCAACCCAGTTAATTCTATGATGCCTCAGGTCACCAGGGCAGAGATGCCACCTATAGATGGGCATGAGACCGAGGGGTGGATATGCATTGCCATTAAGTAGGCTAAGAGACTGAAGCCCCTGTGGTATGGTGGACATTGGAGTAAGTATAGGTACAGGGAGGTCTGGTAGGTTGATTATATCACACTACCACAGACCCACCAAAGTAAGCACTATGTGCTCACCATGGTAGAAGCTGCCACTAGATGGTTGGAGACACATCCAGTGCCGCACGCCACTGCCAGAAATACCATTCTGGGCCTCAAAAAGCAAGTCCTGTGGTGACACGGCACCCCAGAGTGAATTGAGTCAGATAATGGGACACACTTCAAGAACAGTTACCACCTGGACCAAGAAGCATGGCATTGAGTGGGTGTATCACATCCCATTAACATGCAGCAACCATGAGGAAGATTGAACGGTGTAATGGACTGTTGAAAACCACCCTGAAGGCATTGGGTGGAGGGACTTTCAAGCACTGGGTTCAGCACCTAGCGAAGGCTACATGGTTAGTCAACACTAGAGTCTCTGTCAATCGAGCTGACCCTGCCCAATCAGAGTCACTTCACACAGTAGATAGGGACAAAATCCCAGTAATTCACTTGAGAGGTATGTTAGGTAAAACAGTTTGGATTAATCCTGCCTTGAGCTAAGGTGAACCTATTTGTGGCATTGTTTTTGCTCAAGGATCAGGTAGCACATGGTGGGTAATGTTGGAAGATGAAGAAAGGCAGTGTATACCTCAAGGGGACCTCATTTTTGGGTGAATTTCCCATAACACTGTGCCTGTATTTGTATGTAAACTGTAAACATTTGTAATATGTATACAGTTGGGATAATGTATGTATATATATGGTTGGAAAGTTTTAATTCAATATAGCATGTTAGTATGGAAATATTCTACAGCATGTGATAATCAATTAACCTCTAGCATACAATAATCAAACTTTTGAGTACATTTAACTGACCATTGTCAAGAGACTCCAAATACTTCATTTGGGGATAAAGGGAATTTTATTTATAGGGAGAGAGTGTTTTTTCTTTATAATAAATGCATATCTTAAATGTTTAATGTTTGCTACATGCAAGTAATCTTATTTTGTTATCATAAATTAATTTTATGTAATAACATATCTCTGCAAGAATACAATTGAATGTATTGAATTAATGCATTTCATGGTTGAGTGCCAGTCTTTGATCATTGAAATAACCACCTCATACAGGACTGTGGGAAAAAAAGAAAATTTTAAGTAACATATTGGTAAATACAATTCTCTGTTGACAGTGTGAAATGACAAATTTCAATGAGTTATTTTGACCCATATTAGTCCATTGTATGCTTCAGTGGGTTGTGTAATAACTAGTTTGTTATACTAGTTTTGTTTTCTAAAATGGGTGGCCACATAGCAACTGCCCCCAATTACCAGAACTTTCTAATCCTATTCTTAGTCACAGTATACCTTTAATTTTGCCAGTATAAACAGTTCTGTAATTATTACCAGAACTGAATCTGATATGTTAAGCAACCTTCTCTTTATGACAAAAGATATAGAAAAATAATCAAAGGAAAATGGTAGGATGACAGAAGACTAAGAAACTTATTTTCCAGATGTACTATTCTTCATCTGGAGCCCCTGGTGGTCTAGAGGTAAAGGCGCCGCGCTATCACCGCGGAGACCCGGGTTCGATTCCCGGTCGGGGCCACTCCCGGGCAGGTGGGGCTCGTTAGCCCTTAAAGGCAACCCACCTACGTCCTAAGGACCTCGCTGCCACCGTCCAAGCTCGCTTGGCCCCGGCAGATGAACCTTAGGATTAAAGGGTGGGCTCAGTTCCGCGCACACTGTGTCTCACCTAAAAAATCCAATGCGCAGGCTGGAAGGTGGAAAGACCTTCCCCGGATCTTCGCTCACGAAGACTGGCCATTATTATTATTCTTCATCTATTGTTCAGTTTTAGAAGAGTAATTTACACTAAATTCAGAAGGATCAGAAACTGTTCCAAAAAGTGCATACATAGACCAGTACTGGAAAAATATTTTCCTTGCATGACAGGAAGCAATTAATCAGTGTGATGATAGATAAGTGTGAAGGGAGAAGAAAGGATTGTTTTGGCCAAGGAGACAGTAATCTTGAATGTCATGTGCAGTGACATGGAATTTTTAATATCTTCAGAAGGAAGACATTTATTTTAATTTTTTATTTTTAAAATTTTACTGGAAATAAACAGGAACTTGATTTCTTTTTTCTGTGAGACAAATGAAAGTCCAATTGTTATACTTTTCCTTTCCTAAAACCAAGCATGACTTGTTGGTTTCAGTCTGAATACCATTGGTTTTAGTCCATATTTACACATACTTGTTATTCTTACAGGAGAGCAAAAGAAGCTTTTCTTGTCTTACCATTTTCATTAAAGACGTTTTTTTTCTGAATAAAAATAAAATCAAGACCTTTCAAAGTGAAAAGGGCAATTCTCCCAAGCCAGAATACCTAGTTGCCCATGAAGTACTTAAAATGAGGGGCTTAGATACTGGTCACTGTTCCTGGAAATTTGAGGGTTAGATTTTAAGAGGAGGGTAGTCTTACTCATTTTCTAACTTGTAAGCCTTTCTTTTGGCCACACTCTTATAATTCTTCCCTTTAGTCAGCTTGGCACTTGTTTGAACCACTGATTAGCCAAATTGGTTCAAAAAAGGGAAAATTAGAATACTAAACTAGTCAAGCAAGAATAGCAGAAATGTTATTTTCACCCAGTTTACTGGTTTGCCAAGTACCAAGGGTTGATAGAAGGGAAAGTACAATGTAGCTGAGACAGAGGAACTGAGGAGGAGAGTGGTTCATTTTGGCAGCAATGAACTATGAAATTGGGTCAGTTGTAAACTGTCACTGATACCAGAAGTGTTTATGAGAAACAGGCAACTGCATATTTTGTGACAGATGAATCTTTCTCTGTTTGCAAATACTCTGAAATTCCTAGGTGTTTGGGACAGTATAGTCCAAAATGGTTTTACAGTCAAGTCATATGAACATAGTATGTGATGTAAGTTTATGTCACATCTATGCACAGTTTATCCCATAAATACAGTTTCAACATCTATTTTACATATCTAAATATCACAACTTGCACTTGTATTTTGGTTGATGTTATTCTCACTGAGACATAAAGGTAAAAGAAATCCTTCCTCACTGATCCCTCTCCTTTACATTCTGCAACAGCAAATGACTGAAGTCCTTACTTAGGAAAATTATTTGCATTCCAAGAATCTTATTTAAACTTGTGATCACATAATAAAGAACAAAGTAATTTTTGCAAGTGTCCTACAATTCTGTTTCTTCAGTACTAAGGCTGTGATATGCAATGATTGCTGTTCAAGTCAGAATCCTGAAAAGCAATATGTAGGCCTCTTTCTGTTATTTCTATCATCACTAAGGTAAACAAAAAGATCAAAGAAAAATTCTGCTTTTGCAGTGCTACTGTAATCATGCAAAATACTTAAGAAATTCATTTAGCCTACAAATTCTGAAAGTTTTCTATTAATAAAGACATAGATTATTATTTATTTTCCCCCATGTTTCTGAGTTTCTGTTGTACACAAGCCAAAAACCCCTTTAGTAATAATGTCAAATAACTGTATTCACTGTACTGAACCTTAAATGTTTTGAACTTTCTGGTTGCAATAAAAATATTCAGGAAATGTTAATATATGGACAATGAGAACAGAGTATGTATAATTTAAAAAGTACTTATTGGAATAATACATATATTCGATATTTATCATAAGAAATATTTTGGGAGAACAAAAAACCCAAATATATTCCAGAAAAGCTAAATGTCAAGGAATGAAGATACTATAGTACAAAGTTATGGTGGAAAGTACTGTATTTTTAACCAGCACAAGTTTTGAGGAGCAGCATTTATGCATTAATTTTTTCAACAGAAAACCAAAAAAACACACCCTATTTTTGTCCCCCAAACAATAGACAATTCATGCATTTAAATGACATTTTAGAATAACAAATATGATCTTCATTTTATTAAACACTGCAAATTAAAAAAATGTATGACACCTCCTCCAAGATATTGTCAAAATAAAGATTTCCTGAAGCATGATAAATAAGAAATCTACCAATAGACCAGTTTAGACCATCTTTTGATAGAAAAAACCCACACCACAAAACCAGTAATCCCAAGAATAAGATTGATCTGGTTGAATTCTCTTGCATTTTTGACACTACTTTCAACATCAACTTTGCCCAAATAACTCTTCTATTATTTTCTTTCGTGCAACATGGCTACTGTAAAAAAGCTTGAGTGAAAGTTACAGCAAAATCCCTGTAACTAAATAAACAATGACCCTCTATGGATTACTGATTATATGGAAATGTTTGTTTTTATTGATAAATAAAATGGTAAATTAAAGCCAAGCAAAACCAAAAAAGAGTAGATATCAGTGTTTCTTTTCAAATGAAAACACATTGTTTTTCATATCTACTAAACTAAGAAATTGGACATATGACCTTATTTGTTTATGTCCATAGAGGGACTGTATCTGCAAAAGTGTGAATGTCTAAAATAGCCATTAAATATCTACAATAGGTCGTTTTAATTTTCCCACTTGTGACTCTTCAAAACATATTTAATGTGTTGATTTCTTAACTAGAGGTAAGTAATTTGTAGGTCTTGTTAATATACTGTGCACACTTCATTAGTTTACTAATGTAATGCAGGATAACCATGCACAGACCTTCATTAAGAGCAGCACATATAATAAATTATTTGGACATCATGTTTTTTTCCATATGGTTTAACATGTCTGTATTTTCTCCTATTGGAGCCCCTGGTGGTCTAGTGGTAAAGGCGCGGCGCTATCACCGCCGAGACCCGGGTTCGATTCCCGGTCAGGACCACTCCCGGGCAGGTGGGGCTCGTTAGCCCTTAAAGGCAACCCACCTACGTCCTAAGGACCTCGCTGCCACCGTCCAAGCTCGCTTGGCCCCGGCAGATGAACCTTAGGATTAAAGGGTGGGCTCAGTTCCGCGCACACTGTGTCTCACCTAAAAAAAAATCCAATGCGCAGGCTGGAAGGTGTAAAGACCTTCCCCGGATCTTCGCTCGCGAAGACTGGCCATTATTATTTTCTCCTATTATTTCATTATTTTGTGAAGAATGCATAACAAGGGAAGAACCATTAGGTTGAGGAATCTGAAAGTCTTTTGCATCATAACCAAAAACTTGGAGTCTAGCAATATCTTCATATGCAGTCGTTTTACCCCCTTTTAAAATTTTTGCAAATCATGCAGTCAGTTCTGACTGATAGGCATCATAAAAGTCTCTTCTTCACTTTCAAATTTTAAAAAGTCTTTTGCAATTATGTGACAGTATGATTTAAAATTACAGTTCATACACCTTGAAACTCAAAAGTCTGAATTATAAGAGTGCCCTTATAGCTTCATCATCCTATATATGTCAAGAAGGTGCCAGTTACTCAGTGAAAAAAGCAAGTTTAAGGTTTCTGTAAAACACATATTACAGCTTTCTTGTACTAGTGAACACCTAGTATACACAGTTTCCCGAGATGGTTTCCTTCTCTCCTCTCCCATTTATGACATTCAATGAAATAACGTAATTTTGCAAAGTTAAAAGGGTTTCTGTCTTATTTTGCCTGCAGTTTCATGTTAGAACACCTATTTCTGGACTCAAGCACAATAGTGTGTAGTGGAAATCCCCAATTAAAACAGCAACAGCAATGGAATATATTGCAAATGAGAACACCTGTCATTTTAAAAGGAAATATTTTTGTAAACATTATCACACTGCAATACTGTGTTAGGTGAATCATGTAAGGTTTGCATTAGTATACTGACTAGATATTTTTTCAGAATATGTTCAAAAGATCTAAACATTGCCACAGGTTCAACTCAATTAAAATATACCAGAAGTAGCCCAGTGGCACACACTCTTGAATTTTGCAATTGCAATATATCTATAAAGCATGAATAAACTTTTGGTTTGTTTTTATACAAAAATTTTTTATATTAAAACCCCATACACCCCTCCCCAATATCCCCTAACAAAACAAACCCAAACCTTAATTAGACAACACTGTTTTTTTTATCCCTCCTACAGTTCTATTTATATCACTAAATCCAAGGTGGCCAATGTATTAACAGGTTGAAAGAAGGGATATTATCACACTCTCCAGAGTCAATGGTGGAAACAGAAGATTTGTTATGTTTATAAGCAAGATCAGGACCAATGTTATAATTACATATATAGCAAGAATATCTGTTCTGATGATGCATTTAAAATCTCAGTGTCACTTTTTATAACCTTCAACTACCCGCTTTAACTTTATTAAAGAAAATTCTTTAACTCCTTAAAATTTTTAATGCTAGTGACTGTTGTTTTTAGATCGAAGGTTTCTGTAATTTCTGAAATAGTGTTTAACTGATCTGATGTTTTGTATTTTTTCTTTATATTTTTAGGGAAACAGCATGTACCCATTAGTACTTATGTTCAATGGTTTGAAATGTCTCTAAATTCACTTTTCTAAGGTTATTAGAAAGGTAAAAATAACTGAAGTTGAATCTACCAAATGCAAGTTCATATTTAAGAGTTTATATTCTAATCCTAGATATAATCGCATAAATTCCTCCAACAAAAACAACTTCTATATCTATATAAATCCCTGACAAGATTTAAGCATTGTTTTGATTGTGAATGTCCTCTGTGTATCTCCAATTTACTTTTACTAAGGAATGTACAAATGATTTTATATAGCATGATACTAGTACAACTCTGTACTTTTTTTTTGCTTTTTAAATAAAAACAGCAAATACCTAGTCAGGAATAAACTGAAAAAATTTACATTCTTCTTTTAGAAAAGTAAATGAAATAACATTATTTCAAATGTGAATTAGTTATAAGACATGCGATACAATTACATAGATACATATCAACACATCACATTCAATTTGCAAAAAATGAATGATTACAAAACCAATATGGATGCTGACATATATATATATGTATGTACAAGGACTATAGCATTCATAATTACATTATACCTAAAATTGGTTTTTAATTATAAGGTGTTTTAGGAGGGAACAAAAAATAACAACTATTTTTATTATTGTTGGAGTTGGGAGGGTTAAGGATGAAAAACACCTCATTAGTATTTATTGTTAACTTTATTACTCAAATAACAAGTCATTCTTTTTCCACCTCTCCTTTGCTGCTGAGAGGCAGCAATTTCTGTGCTAAGTGCACCCTATTGCTACTTGGCATTGTAATTAATCCATTACGTCTGACTTCAGAGTTCTCTGTAGTTTGCTAGCAATCATGCACCTGGTCAAAAAAATACCTTTTAACCTAAGCTGCTCATTGATGTGTGTTACATTTTTGTTATTAAAAATTTGCATGTTTAAATTTCAAGAGTGATTTACATTAAGAAATCTTTCTTAAGAACATCAAGAAAGGCTTTTTTGCATAAAACCTATCAAATGTCTGTGAATCAGTTAAGAGACAACCTTATCAAGAAAGGTTTCTTAATGTGATCATTCATCAATAATTTCATGCTGTAAAAGGTGCTTTGATATTATTAGAGAAAACATTGTATGAAATCTCATGACATTTCTGACATAAGGAGAGAATTAAACTGTCTTCTATACATGTATACCAAGTAGCATATTCACTCATGCTGTTGTTTTTGGCATTCGAAAATGGAACACTTTCTAGAAATGGGAATATATGAGCTGAAACTATGTTTATTTATCATCTGGTAGTTGACTCAATCAGGTCAGTTCCCAATTCATTAGTTTGGCATTTCCATTGGTATCTTATGTTTTGAAAGTATTTGTTTTATAAAAAGCCAGATTTGGCAAGATTTTATACAACAAAAAATATTTTTTCTACTGTGGAAAAACACACTTTACAAAAGTTCTAACTTAAGAAAAAATGCACAAAACTGAAAAATAAAACCCCACCCCTGTTTCAGGCTGTAGACACTGGGGAAAATGTAGTGTCCATGGCATTTCTGTTTGGCATTTGTGAATAAAGAAAAGAGATAATAATGGCACATAGTAATTAAAAAGACATTCTATGATATTCCATGAACATCCCATCTTTGTGTCTTTCATTACTGTCTTCTATGCATCTTTCTGAACTGTGAAAGTATGCTTAAATTCTAAATTCATACACAACTATTTCTATTTTGCAGTTCCCAACATTCTAGTCTCAGAAGTGAAGACAGAATGAGAACATTCATTTTAAGAATTTAAAAAATCCCACTATCAGTACTTTTTATCCTTCAGAGAAAGTACATTCTGTAAAATTTGAATGATTGAAAACTTCAGTTCTGATGTTAGCAGTTTTACTGACCAAATCACTCAACAGAAAATATTTCATCAAGGAATGCAACTAGTAAAATGGTCATTGCACCTTTAAAAACATAAGGGGGGGACGAAAGAGGAAACCAGCTTGATTTTGCTTCAATAGCAAAAACCTGTTATCCTTTGTGAGTGTATGACTGAAAATTTAAAAACAACTGAGTCACAGGATTTTGCTGAAAAAAAAAGAAAATGTACTGTGAATGTATTTCAGCATCTTTTGCTTTTCCTCCATATGGTTTAAATAAAATCATAATGTTAACTAAAAACTCTGTGAACACTCACAGAGTCCCGGCTGACAATAAATTAGTATTATGTAATTTATTTTCACAGATAATGTAGTCCGTCTTGTACATCTTCAATCACGCAAAGGTGGTCTTGGAGGGCCTCTTAGGCACAGTTAGACCAGGTTGTACTCCTTCAGGTTTAACTGTAGAATTGTGTCCTTGACAGCAGCAAAGACGAAGCGTATATTCTCTGTGTCTGTAGCACAAGTGAAGTGAGAATAGATAATTTTGTCACTGTCTGGATTCAGGTCTACAAACATCTTCAAGATGAACTCTCGTGCCGCTTGTGCATCCCGTTGTGGTCCTGATAATGAAGAAGAAAAAGTCAGTTTCTCCTAAAGTCAATTCAATATTTGAGCTTATTTAGGAGGGGAACCTCATGAGCAGAAAACAGAAGACTCAGTCTGTGATCCTTGTATAAGAGAGGAAGAGAAAAATTTTGCTAATAAATACTATCATATACTATATTTTCCCAATAGGAACTTTTAAAAAATAAAAATGGAAGGAAATTGCAGAAGTTGATCATACAAGAGTTGTTCTTTTCCTTCTGACTATCCTCTTTCTTCCATAAGATGTTTAAAATGGAGAGGTGAAATTGATGATCTATAATCCCACAAAATGAACAACAGAAGAATTAGTTACTTTATAAATATATTAAAAATTAATAGATTTGGCCCATTTTCAGTCTATATCTACTGTATTTAAACTATACTTAAGTACGTTCCTTTAAAATGTAGCATAATCAAGTTACATTTTTACCTGATCTGACACTGTCCCCAACAGAATTTAATTTACTTCAGTGATGGTAAAATATACATGCTTGCTAGTTGAAGCTGTTCAATTGCAAAGTTATTGTTCTAACAAATCAATTATCTAAATTATGCATAACAATCCTATTAAATTTCAACAAACTCTGTAATTCTCAGAAGAACACAAAGTCTATGTAACCAAACTACATGTTCTGCTTTGCACAAGGCAGAAGGCAAAATAATGACTTCCAATCTATAAGTCTGAGGATTTGTTCATGTTCAGTCAAAAGAGCAACACAGAAGCAGGAACATTAGTCACAAACTATTTTTTTCCTATACATATACTGTTCCAGTGCAATTTTCATAGACCACTATTCCCTTGTCCTCCTGTTTCTGCAATGTGGGTTTCTACAGAACATGTATGTTTGCTGTGCCACCTCCTCTTATCTCCTCATTAGTCCTGGTCTTGTTACATGACTATAAATACTAGCGCTCAGTTGTTATATAGTTCTGTCCTTCATTGGTTATGAAATCTGTACTTAGGGGGTATGTGCCCACATAACTTTCAATGACTGCACAATAAAACTTATTTTTAATATTTAAATACAATTTTAAGCATTTCTAATTTGCATAAACACACAAATTAGGTAGAAAAGGAAGCACAGAAGATAAAATGCTTTCTGATATTTACTGGTTGCAAAGCCTTGTGGAAGGAGAACATGATTCTACAATATCTTGGTGTATGTACATGAATATGTATGTGTATATATAGACACATACACAGAATACACATTTTCTGAGTGTGGGGAGGAAAGGGTTGAAAAGTGTAAGATTTGTCAAGGAGAGAAAAATAGAGCTGTTTTCGATCAAGATGACTATGTAGCAGTGTGGGAAACTTCACATATTTACTGCTGATTACCCTCTACCTGTTTTGAGAAACAGAACTTCTGTAGAGATAACATAAAAGCTATCAGAAACTTAAAGAGACATCTCTCACAGACAGGTTTGAGCCTCCTGTTGGGAGAGAGAGAGATCATAAAAAGCACAGAGGAGATCAGTCTCGTGAAGTATTGCGCATGCACCAGGCCCTTTGTTATGTTGAGGTCAGGAAAAGCCCCGCATGCTTTTTGCCCCTGCTAAGATGGACTAAACTTAGCAGCGTATGTGTCCCTGTTTGCCAGTAAGGTGATGGAATAAATCTACTCTTCACACTTCAGCTGTAGATTGTGTTCATCTTGGTTGCCTGCATGTATTTGGTTCACACACTGAGATGTAAAGAACAACATGTAAACAGATAATAAGTTCTCTGAACTAGGACAAAGAGGACTTCAAAATGTTTTAAATTTCTAAACACAACAGATTCTAGCCTTTAGCTTCATCACATATTCTATAGAAACAGTAGTAAAGCTAAATTTCCCTACTATTTTTTTTTACTCTTAATAAGCTTAAATATTTGTAAAGGAGACTCCTAGACTTTCAAAGACAATGATTTCATCAAAATTAGCCATTTATTGTTTTAATCAACTTCCTATAATTTTGTTAAACGGTTTTACAGTGGTAAGGCACAGGCAGGGTTGTCCCTCTCAAAATCTATTGCACTATTCAAAGCCTGTATCCAAATTTTGCTTGCCTAATAACATGTCTGCTTATTATAATGTAATTTAATTTTTTTCTGACTGGAATTCAAGTATGGAAAACTAAGATTAAAAAGAAAATTTTCCACCTCAGGTATCTAAAAAAAGGGAATGAACTACTGCTAGATTTACAATGCTAGGTGGTTATGATCTAAATAATCTTGGAAAATAATTATAATAAAAATCAATATGTTTCTTGTCCATTGTTCCCTATTTAGAAGTCTTAAAATAGTCAAGTCCTATATAAAAAGTATTTGTAATTTAGTTTGCCTACTTAGCTTGGTAAGTGTAATCATTTATTTTCTTTGAAGACTCTGGAGGGGAGTGTGCTCCTGTGGATAGATATTTTCTTCTTTCCTTCACAAACATGGCCCCTTTTTGTCTTTTTCCCCTCTCCCAGCACTTTATTCCAGTCTTGGAACTGATCTTTTAGTATGATCTGTGAAAGCATACCTTCATGTGATACTCTGACCCTTGAGCACATTTCAATCTCTCATCCAATGTTATGACATATTGTGCAGTACAACTGCTTAGTTTAATCAGTCCATTTTGCCATCCTGGTTACCATTTCTCATTCCTATGCGACTTTCTCCATTGTACTGCCCACATGGGAAAAGTGATCCATCTAAAAAATACCTAATTCTGATCAGTTCTCCAAATGTGTCCGTCTTCAACATCTCCAAACAGGGTGTTGGAACAGCAGAGAGGACCACATAGTGACCTGTGCAACCCAAAGAGTGTGTGACTGTCTTGGTTTTGGCTGGGATAGAGTTCATTTTCTGTAGCTGGTACAGTGCTGTGTTTTGAATTTAATATTAGAATAATGCTGATAACATGCTGATGTTTTGGTTGTTGCTGAACAGTGAGTCAAGGGCTTTTCAGTGTCTCATGTTCTGCCAGTGTAGAGCTGCACAAGAAGCTGGGAGGGAGCACAGCCAATACAGTTGACCTGAACTGGACAAAGGAATATTCTATATCATAGAATGCCATGTCCAGTATATAAACTGGGGGAAGTTAGCCAGAAGGGGCCAATCATTGCTTGGGGATGGGCTGGGCATCAGTTAGTGGGTGGTGAGCAATTATATTGTGCATTAATTGCTTTTATTGTACATCAATTGTTTTTATTCTTTGTCCTTTTCATTACTATTATTATTATTGTTAGTATTATTACTATATTTTATTTTATTTTAATTATTAAACTGTTTTTATCTCAAATCATAGGGTTTAGCTTTTTTTCTGATTCTTCTCCCCAGGCAGGGAGGAGTGAGCAAGCAACTACATGATACTTAGTTGCCAACTGGGGGTAAACCACAACAGTCACCCACCCCATCTTTCCACCAAAAGAAATCAGATCAAACCATAACCTTGTCTAAGGGGTTAAGTCCAGCAAGATCTGCAGAATTAGAGTAACACTGAAAGACTCTCAGGTCTGGTTTACTGGTTATGGCCCTACTTGTCCATAACCTTTTTTTGTTTCCTTTACCCATAGCAAAGGAGAAGAGAAAGAGGGTTTCTCTGAGTTGACTGATTGAAAACCTGACAACTTTTTATGATGAAATAACTGGCCTGGTTGATGAGGGGAGAACACTGGACTTCAGTAAGGTTTTTGACATTGTCTCACATAAGATCTTCATAGGGAAGCTGATGAAGTATGCACTGGATGGCAGACAGTGAGTGGGACTGAAAACTGGCTGAATGTCTGGTGATCAGTGGCACAAAGTCTAGTTGGAGGACAGTAACTAGTGGGGTACCCCAGTGGTCAATACTGGATCCAGTCCTGTTTATCATCTTCTTTAATGATCTGGATAAGGGAGCAGAGTGTACCCTCAGCGTGTTTCTTGTTGACACAAAACAGGGTGGAGTGGCTACATCCCGAGGGACCTCAACAGGTTGGACAAATGAGCTGACAGGAATCTCATGAAGTTCAACAAAGGGAAGTGCCAAGTCCTGTACATGAAGAGTAACAAGCCTAGGCACCAATATATTCTGGGGCCACCCAACTAGAAAGCAGCTTGGCAGAAAAAGATCTGAGGGTACTAGTGGATACTAGGTTGAACATGAGCTAGCAATGTGCCCTTGACACGAAGAAGGTTAATGGTATCCTGGGCTGCATTAGGAGGAATGTTGCCAGCAGGTCAAGGGAGGTTATCCTTTCCTTCTAATCAGCACTGGCGAGGCCACACCTGGAGTTCTGTGTCCAGTTCTGGGCTCCTCAGTACAAGAAGACATGGACATACTGGAGAAAGTCCAACCAAGGGCCACTAAGATGATTAAGGGACTGGAGGAAATGACTGTTTAACCTAGAGAAGGCTCAGATGGAGATCTCATCAATGTATACAAATACCTGAAGGGAGGGTGCAAAGAAGATGGAGCCAAACTCTTGTTGATGGTGCCCAGTTACAGGACAAGAAGTGATGGGAACAAGATGAAACACAGGAGGTTCCATCTGAACATCAAAAACCCCTTTTTTACCGTGAGGGTGATTAAGCACTGAGATAGGTTGCTCAGAGAGGTTGTAGATATTCAAAAGCTATCTGGACATATTCCTGGGAAACAGGCACTAGGTGACCTTGTTTGAGCAGGGGGGTTGGACTAGATGATCTTCAGAGGTCCCTTCCAACCTCAATTTTGCACGAATTTTGTCTGTTTTTTTTTTCTGGACAAGCTTTTAACACAGGTGTATCTCCACCTGAGTGCTCATAACAGAAGGGCCCATACAACCTTCTCACCTGCAGGATGTCATCTAAGGCACCTGTTACACTTGTAACTTGAAAAGACAAGAATATATTCTATTAAAACTGTCAGTTCTGTTTAGTACTATCAAACTAAACTTACACTGACTCATAAATAAGTATGGTCTGATCCTGCAGGTTGTTCACTGTGAACACATTCTTTCCTCTCAAACAGGAAAAACCTGAAACTTTTTTCTTTTATCTAGTTTTGAAAATGAGAGGTTTAATCTTTTTTTGTAGCTTTTGAATCTGCTTTTCACTCTCTGGTGAGACAAAAGAGATATTATTATATGAATTTGAAGCCTCCACTCAATTACCTTAGAATACCTAACTTTTTACCTCAAGAGAACTTTCTGTAATACAACTTCGTTAGAAACAGCTGTTTGTTCCATGTAATGTTTTCTGGGACAAGCCCATTAAACTTCACATAAGTAACATAAAATTAAAATAATGGAAACAAAGAAGAAATGGTACAATGAAAGGGTGGGAGGAATGATACTGGTTTCTTTGACGGCCACAGAGAATTTAGGACACTTATCTTCAGATATCCAACCTTAAACAAAAAAGCAACAAAACACAAACAAGCACAAAACAAAAATTAATGTGTAGAAAACAAAAATAATGTGTAGAATGAGAAATGTATTTTTATATAATTTTAGTTTTATACTTCAGTTCAAATCCTCACCCCAACTTATGAACAAGGACAGAATAAGGTGCATTGCTAATATTATGTTACTCATTTATAATCAATAATTTCACATGAAAGGTACTGCCATCTTATCCACAATTAATGGAGGTACAAGACGAAATCCTAGAAATCTAAAGAGTTTCACAAGACTTCAGTGACTTTAAAAATTTGGAGCATTAAAAATTGATATTTTATTAATTTTTTACTTTTTATATAATTTAGAAAACCCCATGAACAGTAAGTCATTCAACTACAAACTAACCATTTGGTGTACTAAGTACAATTTGTAAAGAAGAAAATGAGTGTAATGAATAATAGGTGATTGTCTTAAGAGCCTCTAAGCAAAATAAGGGCAAGGTTATTACATTTTGTCATTATTGCAGTTTAAATGAGCTCTGGTGGCAATATACTTACCATCATATTCTGGGAAATAATCAACTAAATGGGAGTACATAATTTTCTCCTCTAAGAGATCTTTTTTATTTAAGAACAGAATAACCGAAGAATTCTGGAACCATGGATATGTGATAATTGTCCTAAAGAGTGCTTTGCTTTCTTCCATTCGATTCTGGAATTAAAAAAAGAGAGATAAATGTATACAGTTGTGAAACATTTTATTATTTTTTAAAATCAATCCATGCAATTCCATTTTATTTGATAAACAGATCCATTTCACATTTTACATCTTCTTACCAAAATGTAAGATTTAACTGATTCCTTTACAGTTCATAGGTATATTAAATATGCAGGCAATTTCCTTTTGCAAACTCATTGACACAAGCATGATTCTTTAGAACACAGGTCATGGACTTGATACTTGTAACAGGTTCTGTTGTAAATACTGACTATGCACAGTTATGATCAACCAATAAATTCATGGGTTCTGAAATGCATGTGGTTCAAGGCATAGATAAGTGTACATCAAGACATAATAACCAAGGTTTAAGAACCTTATTTATTTTATATGAGTTTCCTGAACTTTAAATACAAGTAAACCTTATTTTTTTGAAAGAGATCAAAGTTAAAATATTTCCAGGTAAATTTAGAATTTACTCATTGATAACCTGAGAATATGCCCAAATCAAAGGCTTATGACATAAAATCTTACAAATGGTAAAGTTGTTTCTAACGTCATTGGGTTAGCCTTTACTTAAGCCTTGTTAATTGCTCCTGCAAAGCATTTTACATGATAGAGAAAATGTAAATAAGTGAAGCATACAGTTCTGTTTGCAAGGGTTTCCTGACACTGTAAAATTCTGTGTGGTTTGATACAATTCTGAAGAACTGTTAATCTGACATGATGCGTGTCGTGGTTTTGCCCACCAGTCCATCCCTGGAGCTGAGGATGGTTTTGTCCAAGTGATTTCCGGACAAAAAAAACAATCAAAAAGTTCAGTGACGCCTTTGCTAATTACATCTTTAAGAAAACGGAAGAGAAGGTTGGTTGCGCAGTGAAAATTAAGAGCAGCAGCCATGTAGAAGAGTAGCGGGCCCGAGGAGGGTCAAGGCCCCCTCCTTCCCCCGGCTTGGGTCGGGGGGGGGCAGGTGTAGTACTGAAGCCTCCCTTCTCTCTTTTGAGAGAGTGAAGAAAAAAAAAAGGTTTAAAAAACGAACTGCTTGGACAGAAACCACTGCAGAGAAATTCCAGCGAAGAGATAAAAGATTTTCAAGGTCAAAGCTGGCAGCCAGAGGAGAGAGAAGAAAGGTTCGAAGGGGGGAGAGCTGCTTTTTCTCCCTTTCACTCTCCCTCCCTTCAGCAGGGTAAAGACTGAAAAATAAAATCCCTGCTACCTGTGAAAGTTTGTTGGGGTGAGGAGACCCCCCATGCGGCTCGCAGAGGAGCTTATAGATGTATCAGAGATTTGTGACTTTAACAGAGAAAGCCTTATGCTGGAGCAGAAGCGGCTCGGGTAAGGCAGAGTCCTGTTGAAGACTTTGTGACCCTTGAAGGGGACGATGCTTATGCCGGAGCGAGACGGTTCGGATAAGCTTGGGATCTCAGTGAGAAATCCATGCTGCTGCTGTTGAAGATTTATGACCCTGAGGGGGATGAGGGCCTACGCTGGAGCAGAAGATGGCTCAGGTGGGATATTGGGATCCGAGTAAGGGATCCAGACTAGACCCATGCCGAGAAGTCAATCAAGGACTGTTCTCCCATGGGGAGGGACCTCCATAGGGAAACAGGGGTGAACTCTTAAACCATTATCCCCTGTAACCCTGTGGAAGAAGATCCATAGTAAGCAAGTGTCCCCTTGCAAACCTATGGAAGGAGACCCTTCAGGACCTGGGTAACCCCCAGCCTTCGGTTTTAGCCCAGGAGGGGGGGGGGGTAGACCCAGCCCTGGAGGCCAACACAGAATGAGAGAGAGATAAAGGAGTTCCAACTGCGAAGAGAGTGCTGCAGAGTTACTGGAGAGAAAGAGAAAGCTGGAATTCCGAGAATGAAAAAGGACTGCTTCTCCTCCTTGGACTGATATAAAGGAAGGTGGGGGGAGAAGTATCTTCTGTAAATACATAATACCTTTTACTTAAGTAGAATTGTTGTAGATATAATTCTTTAATTTTAGCTTGTTAATAATAAATACTCATACTTTTTTTTCAATTCAGTCTCTTTTTGTCTGCATAAACCTTCTCTCAACTGATAGTAATTGTATGGGGAGTGTAAAAATAAATTGAGCCAGGGCAAAACCACGACAATGCGGTTAATACAAAGTCAGAACAAATTGAGTTTAGAACCAGGAATTAACTCTACTTCTTTATTATTTGAAAACTCTAAGGCAGGCCTGATTAGCTACCTATGGAAGTTTCTTTTTAGGAACTGCCTCCTGAAAACATGTTTCACCACCAAACAGGCTTCTAGAGAACAAAATTTAAGTGAATCTTGTGGATTCTGATGTTGCTGAACCATAGAATCATAGAATTGTTTAAATTGGAAAAGGCCTCAAAGATTATCAAGTCCAACTGTTAACCTAAGTCCACCACTAAAGCATGTCTTTAAGTGTCACATCTGCACATTTTTTAAATACCCCAGGGATGGTGACTAACACTCCCCTGGGCAACCTGTTCCAATGCTTGATAACTCAGTGAAGAATTTTTTCCTAATAACCAACATGAACCTCCCCTGGCTCAACTTGACGCTGTTTCCTCATATTCTGTTGATTGTTACATAGGACAAGAGACTGACACCTCCTTTCAAATACTTGTAGAGAGCAATAAGGTCTTTACTGAGCCTTCTATTCTCCAGACTAAAAAAACTCATTACCCTCTGCTGCTCCTCAAAGGACTTATGTTCCAGATCCTTCATCAGCTTTGTTACTCTTCTTTGGATGTGCTCCAGCACCTCAATGTTTTTCTTGTAGTGAGAGGCCCAAAACTGAGCACAGTATTCAAGGTGCAGCCTTACGAGTGCACAGTACAAAGGGATGATCACTTCCCTAGTCCTGCTGGCCACACTATTTCTGATACAAGCCAAGACACCATTGGCCTTCTTGCCCACCTGGGCACACTGCTGACTCACATTCATCTGGCTGTCAACCAATACCCCCACATCCTTTTCTGTTGGGCAGCTTCCCCAGGCCTATAGCATTGCATGGAGTTATGACCCAAGTGCAAGACCTGGCACTTGGCCTTGTTGAACCTCATAAAATTGGCCTTGACCCATCTATCCAACCTGTTCAGATCCCTCTGTAGACCTTTCCTACCCTCAAGTAGATCAACACTCCTGCCCAACTTGGTGTTTTCTGCTAATTTACTGAAGGTGCACCCAATCTCATCATCCAGACCATTGATAAAGATATTAAACAGAACTGTGCCCAGTACTGAGCCCTGGGGACCTCCACTAGTGACTGGCCACCAACTGGATTTATCACTATTTACTACAAGTCTTTGGGCCTGGTTATCCAACCAGATTTTTACCCAGAAAATATACCTGTCCAGACAGTTTCTCCTGGACAATGCTGCGGGAAATGGTCTCAAAGGTTTTGCTAAAGTCCAGGTGAACAACATCCCCACTGGGTCACCCTGTCATAGAAGGAGATCAAGTTAGTCAAGCAGAACCTGCCACCAGTACATTTGGGTGGATCCTATTCACCCCATAGATTTATGTGTGTCTAAATGGTATAGCAGGTCTTTAACCCTTTCCCCTTGGATTATGAGGTCTTCATTCTGCTCCCTGTCTCTGTCTTCCAGCTCAGCAGTCTGGGTACCCTGTGTACAACTGTTGTTAATAAAGACTGAGGCAAAGAAGGCATTAAGTACCTCATCCTTTTCCTCATCCTTTTCCTCATCCTTTGTCACTATGTTTCTGCCCTCATCCAATAAAGGATAGAGATTCTTCTTAACCCTCCTTTTGTTGCTAATGTATGTATCATTCTGTAAGAAAACTCAGACAGTTTTACTATAAGTTTATTTTCACTTATATTAATTTACATTTTAAAGTGATCTGCATAAGAATGGAATATAGGGACTGGTAAAAAAACTCACCACCTAAAAAATTCAATTCTGTAGAAATTGATAGTTTAGTTATCTTGTATCACCACAGAATCTTCAAGCAATTTATTAAACTTTACACCATGTTGGAGCAGTGAGTGAAAGTAAATAGACAAATTTATAGATGAAGAAACTAAGGCAGAGAAGTAAAATCTTTGATTTTTTTGCAATCAGTTGCACGGATTTCAATGGTGCAAGAATTTCATTCAAAAAGGAGAAAAACTGAAATGTCAACAAAGTTTAGCATAAAACATAAGCTCTTAGGTTAATTGTTAAAGCACAATCACGACCTTTCCTTTTATAACTTTGTAATATACAGACCTAATAACAATACCATAGTTAAAACTTGAGGGAAGTCAGAGGAGGGGAAAAAATGAAGTACATGTCCTAAATTCACAGAGGGTTTTTTTTATTAGTTTTGTTTTCTGTGGTTTTGTTTCGGATTTTACTGTCACAAACTACACTCACACTGTGGACAATGGTATCTCTAACTATTGAGGTTTGAGAAAATAAAATACCTAACATGCTCTAAAAACAAGAGCATACCTGTATCTTCTTCTGATATCTTAGCAATGATAAATCCTGTAGGATTTAACTCTTCCATTCCATCCCTGTAATTGCTACCTTCAGGTGGATGGTCTTTCCAAAACTGAGGTCCTCCTTAGGAAGTAAATAAAAATGTTTATCAGGTTTTTCCCCTTTCCCTGTGTCCCAGTTTAAATGAGACAAGGGTCTTTTGCTGAGGATGAATTAGGAGGAAAAGACCCAAACTTCTCTTTCCAAGCAATTATAAATCCAAAATTAAGAGGCTTCGATTGAAGGAAAACAAATTATGGAAAAGGGAAAATAACAGCCCTTTATTAAAAGGTATGTGTGTATCAACAGGAACACGAAAAAAACCAAGTAAAATAACTAAGTAATACTCCTATACCCACCAATAATCCCCTTCAAGAACAAAACCGATAAACCGGCAAAAGGAAAATAGTTCAATTTCTTGCACCCTTTGGTGCAGTTCCAACCACAGTCAGCAGGGGGCGCCATCGGGTCACTGGAGATGCAAAATTTGTAATGTCCTGTACCATTCACCAGGTGGCGCTGTTGGGTCACTAAAGGTGTGAAAAAAAAACTTGTAGTGTCCTATTGTAGTCACCAGGTGGCGCTGTTGGATCACTGAAGGAGTAGAACTTGTAATGTCCAGTGCCCGTCACCAGGCAGCTCTGTGAGATCCTTGGTTGCCGCCAGGTGGGGGGGGGGGGGAAGAAGGGGAAGGAAAACAACAGCAATAAAACAGAAAGTTCTCCCAATGGAAGAAAACTCACAAACTTCAGCTGATTAGGGTCCGTTGTGAGCAGGGCTTGCAACCAGCCAGAGCCGAGCCAAGAGCAGCAGCCAGAGATCCCCTCCGACAGGAAAGAGACAAAGGAACCCGGCAGTGTCTGCAGCCCACGCAGCCTCTCACCCCGGCAGCGAGAGAGACTCTCCTCCCCCCCCAGCCTCCACCCCCTTCCAGTCACACACCAGCCACTTCCCCCCTTCGTTGTCAAGGAAACAAATCTCGACCATTAGGGCTCGGGTCGATTCCTTTGTTCAACTAAATGGGCAATATACAGAGCACACACACACACACGGCAGGGGGAAAGGAAAGAAAAATTCCTTGCTAAAAATACGAACTATGACACCCTGTTGTTATAAGGAAGGTCGACAGGATTTTGTTAAACACATATTAAACTCTCAGCAGTTTTAAAAAACTGTCCCAAAAACCACCACTGTAAATCTGAATTTAAAATGTATCATTATGAAAAACTAATAGCCTCTTGTTTCTATTGAAAGGCTCACAGGAATAAAACCTTTTGCTTTTTGTAATTTGTTTGATAGAATCATAAAGTTTAAAAGAAAGCAGAGGCATAACAAAAGAAGCAAAGAGATGAAATGTTATAGCTTAAATACTGATAAAATACTAATAGAAAGTAATGGACTTTTAAGAAAAATATTACAATTTGAATTTATGAGTTTAAAGATTGTTTTTGTTAAAGTTGTCACTCATTTACAATGAGGAGCAAATGGACTAAATTTATTTTGGGGTGGATGATAAATATTCAACTTAAGCCTACAGGATAAATATTAGGAGAATTAATTTCTTACTGTTATAAATATCTTATTATTATTCCTGGTCAACCTGCTCTAGCTGACCTTGCTTGAACAGGGAGGTTGGACTAGATCATCTCAAGGTTCTTTGCACTAAGATACTGGGACACTTCCATTTGGAGAATTTTCCCTTTATTTCACCAGAAATTACTCATTATAAAATTAGGAACATGAATTTACAGTTTATTTCCAGAATCAGACTTATCATACAATACTACTGTTCCTACCAAATGCAGAGTTTGACTACATGGGTGTCTTCAGAGTAAAGGTTAGGTCTATCAATGGTAAAACACCACAGTTAGATGAGAGCATAGATAGTGTGACTGTGTAGCAGGGATACTGATGCATTGTTGAGACCATTAGGCACCATAGAACAACCAATGGTCACATATTTAATCCATTTAAATGTAAACATCTGTAAGTACTCACACATCTCCCACTGAAACACCACTGCAGACAGTAGAATATTATACCAGAAGTGTTAGCTGAAATTAACCTCTGAATCCCATCTATTCCAACCTTTCACTGAAGTATAGTTATTGGTAACACAAGACCAAGTCAGTCATCGCTTTGTCTGATTTTATGAGTCAACTCTACCTCAACAAATTGCTTCCAGCAAAAACCTATTTCAGCTGCAATGGAAAAAGCTACAGACAAAAACTTGTGAATAATTAATGTATAGAAATGTCCAGCTGGAGCTGGCTCAAGGCTTCTCAATTCTTGACAGCCTTTCACAGAAGTCATGACAACCTTCACAGCAACCCCCTTTGACAACAGCAACAGTTTGTTGTGGTCTCCCTCACAGAGGTGAGGCTGACAGGTTGGTCGTTCCCAGGGTCCTCCTTTCTACCCTTTTTAAAAATGAGTGCAATGTTTCCCTTTTTCCAGTCATCCGGGACTTCACCTGACTGCCATGACTTTTCAATTATCATGGAGAGTGGCTTGGCAACTACATCAACCAATTCCCTCAGGACTCTGGGATGCATCTCATCAGGTCCCACAGACTTATGTGTGTTTAGGTTCCTCAAGTGGTCACAAACCTGAATCTTCACTTACAGTGGGAGGGACTTTGCTCCCTCAGTCCCCATCTTGCAGTCCATCCACTCAAGAGATGTGGGAAGAGAGATTGCCAATGAAGACTGAGGCAAAAAAGTTGTTGAGTTCCTCTGCCTTTTCTTCGTGCATTGTTACCAGTTTTCTGTCCTTTTTTATCAGGAGGGTACGCTTTCTTTGACCTTCCTTTTCTGGTTAACATACCTGTAGAAGCTCTTTTTGTTATTCATAGAATCATAAAATGCTTTGGGTTGGAAAGGACCTTAAAGATCATCTAGTTTCAACATCCCTGCCATAGGCAGGGACACTAGACCAGGTTGCTCAAAGTCGCATCCATTTCCAGGGATGGGGCATCCACAACTTGTCTGGGCAACCTATTCTAATGCCTCACCACCCTCATGGTAAAGAATTTCTTCCTAGTATCTAATCTAAACTTACCCTCTTTCAGCTTAAAGCTATTCCTCCTTCTCCTATCACTGCTTGCAAAAAGCCACTCTCCAGCCTTCCTGTAAACCCCCTTTAGGTATTGGAAGGCTGCTATAAGGTCTCCCCAAGGCCTTGTCTTCTCCAGGTTGAACAACCCCAGCTGTCTCAGCCTGTCTTCATAGGAGAGGTACTCCAGCCCTCTGATCATCTTCGTGACCCTTGTCTGGATGCGTTCCAATAGGTCTATGTCTTTCTTGTGCCAGGGGCCCCAGAGATGGATGCACTACTCCAGGTGTGGTCTCACAAAAGTAGAGTAGGGGGCAGAATCACCTCCCTTGACCTGCTGGCCACACTTCTTTTGATGCAGCCCAGGATACAGTTGGCTTTCTGGGCTGCAAGTGCATATTGATGAGACGTTGAGCTCCTTGTCTACAAACATCCTCAAGTGCTTCTCCACAGACCTGCACTCAATCTGTTCTCTACCCAGTCTGCATTTACACAGGACTACCCTGACCCATGTGCAGGACCTTGCACTTGGCCTTGTTGAAATTCATGGGGTTTGCACATTCCCACCTCCCAAGTCTGTCCAGGTCCCTTTGGATGGTATCCCTTCCCTCCAGCGTGTTGACTGGACCACACATCTTCTTTGTATCCCTTGCCAAGTTCAGTTCTAGCTGCACCTTGGCCTTCTTGAGCCCATCCCTACACAACCAGACAGTGTCCCTATGCTCTTCCCTGGATACCTCTCCTTGCTTCCACTGCCCATGTATTTCCTTCTTGCCCTTTAGTTTTACCAGCAGGTCTCGACTCAGCCATGCTGGTCTCTTGCCTTCCTTGCCTGAAATTTTTTACCTAGCATATAGAATAATAATATACTTTATGTAGGAAAAGTCCTTTATTTAAGGAAAGAAGTTGCTTTAAATAAATTAATTTAAAATTAAACTTAACTTATTTAAAATTAAACTTTTTAAAAAATAAGTTTTAAACTCTGCTTTTTGATAAAACTGCAAGTTTCTCTAGATCCACTGATATAACTCAGGGAAAGTTTGACCTATAGGACATCACAAATTTATCAGAGAGCTGATCCCTTCATTTTACAAGGGTATGTAGTGATAGAACAAGGGTTAATTATTTTAAAGCTTTAGATATTAGGAAGAAATTCTTTACCATGAGGGTGGTGAGGCACTGGAACAGGTTGCCTAGAGAAGTTGTGGATGCATCCCTGGAAGTGTTCAAGGTCATGTTGAAATAGTTAATAAAGGCAAAGATAAATAATTTGCTAATCAAATTATCTTTGCAATGTTAGTGTTAGTGGTTAGTTTGAATTACAAATGTCAAACCACAATGTTATGTTACTATGGAAAGAACAAGTTCTGAATGTAAGCTTTAAATGTGCCTATATGGATAAAAGGGGCATAGCCGAGCGGCACAGCCCCCGGCACAGCCTGTTGCAGCCGAGCAAGGAGCGGCAGAGCAACCATGGCAGCAAGCTGCCCGAGGGAGGAGCCGGCCCGAGGGAGGAGCCACTCGCCCCGCTTCGAGAGCAGCCGCTGCCATCCGAGGATCGCCTCCATCTGGGACCTGCCACCCG
>NW_026087194.1:0-7021 GCF_022539395.1 Myiozetetes cayanensis
CCATTAAAACAATAAGAATAGGAAGAACGTTTGGAAGCCGCTTATCAGTCTGCTGCTGGGAGATCTTCTTCTCTACAAGGGAAAGAGCTTGTAACGCATCTGGTGTTAAATACCTGGGGGACCTCAGATCAGGGTCTCCATGAAGAAGCTCGAAGAGCGGGTGAAGCTCGTCAGTAGAGATTCCTAATTGAGGTCTTACCCAATTAATGTTCCCAAGCAGTTTCTGGAGATCATGTAAGGTAGAAACATTCTTTGTCAGAGAGACCTTTTGAGGCACAACAGTGTGTTGTGTAATTTTCCAGCCAAGATAGTTCCAAGGGGAGGCCCACTGGATTTTTTCTACAGAAATTTGCAACTGGAAGGTTTCAAAGGTTTTTAAAATTTGATCTAAGGTCCTTTTTACCCCACTTTTGGTTTCAGCGCAAATTAAGATATCATCCATATAATGCAGGATGATGGAACCTAAATTTTGGAGTCGAATAGGAGACAATATTTTTGCAATGTATAATTGGTAGAGTGTAGGGGAATTTTTCATCCCCTGGGGTAAAACCTTCCAGGCAAACCTCTGATTAGGCTCCCCTGCATTCACTGATGGAAGGGTGAACGCAAACTTCTCTACGTCCTGAGGATGCAGGTTAATTTGAAAAAAGCAGTCCTTGATATCAATGATAACCATAGGCCATTCTCGTGGGAGCATGGTCATGGATGGTAAGCCTGGTTGGAGTGAACCCATTGGTTCTATCACTGCATTTATTTTTCTCAGGTCGTGTAAAAATCGCCACTTCCCTGACGCTTTTTGGATTACAAAAACAGGTGAGTTCCATGGACTAGTGGTGGGGACCACATGACCGAGATCAAGTTGTTCTTCTACCAATTTCTGGAGAATTTGCAGTTTTGAAGATGGCAGAGGCCACTGGTCTACCCAGACTGGAGTGTTAGTTTTCCACTTCAGTGGGGGTAGCAGGTGCTCTCCAGTGGCCAATCTCAAAAATTTGTCTTTAAGGTAGTCCCCCACTGGGCCATGATGTCTCGACCCCAAAGCGTTGAAGGGAGTGGCAGTATTAATGGCTGGCATGTGGCTACATTTCCCTCAAGGTCTTTAAAAGTTATCAACCGTTGGCTTTTTAATGGTTTCTGGCTACCCCCCACCCCCGAGACACTCAAGATAGTACTTTCCAGGGGCTAGTCATCTGGCCAATCTTTCTGTGATATAATAGTTACATCTGCCCCTGTATCCAGGAGTCCAGATATAACTGTTTCCCCTGCAGAGGAGATGACTGTAACTTTCATAATGGGCTGGTTTTCTTCTACGGTGTAAGTCCAGTTGGCTTGGATTTCATTCTGGCTTTCATCCGAGGGTTGACGAGATGGCAACAACATGAGCGCCACGACTGAGTCCTCAGAGGTGAGTTCAACAGGTGGGAAGGGTACCAAAACAGTTATTGAAAGAGAGGTCACAGATTTAGCATTTGAAATAATATCATGCAAGGCAATAACTCCTTTTTGTACAGCGTCCTCATTAGTCATTAATAAGTGGGTGGAATGACGGGGTAAAGGTTCTTTGGGCGACACCTGAATAACTTCCTCTTTGTTATTTAGCAAGACACGCAGACAGGATGGATACAACCAGAGTTTTCTGGTAAAGAATCAAGGGAGTTTGGTGATTGTTAGACCCGGATCTGAACCTGCATTGTGCAGAGTGTTTTCGCACATGCAGCATTGCATAGGGCAGGAATTTGCTGTCATCGCGCCCCTCATGGCGCTCTTTTTGAAGTTTCCCGGAGAGGTACCACAGAAATCCCTTCGCGGGTGCAATGATGTAGCAGACGGAGTGGCAAAGGTCACCCTTTTTTTGTTAAATTTAGGCGTCGAATTGAGTGTTACATTAGGTGTTAGATTTGGAGTCGAATTTTTTGAATTTAAAGGTGGTAACGGATCCCCGTTTATATCGAAAGAGGATCGACATTGGCTGGTCCGATGCTTCCCTTTGCCACATCTCTTACAGTTGGTGGTCGGCAAATGGCCAGGTATAGAGGTGGAAGGGCAATGTCGGGAAACATGGCCAGGTTGGTCGCAATTGTAACACAAATGATTGGTGTGGCAATACAAGGTATGAAAATACATGACCTGCCTCTTCTCCTTCTCCAGAGGGGATCCGACATTTCGACACGCTTCAATCATTTCCAGAAGCGTGGGATTTTTCAGAGGCTTAAGCAGCCGCTGACACTCCGCATTGGCCCGCTCGACAACTAAGGATTTAAACAGTACCTCTTGGGAAGCTTCATCCACTATTTGTTTGGTAATTGCCTCCTTCAAACGTGTGACAAAGTCCAAAAATGGTTCTTTATTACCCTGGAAAATAATAGCATAAGAAGGTGAGGCTGCTGTAACTCTTATTACCTTTTTTAGGGCTTTATAAGCCAAGTCTTTGGTTTTATCAAGCATGGCTTTAGGAGAGTGTGCTTGAATGTCATTTTCAGTAAACTCTCCCTCTTCGAGCATTCTATCAACAGCTCGGCCTTGGCTATGACCAAATAGATGACCACCCTCCCTGATGTACCTCTTAATAAGCATCTTCCACTCAGCCTTGAATGCCGAAAACTGGACCACTGGGAGCCAAGCTCTGGCACAGAGGCGAATATCATTAGGAATGAGGGTGTATGCCTGAAAAAAGGAATCTATTGCTCCGATAGTAAAAGGTGAGTTGATACCATATTCCGTTATAGCCTTTTTTATGTCCTTTAAAAGTGGATAAGAGATTGGGTTCCATTCCGGTGCGCCGTCTCGGGACAAAGTGACAGGAAAAGCCTTGAGCATTTCAATATCACCGGCTTTTAACGCTTGATCCCTGAAATCTTTCCATATTTTATCATGGGCGTCAGCCACTTGCTGAGTGATGTCTATCGAAGGCCCTGGTGTAAACTCTGGTGGACATTCAGCCTTGGTAGCATAAGCTTTCTTATCACTCTCATTATCTTTACGTTTATATGAGGTATCAATGTCACCATCCTCAGCGTCATCAGAACTAATACTTTCAGCTGAGGTATTAATATCTTTGTTTTTGTGGGATATAGGAGTGATAGTTTGAGTGCCCATAGTAACAGCTGTTGGTTTTTGAAATGAAAAACGTTTGGTAGGAGTTACAACCTTTTTTCGGGCACCTGCCACAATGCTGGACAGTGGTGGTGGTGGTGGTGTACTGTCCTCTGACTCTAACTCTCTCTGCAAATCCTCAGTGGAGGTATCTTGTGTCTGCCGGGAAGCAGAGAGATGCTGTTTCGGTGTGTTGTTATGTGTGTTGGATGCAGTAGACTGGGCTGGATGGAAAGAAAGGGTTTGAAATGACGCTTTCTGGAAAGCGGTTGGTGGTACCAGTGTAGTAGTGGGAGCTGATGGTACGTGCATGAGGGAATCCTCACAATGTATCGGCGGATAGGCCACCAGGCCAGTAGGCCTCTGCTCATGGGTGCCGCCATCTTGAGGGAAGTAGTAATATCCTGGACCGGAAGGGCTAGGGGTGGTGCCGTGCGGTGTGGGGGCGTGACTCTGGGTGTAAGGGAAGGAGGGACCAAATGATGTCATTTTGGGGGGCGTGGTATAAGTGGGTGGAGCTTCCCATTTGCGCGCTAGAGAAGTCCCACCCGCATTTCCTCCCATGGCCCCTCCTCCCAGTAACCCTTGGGGAAGATGGAGTTTCCCGCCGCCTTCTTCATCGACGCGAGACGAGGGTGGAGAAAGGGTCCCGCAGCCATCTTGAGTCGCCCCCCCCGAGGTGGATCCTCCCTCCATCTTGGGATTGGGGGTAGGTGGAGAAGGCGATGAAGGTGACTTTGACAAAAAGCTGCCATTTTGAGAGTCCGATGGATAGTTTACTGCTGCCGCTTTTACCACTGCAGATTTAGAGTCTTTTGGAAGCAGCATAAGGACCAGTCTCCAAGCCCACTAAAGCCTTCGCTGCCGTCTTATCTCCCCCTTTTTCGCTTTTCCAAAGAGCTTCTCCAATTCGATCCCAGCCATTATAATATAAATTTTCAAGGAGCTTGCTGCAATTTTTATGGATCCAAGTAGCCAATGCTTTAAGGAAAGCTTTATCATACTTATGTCCCTCTAAATCAATAACGGCACGTATTCTCTTATAAATGTCCCGCTCAGGTTTGCAAAGGGACGCTCCCATGGTGGAGCAGAAGTAAGTTACGAACGAAAACGAGCGGCAAAATAATAGAATATAACGTGGGTGTGGAGAAAGGGGAGGAAAGGAAGGGTGTCCCCCGTGCTCACCTTTCCCGACGATCGCTCCAGCGATGTAGGGAAGGTGGGACTCCCCCCAGGAGTCCAAAGCGACGGGGGGAACTGCCGGAGCCACAGAGCGTCCTGCCTTCTACTCTGTGGTTGTTGCCCAGGGAGCGGTCCCGTGATCCACGGCTAAAACACTGTGTTCACTGAAGAGCCTCATTGCTGGGCGCCATTTGACACAGTTCGATGGTGTCAAGGAAGGGAGCAGTCCAGCTCCGGGGTTCGCGATTCTTCAGTGAGGTGTTAAAAAGAAGTAATCTCTGCTAACCTGAAGTCACACACTCCCGCTACACTCATGCAGCTCGAAAGAGAGGCAAGGAGACAAGATAGGTGTGTGTTCAAGGCCAGCCTAAGCTGAACTGATTTATTAAACAAAATGGAGGGTTTTTATAGGGACTGTAGGAGAGGGTTCTGGAAAAGGGGAGGTTCCAGGGAGGAGCATGCAAATCCTCAACAAGGTATTGGGTATAGGGGAATACATAAACATGAAGAGGTGGAGACTGGGTGGTAACTGGGGAGTGGCTTAGGTTAAAACCCGCCAAGCAAACAGATTGGTTGATACCTTAAGGTATATCAACCTATCAGATAATTGTTGCTGCCCTAGGGCAGATAAGTCCATGTAAAAGAAGAACATAGAATAGAGATGAATCTACTTGTAGATTCACCTCACAAACACAAATTCACAGTAAGCAGTCCTTAAGTGGCAACGCTTATTCTTCCCTGGTCTTCTTCTCCGGATTCCTTGAGGCATCTCACTTTCCATTATTGATAAGACGTCTCCTCATCACCGGCAGCTTGTTCCTTAGTCACTACATTAACCCCAACAGAGTTGAACAGAAAAAATTCCAGCCTGGGAAGAGCAGAGTGAGAACATGGGATAACAACACAGACAGCAAGGGCAGTGCAGAAGGAGGGGCAGGAGGGACCCCACAGGAGCAGGGGAAGGACTCAGAGCTGAGGCCCCTGCAGCCCCTGGGGGAGCATCGGGGTGCAGAGACCCCCCTTCAGCCCGTGGAGGAGCCCATGTTGGAGCAGGGGGTGCAGGAAGGAGGCTGTGACCCCCTGGCAGGCCCAGGATGGAGTAGGTCCTGGCAGGGACCTGTAGCCCGTGGAGAGGGAAGGCCAGGCTGGAGCAGGTTTTTCCCAGGCAGGACTCGTGGCCCTGTGGGGGACCCATGCCTGTACAGCTCCTCCCTGAAGGACTGACCCCATGGTGGAGGGACCCACGGGACAGCAGAGTGGGAAGAGCTGCTGCCCGAGGGATGAACTCAACACCTGACTCCAAACCCCTTCCCCGCCTCCTGCACTTCTGGGGGGGAGGAGGGAGAGCTGAGATAGAAGGAGGGGTGTGGGGAAGGTGTTTTTAAGACTATTTTATTTCTCACTCTTTGGCTTTTATCCTGTTAGGAGGAAATTTAAGTACTATCCCTACTTTGAGTCTGTTTTGCCCTTTAGTGAGCAACTTTCTCCTGACCCTTATTTCTACTCAGGAATCCTCAGCTTTTCTCTTTTTCTTCTCCTCCTCTGTGGAACTGCAGAGGGAGAGGGAGGTAGTGGCTTTCAGTTGGTGTTTGAAATGCAGCCAGGGTCAACCCACTACACCAACCCATGTGCTTGAGGCCCTTTTGTGATGTCACAGCCTGTCCTCTCTGGTCTGGAATAACCCTTGGCAACCAAGGAACCAACACCCTACACCCCCAAAGTGAAGCCCCACCCATGTGCCATGGGCCCCATTGTGATGTCATGGCCTGTCCTCTCCATTCCAGAACAGCCCCTGGAAACGAAAGATCCAACATCACAGAATGTCACAGTGCAGCCCCACCCATCTGCCATGGCCCCTTTGTGATTTCACGGCCTTTCCCCCAGGAAAGAAAGCCTGTAACCTTTGGGTCCATCATCAGCAAATTTGCTGATGACACCAAGTTGGGAGGGAGTGTCAACCTACCAGAAGGCAGGAGGGCTCTGCAGAGGGACCTGGACAGGCTGGAGAGTTGCGCTGATTCCAATGGGATGAAGTTCAACAAGGCCAAGATCCGGGTCCTGCCCTTTGGCCACAACAACCCCTTCAGCGCTACAGGCTGGGCACAGAGTGGTTGGAGAGCAGCCAGGTGGAAAGGGATCTGGGGGTGCCAATTGACAGGAGGCTGAACATGAGCCAGAGTGTGCCCAGGTGGCCAAGAAAGCCAATGGCATCCTGACCTACATCAAGAACAGTGTGGCCAGCAGGAGCAGGGCAGTGATCCTTCCCCTGTACTCTGTGTTGGTGAGGCCGCACCTTGAGTATTGTGTTCAGCTCTGGGCACCTCAGTTCAGGAAGGACATTGAGGTGTTGGAGCGGGTCCAGAGAAGAGCAACCAGGCTGGTGAAGGGACTTGAGCACAAGTCCTATGAGGAGAGGCTGAGGGAGCTGGGGTTGTTTAGTCTAGAGAAGAGAAGGCTTAAAAGTGACCTCATCACTCTCTTCAACTACCTGAAGGGAAGTTATAGCCATGTGGGGGTTGGTCTCTTCTCCCAGGCAACCAACAACAGGACAAGGGGCCATGGGCTCAAGCTCTGCCAGGGGAAGTTTAGGTTAGATGTTAGGAAGAAATTCTTTACAGAAAGGGTAATCAGGCATTGGAATGGCCTGCCCAGAGAGGTGGTGGATTCACCATCCCTGGAGGGACTTTTTAAAAAGAGATTGGACATGGCCCTTAGTGCCATGATATAGTAATTAAAGTTGGATTAG
>NW_026087195.1:0-7035 GCF_022539395.1 Myiozetetes cayanensis
CATCACAGGAGACTTCAGTGACTTCACAAGGAGAGAGGTGACTTCACAGAGACACTACTGACAATGTCGGGGACATTAATGACATCAGAGGGGTGGGGTGATATCATAGAAAGTCAGTGACATCATTGGGGATCAGTGACATCACAGGGTAATGTTGACAACAAAGGGACAGCCGTGATGGCGCAAAACCATCGGTGACGTCACAGGGGTCTGGTGACATCACAGGGACATCGGGGACATCATAGGGACATTGTGGCACTGTTGGGCACAGTGGTGAAATCACAGGGACAGCAGGGACATCACTGGGGACCAGTGACATCACAGGGGACTGCTTACAGCAAAGGGCAAGCTGTAATGTCACAGGGACATTGGTGACATCACTGAGGTAATCGGTGACTTCACAAAGATGGGGTGACATCACAGAGACACCAGTGACATCATTGGGGACATGGGTGACATCACAGGGGACAGTGTTGACATCACAGGGACAGTGCCAGCACAGGAAGCTCTAGGTGTGCATGGAGTGCCAAGAGTGGCTCAGAAATTTCGCAGGAGAAATGGAGGGTAAGGGGTTTTTTTTCCTGGTTGGAACTTCATTCGTTTGCTGTCTGAACCCCCGAGCTTGAATGTTCAGCCTGACGGCCAAAAGGAATAAGAATGAAGATTCCTCCCAGACAAAAGGTGCCAGCACAGGAAGCTCTATATGTGTATGGAGTGCTAAGAATGGCTCATCAATTGCTCAGGAGAGAGTGAGGGTAAGGGCTTTCTTTCCTGGGTGGGAATGCATTTCTTTGGTCTCAAAACCCCTGAACTGAAATGGTCACTCAAAATCCTAAAATGGAATAAGATGAAGATTCCTCCCAGACAAAAGTTGCCAGCACAGGAAGCTCTATGTGCCAGCATTGGAAGCTGAGACATCCACCGCACCCTCAAACCTTTTATTCATACTGTTCTACTGCCCCTCCTTTCTTTTCTTGCATTTTCTTTCCAAACCTAAATCCCAGCCAAAAATAATTTTTAGCCCTGGCTGCACCCAGAAGGGTCCATGGCATTGGAGCGTTAAAATACCATGTGAGGTCACAGGGTCACATCTGTTCCTGCATCAAAATTGCCATCAGCTGGCAGATAGAGGTTTGTCGTAATGTTACAGTTTTAGAAAAAAGAGCTCTGCATATTCCCATGTGGACTGGATTTTGATGTCCCACAAGAGCCCCGTGCAGCAGGTTTTGGTTAAAACTCCTGGAGACAGAGAGCTGCTCTTGGGGGACATTTCACCTGACCCTTCTCCTTGGATGAGGCAGAAACATCCCCTTTCTCTTGCCCTTCTCGGTGTGGGGGGCGAAAATCGCCCTTGTCAGGGAGCCCCTGCAGGCTCTGCCCCTCCGGTGATCCAACAGCGGCCCCTGCTGACCGGGATTGGAATTGCGCCAAAAAGCAAGGAATACCGGACTGGTTCTTTTTCTTGAGGGGGATTTTTGGTACAGGAGGTCCTTGTGGGTCCCTTCCAACATGGAATATTGGGTGTGATTCTGTGAAGTTCCACAGGGTTCTGTGTGAGGAGAGAGCAGGGGCTGAGCAAAACAGAGCAGGGCAATGGCAGCACAGCCCTTGAGCACTGTGAGGACACAGCACAGGATCCAGATCCAGAGGGGAATGGTTGAGCCTGGAAGAAGAGGGGGGTCACAATGTGGACAAAATATGTGTAGGAGGGATGAGCACTGGAGTGCTGCTGAGAGGGGCAGGACAGGGCGTGTCCTGGGCACAGGGCAGGACACAGGCTTTGTGGATCAGGTGTGCAGCAGTGATGGGCAGAGCTGCTTTGGGGAAGGCAGGAGGATGATTGCTTCCTTCAGCCCCCATGGGACTCTGAACAAAAAGGGGTGATTTTCAACACTTCCCAATGGGTTCAGGGCAGAGTGTAACACCTGGGAGGTGCTGAAATGCTTTAGGCATCAGAGCCATCTACCTGGAACCACAAAACCAGGTGTGGGGTGGTGTCAAACAGGGGAAAAAGGAGATGTGCGATGGAACCACATGGGTGGGAAAATTCTTGTCTAGTAAATCCTCAGTAATGGGAATGTGGAAGGGGCACGGGACTGAGCTCTCTCCAGAGCCCCAGCTGGGCAGGGCATTCATTTCTTGATGCTCACAGATGACAGATGGTGGAACTGGGATCCCCACAATGTCTCAGTGTGTGCAGCACCTGGGGGAGTTGCAGGTTCTCAGCCTCTGCCTTTCTCTTGCCAGGCAGCTGGTCCAGCTCCCAGGCAGGCACAGCCACCAATGGGGAAGGATTCACTCCTCACACACTCAGTGACCCTCAGCATCAGGGCCAAGGCTGCCCAGCTGCCACCACCAGGACATGAGGAGGTTCATCAGCTGGGATCTCACTGGGCTGCAATGGCATATCCTGCTCACTGCTTCCTCTCCCCATCACGCCTTCTCTGGTCTCTTCTCTTTTTCTAAGAGCCCATGTCAGCTGGTTGGGCAGATTTGCATGAGCTGGTTGGTTCCACATTCATCTAAAGGATCAAGGGAACTGGGGGAGGAGTTCAGTGTCTGGGATGGTCCGTGCACAGGACACCAAGAGTCATGAGTTCTACATTTCTCTAAGAGAGAGCAACCCCTCGACTATGACAATATTTCCTGTAAGAAGGAAGTGATAACTTGTGAGCCTTTCCCACTCTTCTTTCCTCCTGGATATGTTTTGTCCACATTGTGACCCACCCTTCTTCCAGGGTCAGCCATTCTGGATCCTGTGCTCTGTACTCACAGTGCTCAAGGGCTGTGCTGCCATTGCCCTGCTCTGCTTTGCTCAGCCCCTGCTCTCTGCTCACACACAGCCCTGGGGAACTTCACAGAATCACACCCAGTATTCCAAGTTGGAAGGGACCCACAAGGATCATCGAGTCCAACTCCTGAGCCTTCACTGGACCATCCCCCAGAGTCACACCACGTGCCCGGGTGTATCGCCCAAACACTTCTTGTCCTTGCACCAAGCCAGTGGTGCTGAACCCCCACACAGGCACCTCCTGCTCCCAGACAGCAGCATCTCCAGCCTCTGGGTAAGGGAGAGGGGATGCAGCCATCTCCTAAGTTATCCCAAACAGGGCATTCCCACCGAACCTTGATGTCTGCCTCACCCCTCTGGGAGGATCTGTGGGCATGTGTTGGGAATTCCTGGAGGTGTTGCCATTGCTGGAGAAGCTGCATTCCTGCTGTTTCCCTCACTGTCCTGCCTTTAGTTCTCCTGAAGGAAACATTTGCTTGGAGAGGCCTCAAAACACCCCCAGGTCCTTTTCCATCAAATACCCCTGCTCCCAGTTTTGTGAAATCCTCTGGTGCAGGCAGGGAAGGTGCCCACACAAGTTCTCTGAGAGGGGCAGAGGCAAATGAGAAGAGCCTGTAAGATCTCTGGGCTGTAAACAAAGCATGACTTTGCACCTTTCTCAGTTTAATGAGACAAAAGTATTTGGTTAAGGAGGGCTATTTATAAAGAAGACCAAACTCCTCCTTCTAAGCAATTGAAAATCAAAATTAAGAGTGTCCAAGTATGGGGAGGAATTATGGAGAAAGCAAAACTAACAGCCCCTTCCTTAAGGATATATGTGTATTTGCAAAACAAAGAAAGAGCACAAAAACAACCAAAGAATCCTCTACCAAAAATATCCCTCAAAAAAAAAGGAAACAGTCCGGTATTCCTCATTTTCCAATCCCGGTCAGCAGGGGCCGCTGTTGGATCACCAGAGACATCACTGAGAACCAATGACCTCACAGGTGACTGGTGAAAAAAAGGGGACAGCCGGGGATATCACTGGGAAATCGTTAACATCACGGGGACATGGTGACACTGCTGGAGGCAGAGGTGACATCACAGGAACAGCAGTGACATCACTGGGGACCAGTGACATCACAGAGTACTGGTAACAACAAAGGGACAGCCGTGATGTCATAGGGGACATTGCTGACATAACAACAACATGGTTGACATTACAGAGACACCAGTGACTTGACTGGGGACATTGCTAACATCAAAGGGGACAGTGGTGACATCATAGGAACAGTGGTGACATCATAGGAGACCAGTGACATCACAGGGGACTGTTGAAAACAAAGGTAAGGCTGTGATGTCACAGGGACATTGGTGATATCATTACAGACCAGTGACATCACTGCTGATTGGTGACAATGAAAAGATAACTGTGATGTCACAGACATAAGAGTGATGTCACAGGGGTCTAGTGACATCACAGGGACATCAGTGACATCATGGGGACAAGGTTCCACTGCTGGGGACAGTGGTGACACCACAGGGAAAACAGTGACATGACTGGGGACCAGTGACATCACAGGGGACTGGTGACAATGAAAGGATAGCTGTGATGTCACAGGGAAATCAGTGACATCAAATAGGACATTGGTGACTTCACAAGGGTAGGGGTGAAATTACAGAGAGAACAACGACATCATCGAGGATATTGGTGACATCACAGGGGACACTGGTGACATCACAGGGACATCGGTGAAATCATTGGGGAAGAGTGAAATTCCAGGGGAATGGTGAAAACAAAGGGACAACAGCAATGTCACAGGGACATCAATGACATCACAGGGACAGGGATGAAATCACAGAGACAGCAGTGACATCATTGAGGACAAGTGACATCACGAGGGACTTGTGAAAACAAAGGGACAGTCATGATGTCACAGGGACATCAGTGACCTCATGAGGTCATAGTGCCACCACTGGGGACAGTGGTGACATCACAGTGACAGTAGTGACATCACTGGGGATGAATGACATCACATGCTGAAAACAAAGGGACAGTCGTGATGTCACAGGGACATCTTTGACATGACAGGGGAAATCTGTAACATCACAAGACCAGGTGTGGTCTCACAAAGACACCAGTGACATTATCGATGACACTGCTGGCATCTGAGGGACAGTGGTGACATCACAGAGACAGTAGTGACATCACTGGGGACCAGTGATATCACAGGGGTCTGGTGACAACAAAATGACAGCCGTGATGTCACAGGGACATCACTGCCATCGGTGACATGACAGGGACATGGTGCCACGGCTTGACACAGTAGTGACATCACAGAGACAGCAGGACATCACTGGGGACATTGTTGACATAACAGGGGACAGTGATGACACCACAGACACACCAGTGACATCAACGGGGTCATCTGTGAAATCACAGCCAACATCGTTGATTTCACAAGGCAAGGAGTGACATCGCAGAGACACCAGTCACATTATCGGTGTCACTGGTGACATCACAATGACATGGGTGACATCACTGGAGTTATCGGTGACTTCACAAAGACAGGGGTGACATCACAGAGACACCAGTGACATCATCGGGACATGGATGACATCACAGGGGACAGTGGTGACATCACAGGGACAGAGGTTACATCATTGGGGAACAGTGACATCAAAGGGGACTGATAACAACAAAGGGACAGCAATGATGTCACAAGCACATCAGCAATATCACAGGGACCTGGTGTCACTGCTGAGGACAATGGTGACATCACATAGACAGCATTGACATCATTGGGGACATTGTTGCGGTCACAGGGGACAGTGATGACACCACAGAGTCACCAGTGACATCAGCAGGGACATCTGTAACATGATAGAGGGCATCAGTGACATCACAAGTCCAGGTATGGCTTCACAGAGACACCATTGACATTATCGGTGACACTGGTGGCATCACAGGGGACAGTGGTGACATCACAGGGACAGCAGTGACATCATTGTGGACCAGTGACATCACAGAAGACTGGTGAAAACAAAGGGGCAGCTGTGATCTCCCAAGGACATCAGTGACGTCACTGGGGACATCGGTGACTGCACAAGGACAGGGGTGACATCGCAGAGACAAAAGTGACATCATCGATGACACTGGGGACATAATAGGGACATCCATGACATCACTGGGGACTAGTGATGTCACAGGGAATTGGTGACCTCAAAGGGACAGCTGTGATGTCACAGGGCTATCAGTGACATCACAGGGGACAGGGGTTACAACACAGGGGACAGAGGTGTCATCACAGGCACATTGGTGACATCATTAAGGACAAGTGACATCACAGGAGACTGGTGACAACAAAGGGACAGCTGTGATATAACGTGGATGTTGGCGGAGGAGCTTCCAGAACAAACTGCACACAAATCAGGATGATTTACGCAAATGTTCTGCTTTATTTACATAACCCAACCTCTTATATACTTTCACTGCCCCCCGGGGCGTGATCACTTTCAAACTATTGGTTATTTGCTGTAACCCATGAACCGAGCGTGTATTACTGACACACTGCCTATTGGGTGCACACAGATGTCCATGTGATATGAAGACATTGCTTTTCTCCTAAAAGTCCTCCTTGTTTTTGTCCCAGGTTTCTCTTTGTTTACATTCCTGCAGTCTGTTATCACTGCTCCTGTATCTTTCCACTGCCTGCAAAGAGGCTTCTGGCTATGTCAGGGGCAGGCCTAACTGAGGCCAATTGGTATGGTTTGTCCATAGTGTGTCTTTTTTCAGCTAAGCACCCCACACATGGACATCAGTGACATCACTGGGGACATCGGTGACTTCACAAGGACAAAGGTGACATCACAGAGACACCAGTGACATCATCACTGGTGACATCACAGGGACATCCATGACATCACTGGGAACTAGTGACCTCACAAGGGAATGGTGACACCAAAGGGATTGTTGTGATCTCACAGTGAAATCAGTGACATCATTGGGGACATTGGTGACTTCGCAAGGACAATGGTGACATTACAGAGACAGCAGTGACATCATCAGAGACATTGGGGACATCACAGGGGACAGTGGTGTCATCACAGGGACAGCATGGACATCATTAGGGACCAGTGACATCACAGGGGTCTGGTGACATCACAGGGACATCAAGTGACATCACAGGGCCATGGTGTCACCACTGGGGACAGTGGTGCTATCAAAGGGAGAGCAGTGACATCACAGGGACATTGGTGACATT
>NW_026087196.1:0-7315 GCF_022539395.1 Myiozetetes cayanensis
AAATCCCCAACCTCCCAAATCCCCCCACCTCCTGCTCCTGAGTCTGTCCTCGACTGTTTTGGGGTCCCCTTGGCCCTGGGCCCCCGTTCTTCCGTCCCGAGCCCGGGCGGCGCCCTGAAACACAAACCACGACCCCAAACCCCCTTTAGGGACCCCACCCCAAAAACACCCCCAACACCCCCTCCACCTCCAAAATTAGGACCACCTCAAAACACCCCCCCAAGTGTCATGGGGGGCACCCAGGGGGGTTTGGGGGTGTCCCCCAGGTGCCCCCCAGAGAACCAGGGGTGACCCCTCAGGTGTCTGGGGTGCCCCCCAGGTATTTGGGGTGCCCCCCAGGTATCCAAGAATGACTCCCAGGTATTTGTGGTACCCCAAGTCTCTGTGGTGCCCCCAGGTGCCCCCAGGTGCTCCCCCAGGTATTTGTGGTGCCCCCCCAGGTCTCTGTGATGCCCCCCAGGTGCCCCCCAGGTATCCAAGAGTGACCCCCAGGTCTCTGGGGTACCCCCAAGTGCCCCCCAGATATCTGTGGCGCCCCAGGTGCCCCCCAGGTATCTGTGGTGCCCCCAGCTCCTGTGATGCCCCCTCAGGTGCCTCCCCATGTGACCCCCAGGTCCCTGTAGGTGCCCCCAGGTCTCTGTGATGTTCCCATGTGTCCCCAGGTCCCTGTGATGCCCCCCAGGTGCCCCCAAGTGCTCTATGATGCCCCCAGGTCTCTGTAGTGCCCCCATGCGACCCCCAGGTATCTATGATGCCCCCCAGTTATCTGTGATGCCCCCCGTCCTCCCAGGTCCCTGTGATGCCCCCAGGTGTCCCCCCAGGTCTCTGTGGTGCCCCTCAGGTGCCCCCAGGTATCCAAGAGTGACTCCCAAGTGCCCCCCAGGTATTTGGGATGCCCCCCAATTATCTGTGATGCCCCCCAGGTGCCCCCCCAGGTGCCCCCCAGATATCTGTGATGCCCCCCAGGTATCTGTGATGCCCCTCAGGTGCCCCCCAAATATCCAAGAGTGACCCCCAAGTACCTGTGGTGCCCCCCCAGGTGCCCCCCAGGTCTCTGTGATGCCCCCAGGTCTCTGTGGTGCCCCCAGGTGCTCCCCCGTGTCCCCCAGGTATCTGTGATGCCCCCCAGGTATCTGTGGTGCCCCCCAGCTCCCTGAGGTGCCCCCCAGGTCCCTGTGGTGCCCCCCAGGTGCCCCCCAATGTCCCCCAGTTATTCTGTGATGCCCCCAGGTGCCCCCCAGGTGACCCCCAGTTATCTGTGATGCCCCATGATCTGGGGTGCCCCCAGGTATCTGTGATGCCCCCAGGTGCCCCCCAGGTGCCCCCACCCCCCAATCCCCACCTGCGGGGTCCCCTGTCCCCATCGCCGTGGGGGTCGTCACCGTCCCCCTGCATGTCGGGCACGGCGGCCACCAGGTCCTTGAGGAAATCAAACTGCTGCTCCAGCTCGATGCACTGCTTCCTGGGGGGGGAAAACACCTGGATAACACCTGGAGAACACCTGGGAACACCTGGATAACACCTGGAGACACCTGGGAACACCTGGGAACACCTGGGAACACCTGGGTACAACCAAACCCCCCCCACCAGGTCCTTGAGGAAATCAAACTGCTGCTCCAGCTCGATGCACTGCTTCCTGGGGGGGGAAAAACACCTGGATAACACCTGGAGACACCTGGATAACACCTGGAGAACACCTGGATAACACCTGGGAACACCTGGATAACACCTGGGTACAACCAAACCCCCCCAGCAGGTCCTTGAGGAAATCAAACTGCTGCTCCAGCTCGATGCACTGCTTCCTGGGGGGAGAAAAACACCTGGATAACACCTGGAGAACACCTGGGAACAGCTGGATAACACCTGGAGACACCTGGGAACACCTGGATAACACCTGGATAACACCTGGAGACACCTGGATAACACCTGGATAACACCTGGATAACACCTGGAGACACCTGGATAACACCTGGAGAACACCTGGATAACACCTGGAGAACACCTGGGAACACCTGGAGACACCTGGATAACACCTGGATAACACCTGGGTACAACCAAACCCCCCCAGGTCCTTGAGGAAATCAAACTGCTGCTCCAGCTCGATGCACTGCTTCCTGGGGGAAAACACCTGGATAACACCTGGAGAACACCTGGATAACACCTGGAGAACACCTGGATAACACCTGGAGACACCTGGGAACACCTGGGTACAACCAAACCCCCCCAGCAGGTCCTTGAGGAAATCAAACTGCTGCTCCAGCTCGATGCACTGCTTCCTGGGGGGGGAAAAACACCTGGATAACACCTGGAGAACACCTGGAGAACACCTGGATACACCTGGGAACAGCTGGGAACAGCTGGGAACACCTGGAGAACACCTGGGTACAACCAAACCCCCCCCCAGGTCCTTGAGGAAATCAAACTGCTGCTCCAGCTCGATGCACTGCTTCCTGGGGGGGGAAAAACACCTGGATAACACCTGGAGAACACCTGGAGAACACCTGGAGAACACCTGGGAACACCTGGATAACACCTGGATAACACCTGGATAACACCTGGGAACACCTGGATAACACCTGGGTACACCTGGATACACCTGGATACACCTGGATACACCTGGAGACACCTGGGAACACCTGGATAACACCTGGGAACACCTGGATAACACCTGGATAACATCTGGGTACAACCAAACCCCCCAGCAGGTCCTTGAGGAAATCAAACTGCTGCTCCAGCTCGATGCACTGCTTCCTGGGGGGAGAAAACACCTGGATAACACCTGGAGAACACCTGGGAACAGCTGAGAACACCTGGATAACACCTGGATAACACCTGGGTACAACCAAACCCCCCCAGGTCCTTGAGGAAATCAAACTGCTGCTCCAGCTCCATGCACTGCTTCCTGGGGGGGGAAAAACACCTGGATAACACCTGGATAACACCTGGATAACACCTGGATAACACCTGGATAACACCTGGGAACACCTGGGAACACCTGGAGACACCTGGAGACACCTGGATAACACCTGGATAACACCTGGGAACACCTGGATAACACCTGGAGACACCTGGGAACACCTGGATAACACCTGGGAACATCTGGATAACACCTGGAGACACCTGGATAACACCTGGGAACAGCTGGAGAACACCTGGAGACACCTGGATAACACCTGGATAACACCTGGATAACACCTGGAGACACCTGGGAACACCTGGATAACACCTGGAGACACCTGGATAACACCTGGTAACACCTGGATAACACCTGGGTACAACCAAACCCCCCCAGCAGGTCCTTGAGGAAATCAAACTGCTGCTCCAGCTCCATGCACTGCTTCCTGGGGGGGGAAAAACACCTGGATAACACCTGGATAACACCTGGAGACACCTGGGAACACCTGGATAACACCTGGGTAACACCTGGGTACAACCAAACCCCCCCAGCAGGTCCTTGAGGAAATCAAACTGCTGCTCCAGCTCGATGCACTGCTTCCTGGGGGGAGAAAAACACCTGGAGAACACCTGGATAACACCTGGAGAACACCTGGATAACACCTGGAGAACACCTGGATAACACCTGGGAACAGCTGGGAACACCTGGGAACAGCTGGATAACACCTGGAGACACCTGGATAACACCTGGAGACACCTGGATAACACCTGGAGACACCTGGATGACACCTGGGTACAACCAAACCCCCCCCCAGGTCCTTGAGGAAATCAAACTGCTGCTCCAGCTCCATGCACTGCTTCCTGGGGGGGGAAAACACCTGGATAACACCTGGAGACACCTGGATAACACCTGGGAACAGCTGGATAACACCTGGGTACAACCAAACCCCCCCAGCAGGTCCTTGAGGAAATCAAACTGCTGCTCCAGCTCCATGCACTGCTTCCTGGGGGGGGAAAACACCTGGATAACACCTGGATAACACCTGGATAACACCTGGGAACACCTGGATAACACCTGGATAACACCTGGGAACAGCTGGGAACACCTGGATAACACCTGGATAACACCTGGGAACACCTGGATAACACCTGGATAACACCTGAGAACACCTGGATAACACCTGGAGACACCTGGGAACACACCCCCCACCAGGTCCTTGAGAAAGTCAAAGGTGAGCCCTGGTGAGAACACCTGACCCAGGTGAGTCCAGGTGAGGACCCCTGACCCCAGGTGAGGACCCCTGACCCCAGGTGAGCACATCTGACCCAGGTAAGGATATTTGGCCCAGGTGAGCCCAGGTGAGCCCTGGTGAGTCCAGGTGAGAACACCTGACCCAGGTGAGGACATCTGACCCAGATGAGGACATCTGACCCAGGTGAGCACACCTGACCCCAGGTGAGGATATCTGACCCAGGTGAGCCCAGGTGAGGACCCCTGACCCCAAGTGAGCCCTGGTGAGCCCAGGTGAGTCCAGGTGAGGACCCCTGACCCCAGGTGAGGACCCCTGACCCCAGGTGAGCCCAGGTGAGGACCCCTGACCCAGGTGAGCCCCAGGTGAGCCCAGGTGAGGACACCTGACCCAGGTGAGGACCCCTGACCCAGGTAAGGATATTTGACCCAGGTGAGCCCAGGTGAGTCCAGGTGAGGACACCTGACCCAGGTGAGGACCCCTAACCCCAGGTGAGGGTACCTGACCCAGGTGAGGACCCCTAACCCCAGGTGAGGACCCCTGACCCCAGGTGAGGGTACCTGACCCAGGTGAGGATATCTGACCCAAGTGAGAACCCCTGACCCCAGGTAAGCCCAGGTGAGCCCAGGTAAGCCCTGGTGAGCACACCTGGCCCAGGTGAGCCCCAGGTGAGCCCCAGGTGAGCCCCAGGTGAGGGGGGCACTCACAGGTGTGACGTGGTCATGGTCTTGGCGTTGCGGGACTGGGTGACGTGGCAGGCCTTGCGCAGCAGCGACTCCAGGAACAGCTCCAGGGCCCGCGCTGGGCACCGGTTAAGGACCCCCTGAGACCCCCAGGGACACCCAGAGACCCCCACAGACCCCCAGAGACCCCCACAGACATCCAGAGACCCCCAGAGACCCCCAGGGACACCCAGAGACCCCCAGGGACCCCCAGGGACCCCCAGAGACCCCCAGGGACACCCAGGAACCCCCAAGAACAACCCAGGGACACCCAGGGACCCCCCCAGGGACACAGGTGACACCCCAGGGACCCCCAGAGACCCCCACAGACACCCAGGGACACCCAGAGACCCCCACAGAGACCCAGGGACCCCCAGGAACAGCTCCAGGGCCCGCGCTGGGCACCAGTTAAGGACCCCCAGAGACCCCCAGGGACACCCCCAGGGACACCCAGGGACACCCAGGGACCCCCCCAGGGACACAGGTGACACCCCAGGGACCCCCAGGAACAGCTCCAGGGCCCGCGCTGGGCACCGGTTAAGGACCCCCAGAGACCCCCCCAGACCCCCAGGGACCCTCAGGGACCACCAGGAATCCCCAGGGACACCCAGAGACCCCCAGGAACCCCCCCAGGGACCCCCAGGAACAGCTCCAGGGCCCACGCTGGGCACCGCTTAAGGACCCCCAGAGACCCCCAGGGACACCCAGAGACCCCCAGGGACCCCCAGAGACACCCAGGGACACCCAAGAACAACCCAGGGACACCCAGGGACCCCCCCAGACACCCAGGGACCCCCAGGGACACAGGTGACACCCTGGGGTCCCCCTCAGGGACATGGGTGACACCCTGGAGACCCCCCCAGGGACCCCCAGGGACACAACTGAGACCCACCCCCACCAAATGGGTCCCAAGGATGCAGGGTGGGGTCCCAGGTGAGTCTGGGGTGTCCCAGGTGTATTTGGGGTGCCCCAGATGAATTTTGGGGAGCCCCAGGTAACCCTGGGGGTCCCAGGTACCCCAGGTGTGTCTGGGGGGTCCCAGGTGAGTCTGGGGGATCCCAGGTGAGTCTGGGGGTCCCAGGTACCCCAGATGAGTCTGGGGGGTCCCAGGTGAGTCTGGGGGGTCCCAGGTACCCCAGATGAGTCTGGGGGGTCCCATGTAAGTTTGGGGGGTCCCAGGTACCCCAGATGAGTCTGGGGGGTCCCAGGTGAGTCTGGGGGGTCCCATGTAAGTCTGGGGGGTCCCAGATACCCCAGGTGAGTCTGGGGTGCCCCAGGTGACTCAGAGGGGTCCCAGGTGAATTTTGGGATGCCCCAGCTGACCCTGGGGGTCCCAGGTACCACAGGTGAGTCTGGGGGATCCCATGTAGGTCTGGTGGGTCCCAGGTGACCCTGGGGGTCCCAGGTGACCCTGGGGGTCCCAGATGACACTGGGATGTCCCAGGTGACTTTGGGGTGCCCCAGGTTTATTTGGGGAGCCCCAGGTGAATTTTAGGGATCCCCAGGTGTATTTGGGGTGCCCCAGGTGAATTCTGGGGAGCAGCAGGTTTATTTGGGGATCCCCAGATGAATTTTGGAGATCCCCAGATGAATTTTAGGGCTCCCCAGGTGTATTTGGGGAGCCCCAGGTGAATTTTGGGGAGCCCCAGGTGACCCTGGGGGTCCCAGATACCCCAGGTGTGTCTGGGGGGTCCCAGGTACCCCAGGTGAGTCTGGGGGGTCCCAGGTGAGTCTGGGGGGTCCCAGGTGACTCTGAGAGGCCCCAGATGACTCGGGGGGGTCCCAGATGAATTTTGGGGATCCCAGATGAATTCTGGGGATCCCAGATGAATTCTGGGGACCCCGGATGACTTTTGGGGAGCCCCAGGTGTATTTGGGGATCCCCAGGTGAATTTTGGGGAGCCCCAGGTGACCCTGGGGGTCCCAGATACCCCAGGTGAGTCTGGGGGCTCCCAGATGAGTCTGAGGGGTCCCAGGTACCCCAGGTGTGTCTGGGGGGTCCCAGGTGAGTCTGGGGGATCCCATGTAAGTCTGGGGGGTCCCAGGTACCCCAGGTGTGTCTGGGGGGTCCCAGGTGAGTCTGGGGGGTCCCATGTAAGTCTGGTGGGTCCCAGGTACCCCAGGTGAGTCTGGGGTGCCCCAGGTGACTCAGAGGGGTCCCAGGTGAATTTTGGGATGCCCCAGCTGACCCTGGGGGTCCCAGGTACCACAGGTGAGTCTGGGGTGTCCCATGTAGGTCTGGTGGGTCCCAGGTGACCCTGGGGGTCCCAGGTGACTCAGGGGGTCCCAGATGACACTGGGATATCCCAAGTGACTTTGGGGTGCCCCAGGTTTATTTGGGGAGCCCCAGGTGAATTTTGGGGAGCCCCAGGAAACCCTGGGGGTCTCAGATGAATTTTGGGAGCTCCTAGGAGCCACGTGAAGACTTGGTGTGAATTTTGGGGATCC
>NW_026087197.1:0-6994 GCF_022539395.1 Myiozetetes cayanensis
GTGGGTTTGGGGGAGTTTGGGGTTGATTTTGGGGTCTTTTGGGGTATTTTGGGGTGGGTTTTGGGGTCTCTGAGGTTTTAGGGTCCCTTTTAGGGTTCATTGGCTACGCCCCTGCCCTGTGGGGGTTGGTGGAACAGGGGGGGTTTGGGGGATCTCAGGGTGGATTTGGGGGATATTTTGGGGTATTTTGGGGTGGTTTTGGGGTCTCTGAGGTTTTGGGGTCCCTTTTAGGGTTTATTGGCTACGCCCCCGCCCTGTGGGGGTTGGTGGAACGGGGGGGGTTTGGGGTATTTTGGGGTTGATTTTGGGGTATTTTGGGATGGATTTGAATGGATTTGGGGTCTCTGAGGTTTTGGGGTCCTCTTTTAGGGTTTATTGGCTACGCCCCCCTGTGGGGTTGGTGGAACGGGGGGGGTTGGGGTGGATTTGGGGTATTTTGGGGTATTTTGGTGCTGATTTTGGGGTCTTTTGGGGTGGTTTGAGTTGGGTTTTGGGGTCTCTGAGGTTTTGGGGTCCCCTTTTAGGGTTCATTGGCTACTCCCCCTCCCTGTGGGGTCTGGTGGAACAGGGGGGGGTTGGGGTGGATTTGGGGGAGTTTGGGGTTGATTTTGGGGTATTTTGGGGCTGATTTTGGGGTATTTTGGGGTAGATTTAAGTGGATTTGGGGTCTCTGAGGTTTTGGGGTCCCATATAGGATTTATTGGCTACGGCCCTGCCCTGTGGGGGTTGGTGGAACAGGGGTTGATTTTGGGGTATTTTGGGGTTGATTTTGGGGGATTTTGGGGTAGATTTGAGTGGTTTTGGGGTCTCTGAGGTTTTGGGGTCCCTTTTAGGGTTCATTGGCTACGCCCCCGCCCTGTGGGGGTTGGTGGAATGGGGGGGTTTGGGGGTTCCCAGGGGGATCTCAGGGGTATTTTGGGGTGGTTTTGGGGTCTCTGAGTTTCTGGGGTGCCCTGTAGGGTTTATTGGCTACGCCTCCCGTGGGGGTTGGTGGAATAGGGGGTTTGGGGTGGATTTGGGGGAGTTTGGGGTTGATTTTGGGGAATTTTGGGGTAGATTTGAGTGGTTTTGGGGTCTCTGAGATTTTGGGGTCCCTTTTAGGGTTCATTGGCTACACCCCCGCCCTGTGGGGGTTGGTGGAACGGGGGTGGGTTTGGGGTTGATTTTGGGGTATTTTGGGGTGGGTTTTGGGGTCTCTGAGGTTTTGGGGTCCCTTTTAGGGTTCATTGGCTACGCCCCCGCCCTGTGGGGGTTGGTGGAACGGGGGGGGTTGGGGTGGATTTGAGGTATTTTGGGGTATTTTGGTGCTGATTTTGGGGTCTTTTGGGGTATTTTGGGGGATATTTAGGCAGGTTTTGGGGTCTCTGAGTTTCTGGGGTGCTCTGTAGGGTTTATTGGTTATGCCCCCGCCCTGTGGGGTCTGGTGGAACGGTGGCACTTTCGGGACGACGACGACGATCAATTGTTCTACACCCACCTGTACCTGGACCCCCAGATCAGGGTGGGTGAGCCCCCCCAAAATCCCCCAGAAAACCCCCAGGGACCCCAAAACCCTCCTGAGACCCCGAGATCAGGGTGGGTGAGACCCCCAAAACCCCCCAAAACCCTCCTGGGACCCCCCAGATCAGGGTGGGTGAGACCCCAAAATCCACCCCCAAAAACCCCCAGGGACCCCCAAAACCCTCCTGGGACCCCCAGATCAGGGTGGGTAAGACCCCCAAAAAACCCTCCCAGGGACCCCCCCAAAACTCTCCTGGGACCCCCAGATCAGGGTGGGTGGGACCCCCAAAATCCCCCCCAAAAAAACCCCCAGGGACCCCAAAAGCCCCCAGGGACCCCCAAAACCTTCCTGGGACCCCCAGATCAGGGTGGGTGAGACCCCAAAATCCCCCAAAATCCCCCAGGGACCTCCAAAACCCCCAGGAACCCCCAGATCAGGGTGGGTGAGACCCCCAAAATCCACCCCAAAACCATCCCAGGGACACCCCCAAAAACCTCCCTGGGACCCCCAGATCAGGGTGGGTGAGACCTCCCCAAAAAACCCCCAGGGACACCCCCAAACCCTCCTGGAACCCCCAGATCAGGGTGGGTGAGACCCCAAAATCCCCAGAAACCCCCAGGGACCCCACCTCCCCAGGGATCCCCAGATCAGGGTGGATGAGACCCCCAAAATCCACCCCCAAAAACCCCCCCCAGTGGACCCCCAAAAACCCCCAGGAAGCCTCCCAGATCAGGGTGGGTGAGAACCCCCAAAAAACCCCAGGGCCCCAAACCTCCTGGGACCCCAGATCAGGTGGGTGAGACCCCAAAATCCACCCCAAAAACCCCCAGGGACACCCCCAAAACCCTCCTGAGACCCCAGATCAGGGTGGGTGAGACCCCAAAATCCACCCCAAAGCCCCAAGAACCCCAAAACCTCCCGGGACCCCAAATCAGTGGTGAGACCCCAAAATCCCCCAAAATACCCCCAGAGACCCCCAAACCCCAGGGCTAAACCCCCCAGGGACCCCCAAAACCCCAGGGACCCCAAACCCCCAGGGACCCCCAAAATCCCCAGGGACCCCCAACCCCCAGGGACCCCCAAGCCCCCAGGGACCCCCAAACCCTCAGGGACCCCCCAAAACCCCCCAGGGACCCCCAAACCCTTTTCTCCACCCTAGACCCACCCATGACCCCCAATTTATCAGGGGACCTCCAAACCCCTTTTTCCCCAGGGACCCCAAACCTCCTTTTCCTTCTTTTCCTCCCAAAACTCTCCAGGCCCCCAATTTTCTCAGGGACCCCCAAATCCCCCTTTTTGTTCCTCCCCAGGACGAGCTGGGCCTGGCCCTGGATCACCATTCCCAAATTTTCCAGAACCTCAACGGGGCCCTGGGTGGGTCTGGGGGTCTTGGGAGGTTTGAGGGGTTTGGAAGGGATTTGGGGGTCCTGGAAGGGATTTGGGGGTCCCTGGGTGGGTTTGGGGGGTTGGAAGGATTTGGGGGTCCTGGAAGGATCTGGGTGGGTTTAGGGGGTTGGAAGGATTTGGGGGTCCTGGAAGGGATCTGGGTGGGTTGGGGGGTTTGGAAGGGATTTGGGGGTCCTGGAAGGGATCTGGGGGTTTGAGGGTTTGGGGGTCCTGGAAGGGATTTGGGGGTCCCGGGTGGGTTTTGAGGGGGTCCTGGGTGGGTTTGGGGGTCCTGGAAGGGATTTGGGGGGTCCTGAGTGGGTTTGGGGGTCCTGGGAGGGTTTGGGGGTCCTGGAAGGGATTTGGGGGTCCTGGAAGGGATTTGGGGGTCCTGGGTGGGTTTGGGGGTCCTGGAAGGGATCTGGGGGGTTGAGGTGTTTGGGGGATCCTGGAAGGGATTTGGGGGTCCTGGGTGGGTTTGGGGGTCCTGAGGGGTTTGGGGATCCTGGAAGGGATTTGGGGGTCCTGGAAAGGATTTGGGGGTCCTCAGTGGGTTTAGGGTGTCCTGGAAGGATCTGGAGGGATTTGAGGGGTTTGGGGGTCCTGGGTGAGTTTAGGGGGTCCTATGGGGGATTGGAGGGTTCTGGGTGGTTTGGAGGGGCTCCTGGAGGATTTGGGTGTTCAGGGGAGGATTTGGGGGTTTCTGGGGAGGTTTGGGGGTCCTGGAAGAGATTTGGGGATCCTGGAAGGGATTTGGGGGTCCTGGGTGGGTTTGGGGGTCCTGGGTGGATTTGGGGGGGGTTGAGGGGTTTGGGGGATCCTGGAAGGGATCTGGGGGTCCTGAGATGGGTTTTGGGGATCCTGGAAGGCATCTGGGGGGTTTGAGGGGTTTGGGGGTCCTGGAAGGGATTTGGGGGTCCTGGAAGGGGATTTGGGGGATCCTGGGTGGGTTTGGGGGTCCTGGAAGGGATTTGGGGGTCCTGGGTGGGTTTGGGGGGTCCTGGAAGGGATCTGGGGGGTCCTGGAAGGGATTTGGGGGGTCCTGGGTGGGTTTGGGGGTCTCCTGGAGGGATTTGGGTGTTCAGGGGAGGATTTGGGGGTTCCTGGGGAGGTTTGGGGGTCCTGGAAGGGATTTGGGGGTCCTGGAAGGGATTTGGGGGAGTCCTGGGGAGGGTTTGGGGGGTCCTGAGTGGGTTTGGGGGTCCTGGAAGGATCTGGGAGTCTTGAGTGGGTTTGAGGGGTCCTGGAAGGGATTTGGGGGTCCTGGGTGAGTTTAGGAGGGTCCTGTGGGGGGGATTGGAGGGTCCTGGGTGGGTTTGGGTGTTCAGGGGAGGATTTGGGGGTTCTTGGGGAGGTTTGGGGGTTTGGGGGGCTCTAAGCCCTTTTACCCCAAAAAACCCCAGATGAGGTCGTGATCAAATTCGAGCCGGGCGGGAACCGAGTGCGGAACGTGAGATACGAAACCCTGCCCGTGGTGATCCATGGGAATGGGCCCACAAAGGTACCCAAAACCCCCAGAATTCACCCCAAAATCACCCCAAAATCACCCCAAAATCACCCCCAAACCCTGCCCGTGGTGATCCATGGGAATGGGCCCACCAAGGTACCCAAAACCCCCCAAATTCACCCCAAATTCACCCCAAAAAGCCTCCTGGGGCTGATCCATAAAAATGGGCCCACCAAGGTACCCAAAACCTTCCAAATTCACCCCAAAACCACCCCAAAATCACCCCCAAACCCTGCCCGTGGTGATCCATGGAAATGGACCCACCAAGGTACCCAAAACCCCCAGAATTCACCCCAAAATCACCCTCAAACCCTGCCCGTGGTGATCCATGGGAATAGGCCCACCAAGGTACCCAAAACCCTGAGAATTCACCCCAAATTCACCCCAAAATCACCCCAAAACTCTTCCTGGGGCTGAGACATAAAAATGGACCCACCAAGGTACCCAAAACCCTCCAAATTCACCCCAAAATCACCCCCAAACCCTGCCCGTGGTGATCCATGGGAATGGACCCACCAAGGTACCCAAAACCCTGAGAATTCACCCCAAATTCACCCCAAAATCACCCCAAAACTCTTCCTGGGGCTGAGACATAAAAATGGACCCACCAAGGTACCCAAAACCCCCCAAATTCACCCCAAAATCACCCCAAAACCCTGCCTGTGGTGATCCATAAAAATGGACCCACCAAGGTACCCAAAACCCCCAGAATTCACCCCAAAATCACCCCAAAAAACCTCCTGGGGCTGATCCATAAAAATGGACCCACCAAGGTACCCAAAACCCCCCAAATTCACCCCAAAATCACCCCCAAACCCTGCCCGTGGTGATCCACGGGAATGGACCCACCAAGGTACCCAAAACCCCCAGAATTCACCCCAAAATCACCCCAAAAATCCTGCCCGTGGTGATCCATGGGAATGGACCCACCAAGGTACCCAAAACCCCCCAAATTCACCCCAAAACCACCCCAAAATCACCCCCAAACCCTGCCCGTGGTGATCCATGGAAATGGACCCACCAAGGTACCCAAAACCCTCCAAATTCACCCCAAAATTACCCCAAAAACCCTGCCCGTGGTGATCCACGGGAATGGACCCACCAAGGTACCCAAAACCCCCCAAATTCACCCCAAAACCCCACCAAAATCCACTCCAAACTCTTCTTGTGGTGAACCACAGGAATGGGCCCACCAAGGTACTCAAAACCCCCCAAATTCACCCCAAAACCCCCCAAAATCCCACGTGGGTTTGCTTCATGAAGCTTGGCCCACCAAGGTACCCAAACCCCCCCAAATTCACCCCAAAACCACCCCAAAATCACCCCCAAACCCTGCCCGTGGTGATCCACGGGAATGGACCCACCAAGGTACCCAAAACCCCCTAAAATCACCCCAAAATCACCCCCAAACCCTGCCCGTGGTGATCCATGGAAATGGGCCCACCAAGGTACCCAAAACCCCCCAAATTCACCCCAAAACCACCCCAAAAACCCTGCCCGTGGTGATTCATGGAAATGGACCCACCAAGGTACCCAAAACCCCCCAAAATCACCCCAAAATCACCCCAAAATCACCCCCAAACCCTGCCCGTGGTGATCCATGGGAATGGGCCCACCAAGGTACCCAAAACCCCCCAAATTCACCCCAAAATCACCCCAAAATCACCCCAAAATCACCCCCAAACCCTGCCCGTGGTGATCCACGGGAATGGACCCACCAAGGTACCCAAAACCCCCCAAATTCACCCTAAAATCACCCCAAAACCACCCCCAAACCCTGCCCGTGGTGATCCATGGGAATGGGCCCACCAAGGTACCCAAAACCCCCCAAAATCACCCCAAAATCACCCCCAAACCCTGCCCGTGGTGATCCATGGAAATGGACCCACCAAGGTACCCAAAACCCCCCAAATTCACCCCAAAATCACCCCCAAACCCTGCCCGTGGTGATTCATGGGAATGGACCCACCAAGGTACCCAAAACCCCCCAAATTCACCCCAAAATCACCCCCAAACCCTGCCCGTGGTGATCCATGGGAATGGGCCCACCAAGGTACCCAAAACCCCCCAAAATCACCCCAAAATCACCCCAAAATCACCCCCAAACCCTGCCCGTGGTGATCCATGGAAATGGGCCCACCAAGGTACCCAAAACCCCCCAAATTCACCCCAAAACCACCCCAAAATCACCCCCAAACCCTGCCCGTGGTGATCCACGGGAATGGACCCACCAAGGTACCCAAAACCCCAAAATTCACCCCAAAATCACCCCAAAAGCCCTGCCGTGGTGATCCATGGAAATGGGCCCACCAAGGTACCCAAAACCCCCAAAATTACCCCCAAAACCACCCCAAAATCACCCTCAAACCCTGCCCGGGGTGATTCATGGAAATGGACCACCAAGGTACCCAAAACCCCCCAAATTCACCCCAAAATCACCCCAAAATCACCCCCAAATCACCCCCAAATCACCCCCAAACCCTGCCCGTGGTGATCCATGGAAATGGACCTCAGGTACTCAAAACCCCAAATTCACTAAAATCACCCCAAAATCACCCCCAAATCACCCCAAATCACCCACCCTGAGATGACCCTGTACC
>NW_026087198.1:0-7109 GCF_022539395.1 Myiozetetes cayanensis
GCATTTCATTACCCTCGGGAGCTTTGGTGTTGTTTAGTGAGACTAAGTCCCTGAGAGTAAGTGCAAACAACTTTTCAACGAGTCCAAGTGAGATTGAAACATGAAAGTTTCTTGCAGTGCTCGTGAGTCCCACTGAGGGACACAACTGAGAATGAGTCCCCAAGTTCCAGCTGGAACAGAAAACTGCAGACAGTGATGACAAGGATGGACAAGCAAGGGAAAGGTGGCTCTGAAGCTGAATAAACCTTGACTTGTTTCCCTAATCCAAAGGGCCAAGGCCTGACCCCCAGCCCCTGGGAAGGCAGATCCTGTCCCTGCCTCATTGCACAGACTCGGCCCAGACTGGGGGGTGTGTTCGTTGGCAGCACAAAACAGTGAAGAAAATGCAAAGCTAAACACACAATGTAGCCTGATTTTGTCCCTGAGTGGGGGATGAGAATTGGACACCAAATCCACAGGGACAGAGGGAGGGGTTTGTCCCCGTGGCCCTCCCTGGAAGGGACACCTTTCAGGAAGTGTTGTGGCCTTGGCTGTGCTGAGTGTTGAGCCGGGCAATGCAGCTTGTGATTGCAGTGGCACTGTCAGGGCTCTGCAGAACTCAGAGGAGTTCCTGCCTTTGTCCCCAGCAATCCCAGAGAGCTGCAGGGGCTGCATTCAATGCCTTGTGCTCTTGGTGACCCCGGCTGGCTCTTGGGAATGGGAGCAGGCCTGGAGTTCCCAGACTGTTTGTGCCTCCGGGGTAGGGCCTGCAGTGCCGTGTTTGCAGGATTCCATTGGCGCAGTGGGCAGGATGGCCATGGATCCATTCCTGCACAATGGTGCTCCATCCCAGGCAGGGATACAATGGGCCCACAAATGTTGGAAGGATGAGAACAAGGGAGTTTTGGCACTGTGGAACCCCAGGGAACCAAAGGAACCCTGGGGCATGGCAGAATCTCATGGAAGAAAGGGCACATTGTGACCCTGCAGCACCTCCTGGAACCAAAGGGAGTCTGGGACGAGGCAGGGCCTGATGGAAGGAAAGGAACTTTATGGGAACAAAGGGACCCTGGACACTGCCAAAAGTCAGGGAGACAAGGGAACCTTGTGGAATCTCCTGGAATCCAGGGGGCATTGTAATCCACTGAGGCCTCCTGGAACCAAAGGGAACGTGACACTGCGGAACCTCATGGGATCAAAAGGACCCCGGGACTTTGTGGAACGTCAGGGAATCAAGGGACCAATGTGACATCACAGAACCTTTGGGAACCAATGGGACCTTGTGGAATCTCATGGAATCAAGGGGCCATTGTGACATGGTGGAACCTCACCGAATCCAGGGGCCATTCTGATTCTGCAAGGCTTATAAAGTCAAAGGGACCATTGTGACACTGTGGAACGTCATGGGAGCAAGGGACCATTGTGACACTGGAGAAAATGATGGAATCAGTGGGCCATTGTCACACTGCAGGGCCTTATGGAGCCAAAGAGCGCTGGAAACAGTGCAAGCTCATGGAATCAAGGAACCACTGTCACACTGCAAAGCCTCAAGGAATAAGGGATCCAATCTTTGCCTCAGATTTTGTCAACAAATTAAATTTAAGGAATTCCAGAACCACTTTTTTCCCACAGGTTTTAATGATTGGCAAAAGGACAGTATTTATATAAAATGAATCATTTATTCTAACAAATGACCAGACAAAAGATCTTAATCAGAATTATTTACTACACAGTACTAAGTTAGTATAAGAATTTAGACAACTCAAGTCCAATTAAACATTGATAAATTTATTAAGCAAGCGATAATAAAGCAAAAAAGCGCTGGGTGGCCTGGAGGGCAAGCACCCTGCCGAGGCACACACCAAAGTGAAGTCAGTGTCTCTTTTTATACACATTCGTGGTTGTTAAATACATGTTAAGTGGTGTCTGGCATTGGCTTTTTGGATGTAAATTTGTTTGTTGCTTGAGTTCGGTGGTCTGGTATTTGTCAGAGATGAAAAGGTGCAGTTCTCATCAGTTGTTTATTGACACTCGCTTGATTAGCAAACTGTCTGTGAAACTCCTCTTGTTTAATTACAACAAAAATTTTCTGACTCCCTCATACACATAAGATTTTATGAACAAAGTTAACCCTTCTATTACAATCCCTCATTTTTTTTTTTTTTAATAATGGTAAGAATTGTATTAAAAATATATGGTTTAAATGTTAGTTTTAAAATTAATAAAATAAGAGGTTGACAACAGAGTAATTAACCAAGGTACTTAGTTAAACATAGATTAGTATTTAAAGGGTTGATGATTATTAGTTATTTTTTGTGTTTGTTTTTGAAATGTTTACTTTTAAATTATTGGTGGAGACCTTGAGGAAGTATAATTAAGGGTCAATTTTTTTTGTTGTTTGGCTTTGTCCTTTTTATTTTATGGGGTGTAAGTTTTAGTTCAGTTTATTGAGAGGCTTTGTTATATATTTACGGACCCACTCTAGTACGTCTCTGCCTCCCTTCGCCTAACTCCGTGGCATGGAGCAGCAAGGTATTCTGTAATCTTCTCGGCAGCAGTCGTATTCTTCAGGGTTTATATGGCCTCTAAGTTTAAGATGTTTTGAAGGAGAAAAAAAACCCCACACTCCCAAAGTATTATAGACAAAGTATTCCAATCATTATTGTTTGTTCTTTTTACTTTAAAGGGTAGAATAATTTTTTTCCTTAGGTGGCACTTTATAATGTGCTTCCACCAATAATTTTATAGGTGTATATACTTTATAGACATTTTTCATGTCCTTGGGACTGATAGATGTATATTGACAAACTATTCATCCTTTATGATTTAAATGGGGATGTTCTAAACAGGGTATGCTTCTAGGTATTCCATGAAGTACAGGAATATTGGTTTTTATTTTACAACAGTGGGGCAGATGGATATGGGTTTCTATTATTTTAAAGATTGCCCCTGATTCGAGAGGAATTCTGTTTGGATGTTAAGGTATATAATGGGTTATTTGTAAAGTATATGGAGGAGGTATTTGTAATCCTTTGTACAGCAGGGGGGAGCTTTCTTAAAAATTTTGGAATTAATTATTATTTATTCACCAGTCTTTTCCTTCTCAAGATTAATTTCAGATCCTCCGTAGTTCTTTCCGTAGTCCATTGGTCACTTGGGAGAGGTTCTGTCATTCGAGAGGGATGTGTCCATCTTTGCTTTGCAGTAGGGATCGCAGTCTCCGTTGTGTGCAGTTCCTGGAATGGATTTTCTGAACAAGGGGTTAAAGATGTTTTTTTCCCAATTCCCAGGGTTTATCCTATGCATTTTGAAATTTAAGGGTGCTGTTTGGGCTAAGGTCCCCCTTTGCTTTCTTTCCAATTCTATCACAGTTTCTTCGACTTTTATACTGAGTTCGATTAGGATTTAGAAAGTACGAATACTCCCAGGTTGTGAATATGCGAGTATACAGGAATTAATATAATTAGTCTCAGTCACGACAGTGATCTGCTGACAGTCAGCAGCAGGCTTTAGGTCATAAATATAATTCTGTTTACTTGGGCTGTTACATTGTCTCTTTTCATTTTAACAATATGGGTTTCAGTATAGAATAAATGCTAAAATTACTTTTTACTTTAAGGTTGTGTTTAGGAAGGAAAAAGAAAATATTTCTTTTACTCTTCTTCTCGCAATGCATAGAAATGAAACTTTATTCAGGGCAGCTGCATCTGCCCTGCCAGGCAGCCGCCCCCCAGAGTTCCCTCCAGGCTAGGAACCCCCAAAAGAAATACACCAAATAAGTTTATGGAAAAAAAATAAAAAAAAATAAAAACATATGTACTCATTATACAAACTCCACTTTTTTTTTCTCCTTTTTTTTTTTTTTTTTCAAGTAAGGTCACTTCAGTCAGTTCTTTAAGATGTATTTACATCCTATACAGGGTAATATAAACAGACCGGCAATAAACAGTCTGGAAGTTATTCTACAGGGCTAGTGAGAAGCGCGGCGGCCCGGGCGGGGACCTGGGCCGGGGCCAGAGCTGTGCAGACACTATATTGCTGACTGTTTTTACATGTTTTACATATAAGCCTGTGAAAAACAGTCAGTAGTGTAGTGTCTGTGTGGTTCTGGCCCCGGCCCAGGTCCTTGCCCGGGCCGCCGCCGCCGCCTCTCTCGCGGGAGTGGGGAGGCGGTGTTGTCGCTGTTGAGGCTCCCGGAGGAGCCTCCCGGGCAGGTGGGGCTCGTTAGCCCTTAAAGGCAACCCACCTACGTCCTGAGGACCTCGCTGCCACCGTCCAAGCTCGCTTGGCCCCGGCAGATGAACCTTAGGATTAAAGGGTGGGCTCAGTTCCGCGCACACTGTGTCTCACCTAAAAAATCCAATGCGCAGGCTGGAAGGTGTAAAGACCTTCCCCGGATCTTCGCACACGAAGACTGGCCATTATATTATTATAGTGAGAAGAAGAAACATTTTCCTGGTTAAACTAGGGTAGATTAGGCTTGATATAATCAATGGGCACTCAGTCCACATACATGATGTACACAAAGTCCTCTCCCCAGGTGGAAGGGAGAAGAAGCAAAGGCGATATTAATACTGAAGTTTTTGTTAAAAGTATGGCCTTCAGTACAGAATACCCACAAAAATTATTTCCGTGTACATATTTCAAGATACCAAATAATTGGTACCACTCTAGGTCTGTGAGAATATTCAAAGGCACAGACACATGCAATGAAAGTAACATTATTTTACCATTTAATACATTTATATGAATTATGATTACAATAGCCCATGATATTAAAAATGGCTCTACTGCATCTTCTTTAAAAATGAAATTTTTAACAGTAAAATTATAAAACATTTTCTTATGTCACACTGGCAAATATAATCACAGACTTATTATATCAGAGTTTCTAATTTCAATTTAGATTTTTAATAAAAGTATTAATTAATCAAATAATTTGAAATCCCATCTTCTTTCCCCAGTTTGTCTGGAGTGGGGAAGTACTTATTCTCCTCTTCTCTCTGACTTTCTCTTCTCAATCTACTACATGCAATTCTTTCCTTTCTTTCTCCATCGATTTCAACACTGTTCTTATCTTTCTTTTTAAAGACTAGAAAAGTAACTTCCCTCTTCCCAAACCATCAAAACTAAAGCTGCAGACTTCTCCCTCCATCACAGCAGACACTGTTTCTCCAGCTCTGTCTCTCTCTCTCCCTTTTCTTTTCTTTTTTCAGTTTTTAATACAGTGATGTTAATTTTGGCACGATTTTTGTTTTTAGATTTAAATTTGTTTTATGAGAAGTTTGGTAAATTTTTCTTTTTTTTTTCTTTTTTTTTTTGTTTCATTTATTTTGTATATATATGGGGTCGTTGGATTGCATTTTCTCCCAGGTATATATATCAGGTTTTAAAATTTGGTTTAACTGTTCTGTTACTCCCAAGAGGTTTTTCTAATAATAAAGTTCTGACTTCTCTTGGGGTTGTCCACCTCTTTCTAAGAGTTTTAGTGCTTTCGGGATTTTCGCACCTCTGATTTGATAAGGCAGTGAGATTTGCAAACCGAAAATGGGGGTGGGGGATGGTGTAACGGGGAATTCAGCAGTGCTGTGTAAATAACAACTGAAGGAATGTGAAGAGAGGTTTGTGAAAGGGGAGGGTTAATGAGGGATTCAGCGGGTGGGGGGGTAATGGGGGGATTACACGGTGCTGCGGGAATAGGGACTGAAGGAGACTGCAGAGGGGTTTGTGGAAAGGGGGGGTAATGAGGGGCATAGAGGGGGGGTCATAAGGGATTTTCATTTGGGGTTTTTGGGCTTGTTGACATACCCAATCGTCAGAAGATCCGAATATAGGTTATATAATATGGGGATTAGAGAGTGACTTCTCTCCCCAAACTTTGATATAATAATGTATCATTTTTTTCTTAGATTCACTTTTCCTCCTAGGGGAATTACTCTAATGTTTTATCCTTAATCCTAATGGGTTTTGTGGGGAAATATCGGGTAACTTATTCTGTTTTCCCTTCCCCATGGGATCAGAAGGCTTGCTTTCCTTCTGTCCCATCTTCTAAGGTGCCTTGAAACGTACACACACTCGCGTCCTCTCGGTCGTGACTCATTCCCTTGCGGGACATGAGAACTGCACTACAGGAGAGTCCACACTCGCGTGGTCTCGTATCGAGACCTCTCACACAGGCACACCTTAGGATCACCTCCCCAACCAAACGGCTCACCAAAAAAGAAAATGCTATACTTACCCCTCCCTGGGGTCCTCATTTAGTCTTCGTGCACAAAATTTAAGGGGTCTGCAGATTTCTTTTGTTTTATTATCGAAATTTTACTAGGTTCATTGATCCAGGGTTTGGTGAGAACAACTTTCAGAGCAGGGCTATCCGGAGATAGGGCGCCTCCCTGTCTGCAGGAGTCCACACCAAAGCAAATTGGATTCCCGGCCAATGCACCAAAATTGTTATAAGTTAGTATAAGAATTTAGACAACTCAAGTCCAATTAAACATTGATAAATTTATTAAGTAAGCGATAATAAAGCAAAACAGTGCTGGGTGGCCTGGAGGGCAAGCACCCTGCTGAGGCACACACCGAAATGAAGTCAGTGTCTCTTTTTATACACATTCGTGGTTGTTAAGTACATGTTAAGTGGTGTCTGGCATTGGTTTTTCGGATATAAATTTGTTTGTTGCTTGAGTTCGGTGGTCTGGTATTTGTCAGAGATGAAAAGGTGCAGTTCTTATCGTTTGTTTATTGACACTTGCTTGATTAGCAAGCTGTCTGTGAAACTCCTCTTGTTTAATTACAACAAAAATTTTCTGACTCCCTCATACACATAAGATTTTATGAACAAAGTTAACCCTTCTATAACAAGTACAAAGGCTAAAACTACTAGTAGTACAGTATAAGATAGGATAGTGCACTATATTGAAGCAATTCTTGAAACAATTCTATTAAAGCTAGCAAAAAGAAATAATTGTTACATAGAGTTCTGGTGTCACTCACCCAGACCAACAGTCTTGGGGAGATTTCTTTTGCTCAGCCTTGAGGAGTGTCCTTGGAGGGCATCCCCAGCTAAGGCAGGAATCTCCACACATACAACCCAAGAAGGGCTCTGTTAGAAGAAGCTGCCTGTAGGAAAA
>NW_026087199.1:0-7184 GCF_022539395.1 Myiozetetes cayanensis
ATTGGCCGAACAATGAACAAAGAAAACAACCAAACAATAATCATATACCCAAGAGTCTCCTTCAAACAGGAAAGAGATCAGTTTGCATTTTTTGGTGCAATTCGAACCACAGTCAGCAGGGGGTGCTGTTGGATCACTGGAGGAGCAGAACCTGCAGTGTCACCTGGTGTCCAACAGGGGATGCTGTTGGATATGGCGGTTTCCATGGGGGATCCCTGGGGGTGCAGGAGAAACCAAAAATGGAGAATTTCCCCCACACCGAGAAGGAGAAAGAGGAGAGAAGGGGTTCTTCCCAAGGAAACTCAACACTGTCTGTGCCTGACTGTGTGACTCCTCCTTTTCCTTGATGTGTATTAAAAAAAAAAAAAAAAAAAAAAAAAAAAAAAAAAAAAAAAAAAAAAAAAAACCACCAAAAAAACAAACACTTCCAAAAACACGGGAGCAGAAGAGGGGAAAAAAAGGGTGACCAAAAAGAGTGACCTCCTTCCCAAAGAGTTCCTCTCTGATAAAGTCTGGACAGGTCTGGGCTGGGGGCAGAAAACAGGATGCAGGCAAACTGGGGCCAAGTGACCAGGCTGAGAAGAAAGTAACTTTGGAGCTTTCCCAACCCACACTTTGTCTCAGTCCATTGTTCTGTAGTACTGAGAGAAGACTGAAAAGCTGCTCAAGAAGTCAGAAGGAAAACTCCCAGTCCCTTGAAGCATTGCTGGGCCCCACTGAGGGCAGGCACTGACAAAGCCTCCCCAGGGACTCCTTAGAGCAGATCCTTGCAGGCCAGGAGTGCAGGCAGACAAAGGAAAGTTGCTTGTGGTGACCTGAGGGGCAGAGGCAGCTGCCAGAGCCAAGGGCACAAAGGCCTGGGTGCCTTTGGGCCTTGCAGCCCTGCCAGAGCCCTTGGCCATCTCTGCTGCAGGCTGTGCTCCCCTGGCCCTGCTGCTCCTCTGGCCTTGCAGGCTGCACACACCCCTCCTGCTTTCCCACCCCCCTCCCAGCAGCATTTCTGGGCCCTCCCTGATGGCTCTGCTGTCCCCCAGCTCTGGCTGTTGCCATGTGTGTTATAAATTGCGAACACAAATGATCAGAGTACCAATTAAAATTTATTTATTGCTTAGAGATAGCAAGCGGAATATGAGCAAATGCAGCGCTGGGCGAACAGGGGAGGTCTCCACCCCACCAACTGCCGTGCTAAAGCATTGAAAAAGTCCCTTTTTATGGTTTCTTAGTTCCGTTTTCTTGATGTAGTGGTAGTACTCTTGTGCATGCTTGGGCTGTTACTAAGGGGTCTTTTCTGCTTTCTGGTGGTCGTCGAGGCTGAAGTAAGACGTCTTCCTCATGTGTCCCTTGTTTGCCCTTTTTGTTCTTGATAGCAATTGCCTCCTTATATGGATCGTCCTTGTAACTCTAAGAACATCTGGCAATCTTGTCTGTTACATAACTATTGCATAGTCTCTTGAGGTTTAGTGTACATTTTAGCTTAGTATTTTTAGTAATAGATACATCCTGTTTGATAAACTATACCTCCCACCTTGATTTATTACAATCCCCCCTTTTTCTTTTCATGCTTGAAATTTGTTTATCAAACTTCACTACCTGACTCTTCCTGAAAACAGGCAAACTTTTTCCCACATTTGTCACAATGACTGTCACAAGTACAATGTAACACGTCACAAGTACAATCATCATTATTAAGGTGATTCATTGGTACATAATCATCATCAGGGTTGCTCATTGGTACATAAGTATCATCGGGGTTATTTATTGGTACAGCATTATACCTGGAAGCAAGTATGAATAGTTTTGCAGTTTCAAAGCATTCTTTCACAAAGCGTAAGATATACTTTATAATACATGGTCCAAACATCAATCCTAATATAATCATGATAACTGGTCCTGCTAAAGTTGAAAGTAAAGTAGTTAGCCATGGTGATGTACTAAACCAGTGTTCGTACCATGAGCGGCTGGTCTCTCTATCCTTTTTCCTTTGTTTTCACATTCCCAGTATCCACAGTAGAAATGTTAGGTCACACAAGTAGGTATGAAAGGCAGGGCTGCCGGACCCAGTAAAAGTAGCAAGTACTTTTTGATCTTCCCATCTAATTAAACTCCATTTGAATGGTTCATGTGAGTTTTTTGCATATGTCGGAATTACAGAAAACATTAGGACTAGAGCTGAAATGTAAAGAGTGCCTGTATAAAGGGTGTCTGGTTTTGTTAAATCAAAGCTTTTATTCATGCCAGCTCGTTTACCTTCACCAGTCCTGGGGTAACTCAGCCATTGCAGCTTGGGTGTCCCACAACTTAGGCTCTTTCTTTTTTTGGGTCTTCTTCCTCTGCCTCGCCCGTCGGCTTGGTTGCTTCGAGTCACGGGGTGTTCCATCTTCTCGGCAGCAGGAGTCCCTGGTAGGAATATGCCTCTTATATTTAGTGAGACGTGCTGTATAAGCAGGCCACGAGGTGGCTTTTACCATAAACCCGTTACACCGCAAGGCTTTTATTTCCCTTCGGCACTGGACTTTGACTATATCTGCCACAAAAGGAGCTGGTTCATTTGGGTGATAACAAAAATATTGAGGGTTGATTCTGAATGTAAAGTAATTCTACCACTCAGGGGATCTCCATGGAACCCCTCTTTCTTTTAAGTGATGTAATGCCCAAATAGTAAAACTCCATTTGAATCGATAGCACTGGGTACAGACTCCTCTAGGAGGATACCCGTACCTACAATGTTTCCACCACTTTTTTTGGCACTTTTTACGTTTAAAACAGACAAAAGGGTAACACTCACAACCTGGGGTATTACACTTTATATGTACATCCAGATTATATACTTCTCCTGGATTTCCTAAATTTATATACTTCCTATATGTGATGTTGGGGCTAATATAGTCTAACAAACTCTTTTTCCACACTTTACAACTTTCCATAAATAATATATAAACAAGGATACAGTAAATGCAAAAATTAATTCCAATAAACACTTAATTCCAAAGGGTATGACATCAAATGAATTTTTCAATATCTCTGTCATGACTTATCTTCTCAGAACTAATTTAGTGTTTCCAGGAATTATGATTATTTTCCAATGTGGGGGATTAACTGGTCCTTTAATACGACTGGCATGTGTCCATCTGCAGTTTTTCTTTATATGCCTCCTCTTCCCACCATAAAAACAACTTCCCTGTTCCCGCCTAGTCACTTCTTCCACTTTACCCTTTTTCTAAAACTCTTCGGTCTCTGTGCACCCCCCTGTGGTCTTCTCTCACTGCTGCTACCATCATTTTTACTTGTTGCTTAGTGTTCTCATTCTCCCTTCTCACGTACACTTTTTGAGTCTCCCTCAACAATTCATCCAGTCCTCTGTCCTGCCAATCTTCTAACTTTTCAATTTTCCTTCTAATGTCTTCCCACGATTTTGCCACAAACTGTGTTTTAAGTAACGCTTGTCCAAATGGATTGTCGGGATTAAAGCCTGAATACAGCTGGAGAGCCTTTCTTAATCTTTCCAGCCATTCTGTTGGACTTTCATACTTCTTTTGCATTTCATTAAAAGTTTTATTAATATTTTGCCCACGAGGCACAGCCTCTCTAATACCCTGAATCACTATTGTTCTAAGATCTTGCATATGAGTCCTGTGGACAGGATCTTGGTTATTCCAATTAGGTTTCTGGAGTGGCCATTTTATGTTTGCCTGAGGTCCCTGGGCATGTTGTGTATCCCAAAGTCTCATCCCAGCCCGTCTGATCATATCTCGTTCTTCAGTGGTAAATAATTGGCCCAGGATGGATTGCATCTCATCCCAAGTATAAAGGCTGGGTCCTAAGAATTTGTCTAACCTTTCAGCAACTCCAAGGGGGTCCTCAATCAAATTCCCCATCTCAGTTCTTTTAAATTCCCTCAAGTCTGCAGAGTTCAGGGGTACTGATATATATCCAATAGTAGGTTGAGCTTCCCCCATGGGCATTTCCCTTAAAGGATACATATGGGCAGTTCCCCTCTGACTCCTAGTTCTTCGTCTAGGAGGAGAATCGGGCTCCACATTTAGTGGGGGGGATAGGTGCTCTAGGGGCTACTGGGGCAGGTACCGGTGGTGGAGCATATGGTGGGGGAGTCAGGAGAGTGTCATCTAACTCCTCTTTCTTTTTTGTTCACTTTTCCTTAAGTTCACTTACTGCATAAAGTGTAGATACTGTTTGTGGTGTTTGCAACCAAACTTCTGCATACTGACTTTCTTCTGGTTTAAGAGGCATCTTATTATTGACTCAAAGATTTAACTGTTGCCTCACCCAGTCCTCTTCCGACCCATATACCGGCCAGAAGGCATTCTGTGAGATTTTCTTCCCTCCCCATATCTTAGTACAATATAATATCATCTTTTGTTTATCTTTCCCTACTGTCCCGGGGAAATGTTTCTAATTGTCTAAGATATAAGCTAGAGGGGTATTCTTAGGTACAGAGGGTACCCGTCCCATGGGAGTCGAAGGCTTGCTACCCTTCGCTCCCATCTTCTGGAATATCCACAATCACACATGCACTCGCTGCTCCCCTTATTCCTGGCCCAGTCCCTCGCGGGAAATGGGAACCGCAGTACTAAAGGGTCCACACTCACTTGACTCAGTATATCGAGCCTCTCAATCGTTATATTCCAGGAAAACCAACCCCGCCCGGACGGAAGTCCCCACGAGCTAAAGCGCAGTATACTTACGAATTCAACGTCTTCGTCCGGACTCCTGTGCACAGAATATTATGGGGTTTAACCGGTTCTATCTTTGCTCAATATTCCGAATTTGGGTTCGTCGGCAAGGCTGCAGTAAGCCGTCGGTCTCAAACGGGGCCGCGAACAAGCGCGGGGCGCCTCCCCAAAGAGCCGCAGCCACCGCTCCTTATCCGAGTCACAGCGCCAAATTGTTATAAATTATGACCACAAATGATCAGAGTACCAATTAAAATTTATTTATTGCTTAGAGATAGCAAGTGGAATATGAGCAAATGCAGCGCTGGGCGAACAGGGGGGGTCTCCGCCCCACCAACTGCCGCGCTAAAACATTGAAAAAGTCCCTTTTTATGGTTTCTTAGTTCCGTTTTCTTGACGTAGTGGTAGTACTCTTGCGCATGCTTGGGCTGTTACTAAGGGGTCTTTTCTGCCTTCTGGTGGTTGTTGAGGCTGAAGTAAGACGTCTTCCTCGTGTGTCCCTTGTTTGCCCTTTTTGTTCTGGATAGCAATTGCCTCCTTATATGGATCGTCCTTGTAACTCTAAGAACCTTTGGCAATCTTGTCTCTTACATAACTATTACATAGTCTCTTGAGGTTTATTATACATTTTAGCTTAGTATTTTTAGCAAAAGATGCGTCCTGTTTGATAAACTATATTTCCCACCTTAATTTATTACAAAACTAGGGTCCTTTGTCAGTAACTTTGACGGCAGTGAGGGAAGTCAGTAGGACTTGGAAAGGTAAAGTAGAGCCGGTGTTGTTTCTGGCTTGAGCGTGATGCTTACGGGTTCTGCTCGTTTGGACTTCCCAGGATATTTGTTAGTCCACATTAAAGGGATCACAGCATTCTCAACCTCTGTGTGGACCTCTCTGTGGTTTTCCTGTATGAAAAAGGTAGCTACCTCGATATATTTAGTGTTAGGGATGATAACTTTTATTTTCCCCCCTTTATAGAATTTAATTAAGAACATATTATATTCTGTGCCTGTATCAGTAAACTTTAATCTGCTCCTCTTCCGATGCTGTAATTCTAAACCTTGGTCTCCACCTTTCCCCGTAGGATAGGGTGGTGCCGAAGGGATGGGGATGGGTTCGTCCCCGCCCCTCATGGCAGAGCTGGAGGGTCCCGTGTCAACCGGGGCAGGGACCCCGGCTGCAGACACTGCCCTCGCTCCTCCTTCCGCAGCCTTGAGGTCTGAGCCTTCTGTTCCCACAGCACCTGAGCCCACGCTGTCTGTAGCAGCCCGGCGAGGCCGCCCCCGCCCCGGTACCGGCAGAGCCCGCGGCTCCAGCCAGGACTGGCCCCACAGCCCAGGGAGGCGCTACCGCCCCCCCGTAACCAAAAGGGCCTGCAGCCCCGGCCAGGAATGGCCCCGCAGTCCAGGGGGACCATCGCCCCACCCGACACTGGCAGAGCCCGCAGCTCCAGACGGGATCAGCCCCACAGCCTCGGGAGGGACCATCGCTCCCCGATCACCGACACCCAGGAGCTGCGCAGCTCCAGACAGGACCGGCCCTGCGGCCTCGACAGGGGCTGGTTCCGCAGCTCTGGGAGGGGCTACCGCCGGTCCCCCGGTGCCAGAGCTCCCGGCACAGCTGGGGTAGAGGCTGCCCCGGCTCCCGCCGCTCCCGTGCCGGCCGGAGCAGCCGGCTCCGGCCCCAGGTCCCGGAGCACCAATAGCAGTTCCCAGGACCCCGCTTCTCCCGGAACAGTCCCAGCTTGTCCCGCCGTTGCCCCGAGGCCCCCGAAGCAGCTGGACCCGGCACTGCAGATCCAGCCGTCCCTGCCCGAGCTGGCAGGACCCGCCCCAGGTACTACCCCGCTCCTGATGGACCTGTGCCCGCCGCGCCCGCAGCTGGGCCAAAGGGGAGGGGGTGGGGTGCGCTTCCTATTCTCATATTTGGGGAATTAAAAGGTCCAGATTTTCATCTCCAGGGCTTTCAAGATTAGTTTCCTCCTCAGGATCATGCTTAGCACGATTTTTCTTTTTCTTTTTCTCCTCTAATACCATTTCTGTGTGTTCTGCTTTTATTTTAACTTTGTCCTTTTTATATACCTTTCTCAATTTTGGACGGGTTAAGAAAAGGTAGAATAATTCTGCATAATGCAATTCTGACCACATTTCCTCCTTGTGAAGGATTGTCATAAGATGAAACACTGTATTTGCCTCAAATGAGCCAAATTTCGGCCAGGCTATTCCTCTAATTTTCCTGGTATAGGGCCAAACATCCATAAAGAGTCTAACTACCTCCCGCCTTTTTAAAGATGTCTCAGAACCAGTTAAATCATCCCAATACCGTAAAACCAAAGCAAGAGGGGTTCCCTCTGGAATTTCTTCTTTAGCTTGTGTACATCCCATGTTAACAAACACACGAGGAAAACGACAGATCTAACCTAGAACTCACAGCCACACACACCGCAGACTTTATATCCAATCCAAACACTACCAGGTTCAGGCAGAAACACAGAGT
>NW_026087200.1:0-7325 GCF_022539395.1 Myiozetetes cayanensis
ACCACATCCCCCTTGTCCCTGGAGTTGTGGGGTCACCATCACCACGTCCCTTTGTCCCTGGAGCTGTGGGGTCACCACCACCACACCCCTCTGTCCCTGTCCCTGGTGTCACCACCTCTACATCCCCCTGTCCCTGTCCCTGGGGTCACCACCACCACATCCCCCTGTCCTTGTCTTGGGGTCACCACCACCACATCCCCCTGTCCCTGGCGCTGTAGGGTGGGCAGGGGGTGTCTCCCGCCCCGCTGTGGGGTGGGCAGGGGGTCTCTCTCTCCCGCCCCCCATGACGGTGCCCGTGCCCCGCAGGTGGGCGGCGCGTCCAAGAGCAGCGCCCGCGTGGACGGGAACGGCAGCCTCGTCCTCCACCCCCTCACCAAGGACCAGCACGGCCTCTGGGAGTGCAGGGCCACCAACAGGGTGGCCACTGTCACCACGGCCACCTCTGTCCACGTGCTGGGTGAGGAACCGTCCCCCGGGGTGGGTGGCAGAGCATTCCTGGCATTCCTGGCACCATTCCTGGCATTCCTGGCATTCCTGGTTCAGGGTTGGGGTCGCCCAGCAGGAGCAGGGAGGGGGTTCTGAGCCCCCCCCCCACCAAACAACACCTCGAGGGCTGTGCCAACTTCTGGGAATTCAGGGAATTCAGGGGCTGGAGAAACTCCTGAGGGGAGAAACTGGGAGAAAAGGAGGTTCTGGGGGCACCTCTTGGCTCTGGAATTCCCTGGCAGGAGGGGGGAGCTGGGGGGGAGAAACTGGGAGAAAAGGGGGTTCTGGGGGCACCTCCTGGCTCTGGAATTCCCTGGCAGGAGGGGGGAGCTGGAGGGGAGAAACTGGGAGAAAGGAGGCTCTGGAGGCACCTCCTGGCTCTGGAATTCCCTGGCAGGAGGGGGGAGCTGGGGGGGAGAAACTGGGAGAAAAGGAGGCTCTGGGGGCACCTCCTGGCTCTGGAATTCCCTGACAGGAGGGGGGAGCTGGGGGGGAGAAACTGGGAGAAAAGGAGGCTCAGGGGGGATCTCCTGGCTCTGGAATTCCCTGGCAGGAGGGGGGAGCTGGGGGGGGCTCATCCTGGAGAAAAGGAGGCTCTGGGGGCACCTCCTGGCTCTGGAATTCCCTGGCAGGAGGGGGGAGCTGGAGGGGGATCAGGATCTTCTCCCAGGGAACAGGGACAGGAGGAGAGGGAACAACCTCAGGCTGTGCCAGGGGAGGGTCAGGGCGGGTTTTTGGGAAGAAACTGCTCCTGGAAAAGGATTGAAAGGGATTGTTGGGGCTGCCCAGGGGGGTTTTTGGGAAGAAGCTGCTCCTGGAAAGGGATTGAAAGGGATTGTTGGGGCTGCTCAGGGGGGTTTTGGGAAGAAACTGCTCCTGGAAAAGGATTGAAAGGGGTTATTGGGGCTGCTCAGGGGAGTTTTGGGAAGAAACTGCTCCTGAAAAAGGATTGAAAGGGATTATTGGGGCTGCTCAGGGGGGTTTTGGGAAGAAACTGCTCCTGAAAAGGTATTGAAAGGGATTGTTAGGAGGCTCAGGGGGTTTTGGGAAGAAACTGCTCCTGAAAAAGGATTGAAAGGGATTATTGGGGCTGCTCAGGGGGGTTTGGGGAAGAAACTGCTCCTGAAAAGGTATTGAAAGGGATTGTTGGGGCTGCTCAGGGGGGTTTTGGGAAGAAACTGCTCCTGGAAAAGGATTGAAAGGGATTGTTGGGGCTGCTCAGGGGGGTTTTGGGAAGAAACTGCTCCTGGAAAAGGATTGAAAGGGATTGTTGGGGCTGCTCAGGAGGGTTTTTGGGAAAAAGCTGCTCCTGGAAAGGGATTGAAAGGGATTGTTGGGGCTGCTCAGGGGGGTTTTGGGAAGAAACTGCTCCTGGAAAGGGATTGAAAGGGATTGTTGGGGCTGCCTCAGGGGTTTTGGGAAGAAACTGCTCCTGAAAAGGTATTGAAAGGGATTGTTGGGGCTGCTCAGGGGGGTTTTGGGAAGAAACTGCTCCTGGAAAGGGATTGAAAGGGATTATTGGGGCTGCTCAGGGGGGTTTTGGGAAGAAACTGCTCCTGGAAAAGGATTGAAAGGGATTGTTGGGGCTGCTCAGGGGGGTTTTGGGAAGAAACTGCTCCTGGAAAAGGATTGAAAGGGATTGTTGGGGCTGCTCAGGGGGGTTTTGGGAAGAAACTGCTCCTGGAAAGGGATTGAAAGGGATTATTGGGGCTGCTCAGGGGGGTTTTGGGAAGAAACTGCTCCTGGAAAGGGATTGAAAGGGATTATTGGGGCTGCTCAGGGGGGTTTTGGGAAGAAACTGCTCCTGGAAAAGGATTGAAAGGGATTGTTGGGGCTGCTCAGGGGGGTTTTGGGAAGAAACTGCTCCTGAAAAGGGATTGAAAGGGATTGTTGGGGCTGCTCAGGGGGGTTTTGGGAAGAAACTGCTCCTGAAAAGGGATTGAAAGGGATTGTTGGGGCTGCTCAGGGGGGTTTTGGGAAGAAACTGCTCCTGGAAAGGGATTGAAAGGGATTGTTGGGGCTGCTCAGGGGGGTTTTGGGAAGAAACTGCTCCTGGAAAAGGATTGAAAGGGATTATTGGGGCTGCTCAGGGAGGTTTGGGAGTCCCCAAATCCCCGGGGGTGTTTAAGGACAAGACCGGAGGTGTTACCAGGGGGGTGTTGGGTCCTGGGCTGGTTGATCCCAGATCTCTTCCTCGACCTGGCTGACCCTTTTACTCCCCCCTGCCCCTCTCCTTGCCCCCCCAAAAAAGGCACCAGCCCCCACGCCGTCACCAACGTGTCGGTGCTGGCGCTGCCTCTGGCCGCCAACATCTCCTGGGAGCCCGGCTTCGACGGAGGCTTCTTCCAGCGCTTCAGCGTCTGGTACAGCCCCCTGTGAGTGCCCCCACCCCGCCCTGGTGCCACCCCAGAGCTTTGCCAAGCCTGGGGTTGATGGATTTCCCCAAACCCCCAGGGTGAAGCCCCCTCCGCGGGCGCATCACGAGTGGGTGACGCTGGCGGTGCCCGCCGGGGCTCGGCACCTGCTGGTGGAGAACCTGCAGCCCCACACGGGCTACCAGTTCAGCGTGCTGGCCCAGAACAAGCTGGGCAGCGGCCCCTTCAGCCACATCGTCACCTCCGTGCCCAGGGGTGAGTGGGGGGCGACGCCCTCTTCCCCCCCGGAACCTCCCTGGGCGCCTCGTAAAAAAATGGGACTCTTTCTGTTTGCAGGGGCACCCCAAATCCTCCCCAGCTCCCCCAATCCCCCATATCCCACTCCCAACCCCTTTGGAATCCCCAATTCCCACTCTTTCCCCCCCTCAGGCTCCCCGGTGATCCCCCCAGTGCCTCAATCCCCTGGGACCCTCCTGTGTCCAAGTTCTCCCCATCCCACCAGGTCCCTCAACCCCTTTGACCCCCTGTGTCCAGGGACTCCCCAAATCCTCCCCAGCTCCCCAATCCCCATATCCCCCTCCCAACCCCTTGGAATCCCCAATTCCCACTCTTTCCCCCTCAGGCTCCCCAGTGACCCCCCAGTGCCTCAATCCCTGGGACCCTCCTGTGTCCAGGGACTCCCCATCCTCACCAGGTCCCTCAATCCCTGGGACCCTCCTGTGTCCAGGACTCCCCAAATCCTCCCAGCTCCCCAATCCCCATATCCCCTCCCAACCCCTTTGGAATCCCCAATTCCCACTCTTTCCCCCAGGCTCCCAGTGACCCCCCCAGTGCCTCAATCCCCTGGGACCCTTCTGTTCCCAAGTTCTCCCCATCCCACCAGGTCCCTCAACCCCCTGGGACCCTCCTATTCCCAAGTTCTCCCCCAATCCCCCATATCCCACTCCCAACCCCTTTGGAAGCCCCAATTCCCACTCTTTCTCCCCCAGGCTCCCTGGAGAACCCGGGACCCTCCTGTGTCCAAGTTCTCCCCATCCCACCAGGTCCCTCAATCCCCTGGGACCCTCCTATTCAAAAATTCTCCCTCAATCCCCCATATCCCACTCCCAACCCCTTTGGAAGCCCCAATTCCACTCTTTCCCCCAGGCTCCCCAGTGACCCCCCAGTGCCTCAATCCCCAAGACCCTCCTGTGTCCAAGTTCTCCCCATCCCACCAGGTCCCTCAATCCCCTGGGACCCTCCTGTGTCCAGGGACTCCCCAAATCCTCCCCAGCTTCCCCAAACCCCCATATCCCACTCCCAACCCCCTTGGAAGTCCCAACCCCTTTGGAATCCCCAATTCCCTCTCTTTCCCCCCGCAGGCTCCCCAGTGACCCCCCCAGTGCCTCAATCCCCTGGGACCCTGAATCCCCTGGGACCCTCCTGTGTCCAGGGACTCCCCAAATCCTCCCCAGCTCCCCCAATCCCCCATATCCCCCTCCCAACCCCTTTGGAATCCCCAATTCCACTCTTTTCCCCCAGGCTCCCCAGTGACCCCCAGTGCCTCAATCCCTGGGACCCTCCTGTGTCCAAGTTCTCCCCATCCCACCAGGTCCCTCAATCCCCCGGGACCCTCCCGTGTCCAGGGACTCCCCAAATCCTCCCCAGCTCCCCCAAACCCCCATATCCCACTCCCAACCCCTTGGAATCCCCAATTCCCACTCTTTTCCCCCTCAGGCTCCCCAGTGAACCCCCCACTACCTAAATCCCCCTGGGACCCTCCCGTGTCCAGGGACTCCCCAAATCCTCCCCAGCTCCCCCAACCCCCCATATCCCACTCCCAACCCCTTTGGAAGCTCCAATTCCCTCTCTTTCCCCGCAGGCTCCCCGGTGACCCCCCCAGTGCCCGCGGCGGTGCCGGCGGTGCCGGTGGAGGTTTCTCTGCAGCCCCCTCGGGCTCTCCGGGCCAGCCAGACCCCTCGGGGGGTTTTGCTGCGCTGGGAGCCCCCCGGGCCGGGGGCGGGGGTGGCACCCGGGGGGTCGAGGGTGGCACAGGGGGGGTCGGGGGTGGCTCCAGAGCCCAGCGGGTACGCGCTGGAGCTGCGCCAGGACGGAGGGCACTGGGAGCTGCTGCAGCGCCACATCCCAGGCACTCACACCCAGCTGATCGTGCCCGGCCTCATCAAGGTGGGGAAATGTGTGGGAATTGGGGGAAAATGTGTGGGAATTGGGGGGAAATGTGTGGGAATTGGGGTGAGGGGACAGGGGGAGCTGGGACAGGGGCACTGGGAGCTGCTGCAGCGTCACATCCCAGGCACTCACACCCAGCTGATCGTGCCCGGCCTCATCAAGGTGGGGAAATGTTTGGGAATTGGGGGAAAATGTGTGGGAATTGGGGAAAATGTGTGGAATTGGGGAAAATGTGTGGGAATTGGGGTGAGGGACAGGGGGAAATGTGTGGGGACAGGGGGAAATGTGTGGGAATTGGGGTGAGGGGATGGGGGGGAAATGTGTGGGAATTGGGGGAAAATGTGTGGGAATTGGGGGAAAATGTGTGGGAATTGGGGTGAGGGGACAGGGGGAGCTGGGACAGGGGCACTGGGAGCTCCTGCAGCGCCACATCCCAGGCACTCACACCCAGCTGATCGTGCCCGGCCTCATCAAGGTGGGGAAATGTGTGGAATTGGGGAAAATGTGGGAATTGGGGAAATGTTTGGGAATTGGGGGAAAATGTGTGGGAATTGGGGTGAGGGGACAGGGGGAAATGTTTGTGTGGGAATTGGGGTGAGGGGACAGGGGGAGCTGGGACAGGGGCACTGGGAGCTGCTGCAGCGTCACATCCCAGGCACTCACACCCAGCTGATCGTGCCCGGCCTCATCAAGGTGGGGAAATGTGTGGGAATTGGGGGAAAATGTGGAATTGGGGGAAATGTGGGAATTGGGGAAAATGTGTGGAATTGGGGTGAGGGGACAGGGGAAATGTGTGGGAATTGGGGTGAAAATGTGTGGGAATTGGGGTGAGGGACAGGGGGAAATGTTTGTGTGGGAATTGGGGTGAGGGGACAGGGGGGAAATGTTTGGGAATTGGGGTGAGGGGATGGGGGAAATGTTTGTGTGGGAATTGGGGTGAGGGGACAGGGGGAAATGTTTGTGTGGGAATTGGGGTGAGGGGACAGGGGGAAATGTTTGTGTGGGAATTGGGGTGAGGGGACAGGGGGAGCTGGGACTGGGTACTGGGAGCTGCTGCAGCGTCACATCCCCGGCACTCACACCCAGCTGATCGTGCCCGGCCTCATCAAGGTGAGGGGAAATGTGTGGAATTGGGGGAAAATGTGTGGAATTGGGGGAAATGTGTGGGAATTGGGGAAAATGTTTGGGAATTGGGGTGAGGGGACAGGGGGAAATGTGTGGAATTGGGGTGAGGGGACAGGGGGAAATGTTTGTGTGGGAATTGGGGTGAGGGGACAGGGGGAGCTGGGACTGGGGCACTGGGAGCTGCTGCAGCGCCACATCCCAGGCACTCACACCCAGCTGATCGTGCCCGGCCTCATCAAGGTGGGGAAATGTGTGGGAATTGGGGGAAAATGTGTGGGAATTGGGGTGAGGGGACAGGGGGAGCTGGGACAGGGGCACTGGGAGCTGCTGCAGCGCCACATCCCAGGCACTCACACCCAGGCTGATCGTGCCCGGCCTAATTGGGGTGAGGGAACAGGGGGAGCTGGGACAGGGGCACTGGGAGCTGCTGCAGCGCCACATCCCCGGCACTCACACCCAGCTGATCGTGCCCGGCCTCATCAAGGTGGGGAAATGTGTGGGAATTGGGGGGAAATGTGTGGGAATTGGGGGAAAATGTGTGGGAATTGGGGGAAAATGTGTGGGAATTGGGGTGAGGGGATGGGGGGGAATGTTTGGGAATTGGGGTGAGGGGACAGGGGGAAATGTTTGTGTGGAATTGGGGTGAGGGACAGGGGGAAATGTTTGTGTGGGAATTGGGGTGAGGGGACGGGGGAAAATGTGTGGGAATTGGGGTGAGGGACAGGGGGAAATGTTTGTGGGAATTGGGGTGAGGGACAGGGGGAAATGTTTGTGTGGGAATTGGGGTGAGGGGACAGGGGGGAAATGTTTGGGAATTGGGGTGAGGGGACAGGGGGAAATGTTTGTGTGGGAATTGGGGTGAGGGGACAGGGGGAGCTGGGACAGGGGCACTGGGAGCTGCTGCAGCGCCACATCCCAGGCACTCACACCCAGCTGATCGTGCCCGGCCTCATCAAGGTGAGGGAAATGTGTGGAATTGGGGAAAATGTGGGAATTGGGGGAAAATGTGTGGGAATTGGGGTGAGGGGACAGGGGAAAATGTGTGGGAATTGGGGTGAGGGGACAGGGGGAGCTGGGACTGGGGCACTGGGAGCTGCTGCAGGGCCACATCCCAGGCACTCACACCCAGCTGATCGTGCCCGGCCTCATCAAGGTGGGGGAAATGTGGGA
>NW_026087201.1:0-7338 GCF_022539395.1 Myiozetetes cayanensis
AAACGTGAGGGAAAAATGGGAATAAATGTGAGGGAAAAATAGGGAAAAAATGTGAGGGGAAAATGGGGAAAAAATGGGAATAAACGTGAGGGGAAAATAGGGAAAAAATAAGAAAAAACGTGAGGGAAAAATAGGGGGAAAAAATGGGAATAAAGGTGAGGGAAAGGGGGTTTGGAGTTGAGGGATCACCAGAGTGCACCGGCCCTGCTTGATCACGTGGCAGACTGAGGGGAAAAGAGGAAAGAAAATGGGAATAAAGGTGAGGGAAATGGGAATAAAGGTGAGGGAAAGGGGGTTTGGGGTGGAGGGCCAGGATCTTGAACATCTGCAGCGTCGTCACCAGCGTGCAGCGACCCTGCTTGATCACGTGGCAGACTGAGGGGAAAAGAGGACAAAAAATGGGAATAAAGGTGAGGGAAATAGGGAAAAATGGGAATAAAGGTGAGGGAACAACAGGGAATAAAGGTGAGGGAAAGGGGGTTTGGGGCTGAGGGATCCAATGTCGTCACCAGAGTGCAGCGGCCCTGCTTGATCACGTGGCAGACTGAGGGGAAAAGAGGACAAAAAATGGGAATAAAGGTGAGGGAAAGGGGGAAAAAATGGGAATAAAGGTGAGGGAAAGGGGGATAAAGGTGAGGGAAAAATAGGGGAAAAATGGGAATAATCGTGAGGGAAAAATAGGGGAATAAATGGGAATAAATGAGAGGGAAAAATAGGGGAAAAATGGGAATAAAGGTGAGGGAAAAATAGGGGAAAAATGGGAATAAACGTGAGGGGAAAATGGGGAAAAAATGGGAATTAAACGTGAGGGAAAAATAGGGGAAAAATGGGAATAAACGTGAGGGGAAAAATAGGGGAAAAAATGGGAATAAATGTGAGGGAAAAATAGGGAAAAAATGTGAGGGGAAAATGGGGAAAAAATGGGAATAAACGTGAGGGAAAAATAGGGATAAAATAAGAAAAAACGTGAGGGAAAAATAGGGGGAAAAAATGGGAATAAAGGTGAGGGAAAAATAGGGGAAAAATGGGAATAAACGAGAGGGGAAAATGGGGAAAAATGGGAATAAACATGAGGGAAAAATGGGAAAAAATGTGAGGGAAAATAAGGGGGAAAATGGGAATAAACGTGAGGGAAAAATCGGGGAAAAATGGGAGTAATCGTGAGGGAAAAATAGGGGGAAAATGGGAATAAATGTGAGGGAAAAATGGGGGAAAAATGGGAATAAAACTGAGGGAAAGGGGGTTTGGGGTTGAGGGCCAGGATCTTGAACATCTGCAGCGTCGTCACCAGCGTGCAGCGACCCTGCTTGATCACGTGGCAGACTGAGGGGAAAAGAGGACAAAAAATGGGAATAAAGGTGAGGGAAATGGGAATAAAGGTGAGGGAAAGGGGGTTTGGGGTGGAGGGCCAGGATCTTGAACATCTGCAGCGTCGTCACCAGAGTGCAGCGACCCTGCTTGATCACGTGGCAGACTGAGGGGAAAAGAGGACAGAAAATGGGAATAAAGGTGAGGGAAATGGGAATAAAGGTGACGGAAAGGGGGTTTGGGGTTGAGGGATCACCAGCGTGCAGCGACCCTGCTTGATCACGTGGCAGACTGAGGGGAAAAGAGGACAAAAAATGGGAATAAAGGTGAGGAAAACGGGGGAAAAAATGGGAATAAAGGTGAGGGAAATGGGAATAAAGGTGAGGGAAAGGGGGTTTGGGGTTGAGGGATCCAATGTCGTCACCAGCGTGCAGCGGCCCTGCTTGATCACGTGGCAGACTGAGGGGAAAAGAGGAAAGAAAATGGGAATAAAGGTGAGGGAAAAATAGGGGAAAAATGGGAAAAAACGTGAGGGAAAAATAGGGAAAAAATGGGAGTAATCATGAGGGAAAAATAGGGGGAAAATGGGGAAAAAATGGGAATAAACATGAGGGAAAAATGGGAAAAAACGTGAGGGAAAATAAGGGGGAAAATGGGAATAAACGTGAGGGAAAATCGGAAAAATGGGAGTAAACGTGAGGGAAAAATAGGGGGAAAATGGGAATAAATGTGAGGGAAAAATAGGGGAAAAAATGGGAATAAATGTGAGGGAAAAATAGGGGAAAAATGGGAAAAAACGTGAGGGAAAAATAGGGGGAAAATGGGAATAAACGTGAGGGAAAAATAGGGGAAAAATGGGAGTAATCGTGAGGGAAAAATAGGGGGAAAATGGGAATAAACGTGAGGGAAAAGTAGGGGAAAAATGGGAAAAAACGTGAGGGAAAAATGGAAAATGTGAGGGAAAATAAGGGGAAAAATGGGAATAAACGTGAGGGAAAATAGAGGAAAATGTGAGGGGAAATGGGGAAAAATGGGAATAAACGTGAGAGAAAAATAGGGAAAAATGGGAATAAATGTGAGGGAAAATAGGGGAAAAATGGGAATAAAGGTGAGGGAAAAATGGGGAAAAATGGGAATAAACGTGAGGGAAAATAGGGGAAAAATGGGAATAAATGTGAGGGAAAAATAGGAAAAATGTGAGGGAAAAATAGGGGAAAAATGGGAATAAAGGTGAGGGAAAGGGGTTTGGGGTTGAGGGCCAGGATCTTGAACATCTGCAGCGTGCCACCAGCTGCAGCGACCCTGCTTGATCACGTGGCAGACTGAGGGGAAAAGAGGACAGAAAATGGGAATAAAGGTGAGGGAAATGGGAATAAAGGTGAGGGAAAGGGGGTTTGGGGTTGAGGGCCAGGATCTTGAACATCTGCAGCGTCGTCACCAGAGTGCAGCGACCCTGCTTGATCACGTGGCAGACTGAGGGGAAAAGAGGACAGAAAATGGGAATAAAGGTGAGGGAAATGGGAATAAAACTGAGGGGAAAATGGAAATAAACGTGAGGGAAAAATAGGGGAAAAATGGCAGTAATCGTGAGGGAAAAATGGGGAAAAAATGGGAATAATTGTGAGGGAAAAATAGGGAACAAATGGGAATAATCGTGAGGGAAAAATAGGGGAAAAATGGGAATAAACGTGAGAGAAAAATGGGGGAAAAATGGGAATAAACGTGAGGGAAAAATAGGGGGAAAATGGGAATAAACGTGAGGGAAAAGTAGGGGAAAAATGGGAAAAAACGTGAGGGAAAAATAGGGAAAAAATGTGAGGGAAAATAAGGGGGAAAATGGGAATAAACGTGAGGGAAAAATAGGGAAAAAATGTGAGGGGAAAATGGGGAAAAAATGGGAATAAACGTGAGAGAAAAATAGGGGAAAAATGGGAATAAATGTGAGGGAAAAATAGGGGGAAAAAATGGGAATAAAGGTGAGGGAAAAAAAGGGGAAAAATGGGAATAAACGTGAGGGAAAAATAGGGGAAAAATGGGAATAAATGTGAGGGAAAAATAGGGAAAAAATGTGAGGGAAAAATAGGGGGGAAAATGGGAATAAAGGTGAGGGAAAGGGGGTTTGGGGTTGAGGGCCAGGATCTTGAACATCTGCAGCGTCGTCACCAGAGTGCAGCGACCCTGCTTGATCACGTGGCAGACTGAGGGGAAAAGAGGACAAAAAATGGGAATAAAGGTGAGGAAAATGGGAATAAAGGTGAGGGAAAAATAGGGGGAAAATGGGAAGAAATGTGAGGGAAAAATAGGGAAAAAATGGGAATAAAGGTGAGGGAACAAATGGGGAAAAATGGGAATAAAGGTGAGGGAAAAATAGGGGGAAAATGGGAATAAACGTGAGGGAAAAATAGGGGAAAAATAGGAATAAACCATCTGAAATGGTGGGAAAGGCTTGGAATTCCATCTGAAATGGTGGGAAATCCCTTAAATTCCCACACAAAAAGGTGGGAAAATCCTCAGATTTCCACACAAAACAGTGGCAAAGCCTTGGAATTCCATCTGAAATGGTGGGAAAAGCCTTGGATTTCACACAAAATGGTGGGAAAGGGTTGGATTTTCCCATAAAATGTTGGGAAATCCCTTAAATTTCCACACAAAAAGGTGGGAAAAGCCTTGGATTTCCACACAAAACGGTGGAAAATCCTCGGATTTCCACACAAAACGTTTGGAAAGGCTTGAAATTCCATCTGAAATGGTGTCAAAGCCTTGGAATTCCATCTGAAATGGTGGGAAATCCCTTAAATTCCCACACAAAAAGGTGGGAAAACCTCAGATTTGAGGCCGTTTCTCCCTCTTTTCCCGGGGAATTCCCAGGGAAATCCCCAGGCCGTTTCTCCCCATTCCCGGGGCTGATTCCCAGGGTTTTTTCCCGGTGTTTTTCCCGGTGTTTTTCCCGGTTTTTGCCAGCACTCACTGCACTGGATGGAGGAGAGTTTGGAAGTGAAGGGGGCAGCGATGCTGGCGTCTCCCAATTTCACCACCGGAGCTCGTTCCTCTTCCAGGTCCTTCAGGACTTGGCTCAGCCGCTCCTGAAAGGAAAAAAAAACGGGATTTGAATTCCTAAAATTGCTCCTGAAGAGAAAAAAAATTCCCAAAATTGCTCCTGAGGGGAAAAAAACGGGATTTGAATTCCCAAAATTGCTCCTGAAGGGGAAAAAAAATTCCCAATGTTGCTCCTGAGGAAAAAAAATGGGATTTAAATTCCCAAAATTGCTCCTGAGGGGGAAAAAAATTCCCAAAATTGCTCCTGAAGGGGGAAAAAATGGGATTTGAATTCCTAAAATTGTTCCTGAGGGAAAAAAATGGGATTTGAATTCCCAAAATTGTTCCTGAGGGAAAGAAATGGGATTTGAATTCCTAAAATTGTTCCAGGGGGGAAAAAAATGGGATTTGAGGAAAAAAATGGGATTTGAATTCTCAAAATTGCTCCTGAGGGGGAAAAAAATTCCCAAAATTGCTCCTGAAGGGGGAAAAAAACAGGATTTGAATTCCCAAAATTGTTCCTGAAGGGAAAAAAAATGGGATTTAATTTCCCAAAATTGTTCCAGGAGGGAAAAAAAATGGGATTTGAATTCCTAAAATTACTCCAGGGGGAAAAATGGATTGGAGGGAAAAATGGGATTTGAATTCCCAAAATTGTTCCAGGAGGGAAAAAAAACGGGATTTGAATTCCCAAAATTGTTCCAGGAGGGAAAAAGATGGGATTTGAGGAAAAAAACGGGATTTGAATTCCCAAAATTGTTCCAGGAGGGAAAAAGATGGGATTTGAATTCCCAAAATTGTTCCTGAAGGAAAAAAAATGGGATTTGAATTCCAGGAGCTGCTCCCTGGGTTTTTTTCCAGGAATTTACGGTTGGGATCATTTTCCCAATGGAAAAATGGGATTGAGGGGGAATTTTTGGGGAAGGAATCCTTGGTTTGGAAGGGATTGGGGCTGGAATTTGGGTGGGAATTTGGGAATTCCAGAACATTCCAGGGGCTCCAGGAGGGAGGGATTTGGGATGGGACACAGGGAATGGATTCCCACTGGAAAAATGGGATTGAGGGGGAATTTTTTGGGAAGGAATCCTTGGCTGGGAAGGGATTTGGGCTGGAATTCCCTGCCCTTGGAATTTTTGGGAAGGAATTCTTGGCTGGGCAGGGATTTGGGCTGGAATTCCCTGCCCTTGGAATTTTTGGGAAGGAATCCTTGGCTGGGAAGGGATTTGGGCTGGAATTCCCAGAGAAAACTCTGGAATTCCCATCCCTGGAAGCATCCAAGGCCAGGTTGGATCCATGGGAAGTCTCCCTACCCTTGGAATTCCCAGAGAAAACTTTGGAATTCCAAGAGAAAACTTTGGAATTCCCAGAGAAAACTCTGGAATTCCCATCCCTGGAAGCATCCCAGGCCAGGTTGGATCCATGGGAAGTGTCCCTGCCTTTGGAATTTTGTGGGAATGGGAGGATCCTGAAAATCCCTTTCTAAGAATTCCAGCATTCCCAGATTTTGCTGGGGGAGAGCTGGGAATGTTCCCCTGGAGCAGGGAGGGATCCCAAGGGAGAATTTTCCAGAACATTCCAGGAGAGCTGGAGAGGGATTTGGGAATGGATTCCCACTGGAAAAATGGGATTGAGGGGGAATTTTTGGGGAGGAATCCTTGGCTGGGAAGGGATTTGGGCTGGAATTCCCTGCCCTTGGAATTTTTGGGAAGGAATCCTTGGCTGGGAAGGGATTTGGGCTGGAATTTGGGTGGGAATTTGGGAATTCCAGAGCATTCCAGGGGCTCCAGGAGGGAGGGATTTGGGATGGGACACAGGGAATGGATTCCCACTGGAAAAATGGGATTGAGGGGGAATTTTTGAGGAAGGAATCCTTGGCTGGGAAGGGATTTGGGCTGGAATTCCCAGAGAAAACTCTGGAATTCCCAGAGAAAACTGTGGAATTCCCATCCCTGGAGGCATCCAAGGCCAGGTTGGATCCATGGGAAGTGTCCCTGCCTTTGGAATTTTGTGGGAATGGGAGGATCCTTAAAATCCCTTTCTAAGAATTCCAGCATTCCCAGATTTTGCTGGGGGAGAGCTGGGAATGTTCCCCTGGAGCAGGGAGGGATCCCAAGGGAGAATCTTCCAGAACATTCCAGGGGCTCCAGGAGGGATGGATTTGGGATGGGACACAGGGAATGGATTCCCACTGGAAAAATGGGATTGAGGGGGAATTTTTGGGAAAAAAACCACGACAAATCCTTGGCTGGGAAGGGATTTGGGCTGGAATTCCCAGAGAAAACTTTGGAATTCCCAGAGAAAACTCTGGAATTCCCATCCCTGGAAGCGTCCCAGGCCAGGTTGGATCCATGGGAAGTGTCCCTGCCTTTGGAATTCCCAGAGAAGTTTGGAATTCCCATCCCTGGAAGCGTCCCAGGCCAGGTTGGATCCATGGGAAGTCTCCCTACCCTTGGAATTCCCAGAGAAAACTCTGGAATTCTCATCCCTGGAAGCATCCAAGGCCAGGTTGGATCCATGGGAAGTGTCCCTGCCTTTGGAATTCCCAGAGAAAACTTTGGAATTCCCAGAGAAAACTCTGGAATTCCCATCCCTGGAAGCATCCCAGGCCAGGTTGGATCCATGGGAAGTGTCCCTGCCTTTGGAATTCCCAGAGAAAACTCTAGAATTCCAAGAGAAAACTTTGGAATTCCCAGAGAAAACTCTGGAATTCCCATCCCTGGAAGCATCCAAAGCCAGGTTGGATCCATGGGAAGCGTCCCTGCCTTTGGAATTCCCAGAGAAAACTTTGGAATTCCAAGAGAAAACTCTGGAATTCCCATCCCTGGAAGCATCCCAGGCCAGGTTGGATCCATGGGAAGTGTCCCTGCCTTTGGAATTCCAAGAGAAAACTTAGGAATTCCCAGAGAAAACTTTGGAATTCCCAGAGAAAACTCTGGAATTCTCATCCCTGGAGGTGTCCAAGGCCAGGTTGGATCCATGGGAAGTGTCCTGCCT
>NW_026087202.1:0-7105 GCF_022539395.1 Myiozetetes cayanensis
GGTCCGCTTGGAACAAACAGCACTGCTGAGTCAGGGCACATTCAGGGCACGGCCTCAGCTACTCCACGCACAGTCAGGGGCGTCCGGTGATAGCGGGGGGATGCGAACCGGGCACGGAGCGGGCTGGGGCGCTGCGCACAGCCGAGATGTCAGGAGAGGGGCTACTCAGTTTACGTACTGGCACGCAGTTTGCGTATGCAGCCACGCAGTGTCCGTAGGGCTGCAGCTGGAACGTGGAGCGAGATAACGATGCTCCAGGGGGGAGAGCGGGGCAGCCCTGTGGGAAGGCTGGGAGCGGAGCGAGATTACGAATCCTCTGAGGTAGAACAGGGTAGCGCGGCAGAAGGGTTGATAGCGGACCGCTCAGTCACTTACGTAGCCGTGAAAAAGTCTCAGCAGCAGCAAGAAAGTTCTCAGTAGTAGCGAAAGGCAGCTCAGCGGCGTGCGATCTCTCGGGCTGAGCAGCAGTGAAAACAAAACGGGGGAATCAGCGGCCGTCTGATCCCTCTGGGTAGCAGTTTCTCGAGGTCCCGCCCGAGCGATTCTTCGTTCACTTCTTGTCGAGTTCTCTTCTATCTTCCTTCGCAATCACGTCGGGGTCACCATATGTCGTGGTTGAGGCGGGGAGGCGACATGGGTTTCAGGATACCAGCAGCTTTTTTATTGCAACAGTACAGCTACCTTTATACAGTTCTGGGGTGACACATGTATACACAGCATTGGTTTACCACTTCATAACAACTCATGATTGGACATACAGCCACATGTCCTAACACAATAGGCTAACATTCCTCACAGGAAACCCACTGTGTCACAGTCCCCACTGTCCGTGGTTAACCCTCTGCCAGGTGTAAGAAGTTCCATCTTCAGGATTTCAGTATACTGAGAGCCCAGAACCAGCTGGGCTCCCCAACACTCCTTCAAAAGTGTTCTAATATTGCTTCACAACAGCAGCACTTGTTTTTGAACTCTTGTTCTGCTGCTTCTTTGGGAATGAACAAGTCCTGGAAACTTTGGTTCCCTGCAGATGCCTTACCTTTCTCCCGGTGATGCTGCTCTGCACTGGAGTGCTGCTCTTGATGCACGTCACTCTATCAGTCTCAGACAAGTGTGACATTGCAAAAATTTTCGGTGGTTTTTTTAATGTAATTTTTTGTCAGTTTTGTCAGTGGAGCACAGTCAAGAGCTGCTTCTCACCGTCAGTGGGAGTCAAGTGGAATGACCTTGTATGAAATAGAAATCATTTCCCTCCCGTTGCTACTCACAAATTAACCTCCCCTTTGGGGATTTAATTTTTCAGTTCCCTTTCCCCGAAGCGTGTATCCTTGGATGATTCCCCTGGTCCTGATCTCGGTTGCTGTGTTCGCTCTACTTACTCTCACAGTTTATCTGTGTAAAATTAAAGGTACCATCTGGGGCTTGGGAACTGGGGAAGGAGCTGGGCAGCCATTCTACTCAGCCTCCTCTAATCCTGATGGATGAGGGAGATGAGAAACACTGGGATGGACTCAGAGACTTGGCCTGGTGTCTCAGGCACCTGTTTGGTGCCAAGAAACTTAAAAACCCAGGGCCTTAACTGCTGTCAAGGAAAGAAAGCTTTCTTCCCCAACAAGAAGGCAAGGAAGCAAGTTGGCCTTAAAGCAGCATCAGCTGCTCCTCTGCCCCAGCACAGCAATGGAACAATAATTTGCCTTGAGCTGCAGAGAATCCCTGGCAGTCTGGGGGGCCTGGCAGGGCCTCCTTTCCTTCTAAAGATGGAGGAAGCTTTGGGGTAGCACATTCCATTGTGCAGGGGCCTCAGCTTTTCTGAGCACTGCAGAGCACAGGCACAGGCCCTTAGGTAGCACTGCAGGTGACATTTCAGCCCCTGCTCCTCCCTTGTGGGTGCAAAGCTGCCCCTTCCCTGCTGCCCTGGAGCTGCAGCCCCTGCTCAGGTCTCCAGCAGCACGTGCTGATCTCTGCCCACAGCGGGCTCAGGCAGGGTGGGCGACACCCCCAACGTCTTGGCAAGACAGGCCCTGAGGAGCTCCTGGGCTGCAGCTTTGCCCTTGGCAGCAATTCCAGCCTCCTCCCTACCCCAACAAGTCTATCCTGGAACAGGTTTTTTTAGTCTCTAGGGGGTGGTGGGTTCATTTGGGTTTTTTCTTTCACTTTTAAAGTGTGAACCAGAAAGTGGTTCACTTGGTGATGGCTGGACAGACAGACTGAATTTGAGACTCAAAATTCAAGGTCTCTGATGATGGTGCCTGGGGATGGGAAGGGGTGGTGGCAGCAGTAGAACTGGAAGGGTGGGAGTACCCTGGTCCCCTTGGAGATGAGGGAGCTCCTCGAGTTCATTTCCTGTCCCCACTTGAAGCAGGACAAGCTGCAGCATGGCCGGGGGGGCAGAGCTCCAGGCTGGGGGTGGCACAGGGCTTTGCACTGCTCAGTCTGGGCACAAACCCACCCTGCAGCACCTGCAGGCAGTTACAGGAGAGGGCAGACAGGCCATGTCCAAATAAATCCATGGCCCACAACCCATTTGTGATGCTTTGTCTTCCTTTTCAGAGGAACAAGCCCAGGAACTCAGAGAGTATCATTCTCTTCTCGTTGTGGGAGTCTTCTCAGTTGGGCAACTTTTCTGTCCTGTGTTTCTCATGTGTGCCCTCATTTTGAGCACAGAACAAATCCAGAACTTGTTTCAGAAAGATGATTTTCCATTGGTCTCTGTGTGGTTTTAGGCTCTTGCCTGTAACCTTAGTTCTGTACTAAGAAGAAAATTCTGTTAGTTCTCAAAGTACAAACTGACCAATCAATGCATGTCCCAATCAGGACAGGCAGTGTGATGGCATTTGTGGAAAATGGGTGCAGCCCTTCCATGTAGTCAGACACGGAAGTTTTGAAGCAACTCGCTGTGAGATGACTTTCACAAAGAGAACATCAGTGCAGAAAATGTGCACCTAAACTGCCATATCATTGCCCTGAGCTAACCCAGCACCAATGTCTTCCATTGCCTCTGACCTGTAGTTTTTGTGGTTTTTTTAAAGCATGGAGGAGACACGCAGTGCCGATAGAAGAAGGTAACTAAGTTTGGTCTTTCATGGTGCTGAATCATGTTCCCTGCTTTGATCGCCCTTCCTGGCACTTCCCCTCCTGCAAGTGATGCTGCTGGGAGCAGGCATGCTTCTGCTGACCCTCCCTTGAATTTGGTGCATGTCCTAGCTTCAGGCAAATCTGGAGAATCCTTGTCCTCAGGGAGCTGTGTGCAATTCTTCATCCTGGAGGTCTGCTGATGATCCTCTTCCCTCTCTCCTCACTCTGTTCTCTCTGCTTCATGTTCTCTTCCTTGCACTCGTGTTGTTACCTTGTGCACCTTCCCATGCCACAATCTGCCAGCTCTCACTCACACCCTGCCTCTTCCTTAGGAAGCCCCAGCAAAGATCTGTCCTGGGGCGAGCTCTGCCCTGATGTGCTGATTCCATCTCTCCTGCAGAGAACGTGGTTCTGGATCCAGACACAGCCCACTGTGAGCTTGTCGTGTCTGACAGTGGCAAAAGTGTGAAACACAGTGACACACCACAGGACAGCCCTTACAACCCCAAGAGATTTAACCTGCGGACCTGCGTTCTGGGCCATGACGGCTTCTCCTCAGGGAGACACTACTGGGAGGTGGAGGTGGCTTATGCAGGAGAATGGGTCGTCGGGATTTTTGGAGAAAATGTGGAAAGGAAGGGTGATATTGAGTTTAAACCAGAGAAAGGCATCTGGGCAGTGGGGAAACGGGCAGTATTTTTGAAAGCTTTCACCTCCCCTCGTCATACTCTGTTTCCTGAAATCAAGGCTCCCAGGCGGATCCGGGTCTCTCTGGATTATGAAGGGGGACGGGTCTCATTTTTCAGTGTTGATGAGGGCATTCACATCTACACATTTTCACAGGCATCATTTGGGGGCAAAAAAGTCTACCCTTGGTTCTGGGTGGGTCCTGAGACATGTCTGAAAATATGGCCCTGATGAAGAGGAGGCAGTAAGAGAAGGATTTCCAAGGGCAGAGATCTCGTTACCTCTCTGGACCTCTCTTCCATGCTGCATCTCTCTAAGATCTTTCTCTGAGGCCAGACAGGCTGTTCTGGTTCCAGTGCAGATCAGTGGGAGAGGCCATGGCCAAGATGATACCATCCCACATCATTTCCAGGTGTGTGGAAAAGGGACTTTCTCTCTTGCTTCTGAGGGCAAGGGTTCCTTAAGCATGGAGGTTGGAACCATTGTTCCATTGTCTCAGGCTCTGTGAGCATTTGGCATGTAAATCACCCTCTCTTTGTACACTCTTCTTATCAGTATTGTTGCTGTTTCTGTTCCTTATGATATCATTGCTGTTTCCAGTGAATTGTTCTTTTCTCAACCCACGATCTTTGCCTTTTGTGCTTTCAACCAGAGGTTGAGCAGCATCTGCTTTGGGAGAGTCTGGGTAGGAGCTCTTAACTGGGGAGTACCATTCCTAAAACATGACACATGCTTTCACACCAGATCCCCCATTCAATTGAGATCCAGCAGGCATGGACCTTCCAAAGGAAGGCTTCACCCAAACAGAACTGGTAAGGAGGGAAACTTCAGTACAGGTGGTGGGTTTATTGCCTGAAATCAGCTCTTTAAAGAAACCTCTAAGACCAAATTTGTGAATTTTAGAAGCCAAGAATTCTTTTATTCCAGCACACTGGAATGACTTCAGCATGTCGGGTGCCCTGGGAATCAGTTCCCAAAGTGCACACCGAGGTATCCTCACTACAGCTGACATGGCAGCATTACAGGATTATTCATTTTTTCTCCCCCACATTCCTGTTACATTTTCATGACATTTCTGAACACTTATTAACTGGTTTCTTTAATTCAAAGCACCCTAATTTTCTATGGTACCTTCTTGTCATGGTTTTGCTGGTTCTTGGGAACTGGGCAGGAATTTTTCCCTTCCCCCTGCCTATGGTGTGCAGGGCTGTTAGGTTGGCACTTAGGGAGCACAAATGAAGCGGCTTTCTGGTTAATGGCTCAGAATCTCATCTCCTGGGAAATGGGGGGTGAGGAGCTCCTTTTTATTTTTCTTTTTCTTTTTCTTCCTGAGAAATGGCGGGAGGAGTTGGGGCTTGCTGTGAAGGCTGGAACAAGGTCAGAGTGAGAGCTCGGTGGGGTTTTGTTCTCAGCCTGGTTGCCAGCTGTGGATCTTGCTCAGATTTTTTCATCAAAGAGAAAGTGTTTGGGAGTTCTTTTTTTTTTTTTTTTTTTTTCCTTTTCCCCTTCCCTGTTCCCATTTGTTTCTTCCTTAGCACTGGTTCTTGTGCACATCAAAGGGAGAAGGAAAACTATATCGCACGATTCGACCAGCCAAACAGAGTGAGATTTTTCCCACTTTGTTGTTGTTGTTGTTTCTCCCCTCTCTCTCTCTCCCCTTTTCCCAGTGTGTGTGGGGGAAGGGGAACCCATTTTTTCTTTGGTTCCTCCAACGCACCCCGGAGGGTGTTACCCCTGGTGTCAACGACCAGTGATCCCACAGCGCCCCCTGCTGGACGGCAAAGAGAACGGCAGGCTCTGCATCTCCAGTGACCCAACAGCGCCCCCTGGTGACTGTGGTTAGAATTGTACCAAAGGGCTCAAACTGAACTATTTACTTTTTTTCCCTTTCTGCGTTTCTTGGTTTGGTTTGAAGGGGATTATTTGTGGGTACAGGAGTATTGTTTGGTTGTTTTACTTGTTTTCTTTCAATGTTTCTGCCAATACACATATATCTTTCAATAAAGGACTGTTATTTTTCCTCTTTCCACAATTTTTTTCCCCTCAGTCAGAACCTCTCAATTTTGGATTTACAATTGCTTAGAGGGAGGAGTTTGGGTCTTCCTCATAACTCCTCCTTGCAAAACCTGTGTCTCACTTTTTAAACTGAGTCACTTCTGCTGCAAAAACTATTAGTTCTTGTTACATCTCTAAACCCCAATATCACGTTGCAACAAGTGCCCAGACCCTCCTCCTGCAGAAAAGGTGTGCACAGGTTGATGACCTGTTCTGTCAGGAGCAGGGAATAGTTAAAGGCTGTGCAGTATTAGAGGAGCTGAGGGGGATGTAGGGAGGTGGATTTAGAACCATGTTCCTGGGACCGTCACCACTGAGAACAAGGCGCCTCAGATCTGGTGACCCACAAAAGCAGAACTCTGCTTCAGTCTCCACCCTTCAGCATCACCACCAAACCCAGAATCAACACCCGAACAGCTGCAGACACCCATGAGCAAGGTCTACCAGCAGAAACTGCAGCAGCACAACACAGCAGACACCATAAAAGAAACAATGAGTGCTTGTAGTGAGGGGCTCTGTGAAGGGACACTGAGACACTCATCTGCCAGCCCTGCAGGGAGTCACCAGAGCTATCCCCCCTTCTGGCAGCTCAGGTCTGAGATGTTGCTGAGCGGGTGCCACAAGCTGTCAAGAGCACAGACTGCTCTCCACTGCTGCTTTTCCATGTGGCACAAATGACACACAAGCCAGAACCTGGGCAGATTCAAGGGAGATTACAAAGCCCTGGTGGTGCAAGTGAACAATATCGATGTCCAAGTTATCTTTTCCTCCATTTTAACTGTTTGAAGAAAGGGGCCAGCCAGAAATAGATGTAAAAAGCAAATCAACCTCTGGCTTTGTGGCTGGTGCTGTCAGGAGGGTTTGGATTTTTATGACAACCGGACACTCTTGGATGACTACAATCTGTTAGGGAGGCATGGGATCCACTGCCTAGAAGAAGCCAGGGAACCTTTGGCAGCAGGATCACCAACTTGGAGAGTTGGGCTTTAAATGGAAGGACTTGGGGGCTCAGGATCCAAAGGGACCTTGCTTCCTCTTTTGCATCCAGCTGGGAATAACCCAGGACACCCAGAGCAGTGACAAATGTTCCCTACAGGTCTCCCAAGATGAGAACAGAAGGCCAAGCCCCTCAGGGATGTGTATGGCTGTGTGGCATCCTCTTGCACCCCTCCTGGGAAACCTGCCTGCTCCATTAGCCCTGAACTGCCTGCAGAACAACACACAGAGCTTGGGGAATGAGCTTGGGGGAGGATTAGAGATCTGTGTGCAGTCACAGGGCCACGGTCTCATT
>NW_026087203.1:0-7014 GCF_022539395.1 Myiozetetes cayanensis
TGGGATGCATACTTAGAAGAGAGTTGCACAGAAAAATCTAGCCAAAGAGCAGAGTGAGAACATGGGATAACAACACAGACAGCAAGGTCAGTGCAGAAGGAGGGGCAAGAGGGACCCCACGGGAGCGGGGAAGGACTCAGAGCTGAGGCCCCTGCTGCCCATGGGGGAGCATCGGGGTGCAGAGACCCCTCTGAAGCCCCTAGAGGCTCCCATGCTGGAGCAGGGGGATGAAGGAAGAAGGCTGTGACCCCGGGGCAGGCCCAAGATGGAACAGATCCTGGCAGGGACCTGCATCCCATGTAGAGGGAAGCCCAGGCTGGAGCAGGTGTTTCCCAGGCAGGACTCGTGGCCCCTGTGGGGGACTCACGCCGGGTCAACTCATCCCTGAAGGACTGACCCCATGGAGGAGGGACCCATGGGACAACAGGGTGGGAAGAGCTGCTGCCCGAGGGATGGACTTACTGCAGAGGTCCATCCAGGACTGTCTCCCATGGGAGGGACCCCACGGGAGCAGAGAAGGATCCAACTCCTCTCCCTGAGTAGTGACAGAAACAACAACTGACTGTAGCCCCCACTGCCATCTCCCTGCACTGCTGGGGAGAGGAGGGAGAGCTGAGAAGAAAGGAGGGGTGAGGGGAAGGTGTTTTTCAGACTGTTTTATTTCTCACTCTTAGCTTTTATCCTGTCAGTAATAAATTTAAGTACTATCCCCACTTTGAGTCTGTTTTGCCCATTAGGAAGCGACTTTCTCCCGACTCATATCTCTACTCAGGAATCCTCAGCTGGTTTTTTTTCTCTACTCTGTGGAGTGGCAGAGGGAGGGGGAGGTAGCAGCTTTTAGTGGGTGTTTGAAATCCAGCCAGGGTCAACCCACTAAACCAACCCATGTGCTTGAGGCCCTTTTGTGATGTCACAGCCTCCCTTCTCCATTCTGGAATAGCCCTTGGCAACCAAAGAACCAACACCCCACAAGGTCACAATGTAGCACCACCCATGTGCCCCTTTAGGATGTCCCAGCCCATCCTCTCCATTCTGGAATAGCCCCTGGAAACCAAAGAACCAACGCCTCACACCACCACAGTGCAGCCCCACCCATCTGCCATGGGCCCCTTTGTGATGTCATGGCCTTTCCCCCAGGAAAGAAAGCCTGTAACCTTTGGGTTTCAGGTGCAGTTGGTGGGCCACCCTGGACACTCCATGGGCAGCAAGAGCTTTCTGTCCTGCCATCTTTTGTCTGGCAGGAATCTTTGTCCAGATTCCAATTTGGCAGGCGGACTGACAATTCCAGCGCGGGGCTCCTGCAAGTGAACGACAGCCCTGCCCTCCAGGAAAGAAACCCCTTCCCCTCGGTCTCTTTTCCTCTTCCTTCAAATACAACCTGCAGGGCAGCTTTCTGCCATCTCTCCTCTTGGGAATTGGGAAGATAGACCTGCTCCCATGTTTAACACCTCAGGCAAAACCACCTTGTTAACAGCTTTCCCAGCCTTCCCCAGCCTTTCCCAAAGCCGAGATGTGGAAAGAACAAGTGCCCTTGTCCCTGGTTGTGCTGCTGTGCTGGGAGTCTCTTCCCTCCAGCTCTGCACACAGGCACTGCCCCTGCTGCTCCCGAGAAGGGCTGGAGAAGCATCTTCAACACAGTAATCAGGGCAGGTGTATCAGGGATTGTTGGTATTTGTTGGTCTGTGTTTGGCCCAGCCACCTGCAAAATTTTTGTTCTTTGCCTGCCTAGTTCACTGAAAACGGGAGCTTCGTCCTTGGAGAGACAGTTTCTTGTATAAACTGTTTGAATTGGTGCTCTGTGATTGGCTCATTGTCTTTAGAGCACATTTGAAGTAGAGACTGAAGAGGAGAGGATGAAGTAAAGCCCCCAGACCCAAATAGATCAGAGCCCTTGAGTGAAGCAGCGCAAGTGCGAGGGGAATCCCCACGTTCTCCCGCATGGCTGAAGGGGGGCACTCACAGAACGGGGGAGGGACCGAGGGCCTCTGGCTGGGCGGTGCTGCCACACCGGCCCAGGGAGACGTCCCCGGCTCAGTGGATAAAAATGCAGGTGGCTCATGCTTGGCGCTCTCAAGCTTCACAGGAAGGACAACATTGCCTTCTGCAGGACGCCGCTATCTTTGTGAGCCTGCTGACCCTCCGAGGATGCAGCCTCTGCTTGGGGGAATTCTGGTTATCCTGGGGTCGGTAAGACAACCTTGTAAAACACACCTGTGTGAGTGGGGGTTTCACTGAGGGCTTAGTTCACTGCTCTCCTTTCCTGTCTCTCAGGTTCCATTTTACTTGACCACTTTCTGTAATAAATATTGGGTTTATTGTTGAGCTCTCAGCGGTGTCTTGGTCTTCAATCTCGGCATCCTTTCGAACTCACCCCATTACACTGTGCTGGCACCTATTGTCTTGGAGGAATCTTCATTCTTATGCCATTTGTGGTCTAAAACTGACAATACCAGGGAAAGGGTTCTGACACCAAACACATGCATTTCCACAAAGGAAAAAAAGCCCTTACCCTTCATCTTTCCTGTGTAATTTGTGAGCCACTCTTGGCACTCCATGCACACACAGAGCTTCCTATGCTGGCACCTTTTGACTGGGAGGAATCTTCATTCTTATTCCAATTTGGGACTCCAACTGACAGTTGCACTTCAGGGGTTCTGACACCAAACAAATGCATTTCCACCCAGGAAAGACAGCCCTTCCCCTCCATCTCTCCTGTGAAATTGGTGAACCACTCTTGGCACTCCAGGAACAAAGAGATGTTCCTGTGCTGGCACCGTTTGTCTGGGAGGAATCTTCCTTCTTAATCCACTTGGGGGATCAGACTTGTGGAGTGCTGAGCTGAAAAAAGACACACTATGGACAAACCATACTAATTGGCCTCAGTTAGGCCTGCCCCTGATATAGGCAGAAGCCTCTTTGCAGGCAGGGGAAAGATACAGGAGCAGTGATAACAGACTGCAGGAATGTAAACAAAGAGAAACCTGTGACAAAAAAAAGGAGGAGTTTTAGGAGAAAAACAATGTCTTCATATCACATGGACATCTTTGTGCACCCAATAGGAAGTGTGTCAGTAATACACACTTGGTTCATGGGTTACAGCAAATAACCAATAGTTTGAAGGTGATCACGCCCCGGGGGGCAGTAAAAGTATATAAGAGGTTGGTTATGTAAATAAAGCAGAACATTTGCGTAAATCATCTTGATTTGTGTGCAGTTTGTTCTGGAAGCTCCTCCGCCAACATCCACGTTATATCACAGCTGTCCCTTTGTTGTCACCAGTCCCCTGTGATGTCACTTGTCCCCAGTGATGTCACCAATGTCCCTGTGATGACACCTCTGTCCACTGTGTTGTAACTCCTGTCCCCTGTGATGTCACCGATAGCCCTGTGACATCACGACTTTCCCTTTGTTGTCAACAGTCCCATGTGATGTCATTGGTCCCAAATGATGTCACCAATATATCTGTGATGTCACCAGTGTCACTGATGATGTCACTGGTGTCTCTGTGATGTCACCCCTGTCCTTGTGAGGTCACTGATGTCCCCAATTATGTCACCAATGTGCTTGGGAGATCACGGCAGCCCCTTTGTTTTCACCAGTCTTCTGTGATGTCACTGGTACACAATGATGTCACTGCTGTCCCTGTAATGTTACCACTGTCCCCTGTGATGTCACCAAATGTCCCCCATGATATCACTGGTGTCTCTGTGTTGTTATCCAGGTCCCCAGGTGTTGTTATCCAGGTGACATCACAGCTTTCCCTCTGTTGTCACCAGTCCCCAGTGATATTTCTGATCCCCAATGATGCCATTGCTGCCTCTGTGATGTCACCACTGCCCCCAACAGTAGCACCATGTCCCTGTGATGTCACTGATGCCCCTGTGACATCAGGCTTTCTATTTGTTGACAGTAATCATCTATGATTTCACAGGTTTCTCTGTGATGTCACCACTGTCCCCTGTGATGTCACCAATGTCCCCAATGATATCACTGGTGTCTCTGTGTTGTCACCTTCCCCCTATGTGATGTCACCAATGTCCCTGTGACATCACAGTTTTCCCTTTGCTGTAAGCAGTCCCCTGTGATGTCACTGCTGTCCCGGTGATATCACCACTGTCCCCAGCAGTGCCACCATGTCCCTGTGGTGTGACCAACGTCCCTGTGATGTCACCACACACCTTTGATATCACCGATGTTTCTGTGACATCACTACTGTTCCTCTGTTATCACTCTGATGTCACCGGACCCCAGTGATGTCCCTGCTGTCTCTGTGATGTCACCACTGTCCCCTGTGATGTCACCAATGTTCCCCGATGATGTCACTGATGGCTCTATGATGTCACCCTTGTACTAGTGAAGCCACCGATGTCCACTGTGATTTCAACGGTCTCTCTGAGACATCAGAGCTGTAATTTGTTGTCACCAATCTCCTCTGATATCACTGGTCCTCAATGATGTCACTGATGTATCTGTGATGGCACCACTGTCCCCTGTGATGTCACCCATTTTTACGATGATGTCACTGGTATCTCTGTGATGTCACCCCTGTCTTTGAGAAGTCACCAATGACCCCAGTGATGTCACCCATGTCTTTCTGATGTCACCACTTTCTCTTGTGATGTCACCAGTGACACCAATAGTATCACTGGTGTCTGTGATGTCATCCCTGGCCTTGTGAAGTCATCACTGTCCCCTGTGATGTCAACAATGTCCCCAATGATGTCCTGCTGTCTCTGTGATGTCACCACTGTACTGAGTCGTGGCAACATGTCCCCGTCATGTCACCGATGTCAGTGATGTCCCTATGATATCACGGCTGTCCCTTTGTAGATAATAGTCTCCTGTGAGGTCACTGGTCCCCAGTGATGTCACTGATGTCCCTGTGATGCCACCAGTGTCACTGATAATGTCATTGGTGTCTATGTGATGTCACACCTGACCTTGTGATGTCACAGATGTCCCCATTAATGTCACTGGTGCCTCTACGGAGTCATCACTGTCCCCTGTGATGTCAACAATGTCCCCAATGATGTCCTGCTGTCTCTGTGATGTCACCACTGTGCCGAACCATGGCACCATGTCCCCATCATGTCACTGATGCCAGTGATGTCCCCGTGATGTCACGGCTGTCCCTTTACTGTCAACAGTCCTCAGTGATGTCACTGCTCCCCAGTGATGTCACTCATTGCCCTGTGATGTCACCACTGTCTACTGTGATGTCAACAATGCCCCAGATGATGTCACTGGTGTCACTGTGATGTCATCTCTGTCCTTGTGAAGTCACTGAAGTCCCCTGTGATGTCACCAATGTCCCTGTGACATCACAGCTGTCCCTTTGTTGTCAGCAGTCCCTTGTGATGTCACTGGTCCCCAGTGATGTCACTGCAATCTCTGTGATGTCATAACTGTCTCCTGTGGTTTCACCAATGTTTCTGATTATGTCACTGCTGTCTCTGTAATGTCACCCTTGTCCTTGTGAAGTCACCAATGTCCCCAGTGATGTCACTGATGTCACTGATGTCACTGTGATATCACAACTGTCCCTTTGTTGTCAGCAGTCCCCTGTGATGTTACTGGTACCCAGTGATGTCACCCATGTCCCTGTGATATCACCACTGTCCCCTGTGATGTCACCAAAATATCCTCAATGATGTCACTGATGTCTCTTTGATGTCAGTCATGTACTTGTGATGTCACTGATGTCCCATGTGATGTCACCAATGTCCCTTTCATTAGGGTTAGGGATAGGATTAGTGTTATGGTAAGGGTTTAGCGTTCGCGTTAGGCTTAGGTTTAGGCTTAGGTTTTAGGGTTAGGGGTTAGGGTTAGTGTTAGGCTTTAAGGTTTTGAGTTAGGGTTAGGGGTTAGGGTTTGGGTTATGATTAGGGTTTAGAGTTTAGGGTTTGGGTTTGGGTTAAGGGTTAGGGTTGGGGGTTAGGGTTTCTGGTTAGGTTTATGTTTAGGCTTAGGTTTTAGGGTTAGGGGTAGGCTTAGGGGTAAGGGTTCGGTTAGGGTTAAGTTTTCAGTAATGTTTTGATTGGGGTAAGGGGTAGGGTTAGAGTTAGGTTTTAGGGTTTAACATTAGGTTCAGGTTTAGATTTTTTTTAAAGTTTAGGTCTAGGGTTCAGTGCTGTGTAAGATACCTCCCAGACAAAGATGCACAAACAGAAAGCTCTTGCTCTTTGTGTAGTACCGAGTATGATGCAAAAACTGCACTTGAGAGACAGAGGCTCAGGGCTTTCTTTCCTGGGTGGAACTGCAGTGCACACCCCCTCATTGCAGCCACAAAAGTGTTCCATGGTTGCCTTTGTGATGTCATGGCCTACCCTCTCCATTCCAGAATGATGCCTGGAAACCAAAGAACCAATGCACCACACCCCCACATTGCAGCCTTTCCTTTTTACCATCGACCTAGTTGTAATTTTACGGCCAATCATCTCTATTCCAGAATGGCCCCTGGACACCAAAGAACTAATGCCTCACACCCCAAGGATGCAGCCCAACATGTCTGCCATGGGACTCTTTGTGGTGTCATGGCCTATCCTCTCCATTTCAAAATGGCCCCTGCAAACCAAAGAACACACCCCCCACAGTGTCCCACTGCAGCCCCACCTGTGAACCATCGACTCCTTTCAGTTATCACAGCCTGTTCTCTCCATTCTGCAATGCTCCCTGGCCACCAAAGAACCAATGCCTCACTACCCCAGAATGCCATCCCACCTGTCTTCCATATCCCAAGGGAATGGCAGCCCAAGATTCTGTGGAGACATCTGCTTTGCTCTGTTGGATACATCCTGACTGACTCTTGTGTGGATGGGATTGGAATTGCGCCAAAAAGCGAGGAGTGCCGGACTGTTCTCTTTTTTTGAGAGGATTTTTGGTGCAGGATTATTGGATGATCCTTGTGGGTCCCTTCCAACTTGGAAGATTCGGTGTGATTCTGTTAAGTTCCACAGGGCTGTGTGTGAGGAGGGAGCAGGGGTTGAGCAAAGCAGAGCAGGGCAATGGCAGCAA
>NW_026087204.1:0-90431 GCF_022539395.1 Myiozetetes cayanensis
TCCTAATTCATCCTCAGCAAAAGACCCTTGTCTCATTTAAACTGGGACACAGGTTAAGACCAATTTACTGGAAACAACATTGAGATAAGAAAATGAACAGTAACAGCAACAATATTATCAACAAAAAGTATAAGAAAATAAAACAATTTACATGGAAAGTCTCCAACAGTAAACAAATACTGGACTGCTCTGCCCACCACATTTTCTTAACTGGAAGGAACCCCTTTTCCCCAGAAGAGAGAGTCCCTTTCTTTCCCCCAATCCCAGCTGAAATAGTTAATAAAGGCAAAGATAAATAATTTGCTAATCAAATTATCTTTGCAATGTTAGTGTTAGTGGTTAGTTTGAATTACAAATGCCAAACCACAATGTTATGTTACTATGGAAAGCTATATCTTACTATGTTAAACAAGTTCTGAATGTAAGCTTTAAATGAGCCTATAAAGATATGGATAAGGGGACATAGCCGAACGGTACAGCCCCCGGCACAGGCTGTTGCAGCCGAGCGAGGAGCGGCGGAGCAGCCGTGGCAGCAAGCTGCCCGAGGGAGGAGCCGGCCCGAGGGAGGAGCCACTCGCCCCGTTCCGAGAGCAGCCGCTGCCATCTGAGGACCACCTCCATCCGGGACCTGCCACCCGGAATCCAGGCGCCGCCTAAAGGGGAGGGAATAGCGGCACATATAAAAGATTATTGCACGTTTTTGGCGGGAAGACCGTTGGTGGAACAGGAGTTTCCCCGGGTCTTCCAGCGCGCTGCTTTGCTTATTTGCCTTCAATAAATTTCTACAATATATTTAAAAGAAAAAATTTATATCTGGTCATTTGACTATAACACCAGCAATGATGTGAGGTGGTATAGAATAACATCTGGGCCCTAGCCACACCCCCTCTCAGCTACTGCAAAAATTACCATAGTCCTGGTTGAAACCAGGACCCTTAAGTTATTAAGTGTTGTTAAGTGCTGTTGGGCCTTTAGGCATAAACTGTTGGTCAAGTCCAGGCTCAGTTTATAACAGGGGTCTACTCTGAACTTTGTGGCTCAAGAGGAGGGTCTTTTGTATTCTTTTTTATCCTTACCCTTTCCTATACTTTTCTCTCTGCTCCCCCCCCAACCCCCCACCTCCATGTGGATAGTTTGGGTTTATTTAGGTTTGGATTGATGTGTTTTGGATTTTTGTTTGCTGTTTCTCAATGTGCTTTAGCTATGTAGTAAGTAGTAAAGTGAACCTTGCCAACAAACTTCGTTGTGCTTTCGCTTTTATATTAAACCTGTTTTTGCTGATACCTTTGTCAGTGATCACTTAAGCGACCTTAAAACGCTCATTTGCAGCACCCCCAAAGCCCTCTGATCCATTTCTAGAAAGGTCTTAAAGAATGGACTGCGCATGATAACTAATTTGCCTAGAAAGCAAGGGAAAACCTATTTATAAAAAGGTACCCACCCCCCCCAACCTGGGTGGAGCCCCTAGCACCCTGGACATCCCATCAGCTGGATTGATGCTGCAACTAGGACTGCTGCTCTCTTTTTCTCTCTCTTCCTCTTTAATTAATCTCTTTCTTTCTCTCTTTATCTTAACCTTTTATCCAAACCCCACTGCCCTGTGCTTATATAGTAGGTCAGGGACTAACATACCTATTTCCATGCCAAGTGTGCAATTTACTAATAAAACTTTGTGAATTTTTGTGGACCCTCTGACTTCTGTTCCTTTTGACCACAAGCATTTATGAATTTTTGGTGCTCCTTTCCCCTTAAGGATGGGATGTCACACTTGGTCAGTTATGGATTTCTGGCAAGTGTTCTGGACTGAGGAAGAAAGTTGATTTGTTCTCAGTCATTTCTGGGCTACCTATGCTAACCTTCTTTTCCCCAACCCAAAGATCAAATACTTTGGGATTGACCTAAACCTGTTAGAAAAAGGTTTTATCTGCCAGGTCAGCTTCTGCTTTTAAATCAAATACTTTGATACTCCAGTAGTAGATGAGATCCAGGAATGAATCTGACTGAGCCCTTCATCCTATGAGAGGATGCATGCAGAGATGCCCATGCAGAGCCCAATGCAGATAGTGAGGTCTCACAGACATACATCCACCCACGCTACTGTAAGAAATAAATGAGATGGTTTTATTACAAGCAGGGTTTCCATGGTTACCTGGTGTTGAGGAGTTTTTGTGATCGGGGGTGTTCTGCAGTTGCCTGTGGCTGCAGCTCTGTTGCAGCCATAATCTGTTATAGTTACTAATAGTTGTGATCCTGTTACTGTTACTTACAGTTACTGTATAAAGGCTAACCGGGAAGCCTGTAAGACAATGAGACCAGCCAGGGCTCATTGCTGAGGGACCTCATGGCTGGGACAGGGAAACAACGTGATAGGTCGGTTAAGACAACCAATGGACTGGCAAAGGGAAGTGTGAGCTGGCCCTGAGAGACCCAATCGATCTCAAAAAAAGGGCTATATCACCTTTTAAGGAAGAAAAGGAGCAGAGCTGAGCATGGGAGGAACAAGAGAATAGTTATGCAAATCAAGAAACCTTAAAAGAACTGCTCCCTCCCATCTTGGGTGTGCTCTCAGGCTCTGGCACAAGGCTGACTGCACCCAGCATGCTGAAAATAAAGTTCTTTGTTTCACTTTATTTGGCCATCGTCGAAATTTTAATTAAAGATATTTCTCACACTACTGCTCCAAGAGTAGGGTTAGGGCAATGAAGGTTAGCAGATGACCTCACTTTATTGTTTGAACTGAGAGAAGACCAAATAGTAAACCAAAAGGAAAGAGATAACAGTTACAGGTAAGTATAATTGAAATAATTTTTTAAACCTTTTAAAAACAGGTATTTCAACCTGTCCATTTAGCATCCTTAAAGATTCTGACAGACTGGGGACATCTCAAGTGCCCTGGAAGTGTCATACACTGTAACAGTGACAAAAAGGCATAATATAACGATGACCAAAGACCTTTGTAGTCTCACAGGGATGCAACAGTACTGTGACACAGTGTGGGGTGCTGCAGCTTTGGGACATGCTGGTTTGCCTGAGTAGGGTGGCAACACATAGAAGTGCCATGGAACATGCAGGGTGTCACTGGCAGAGTGATGACATACCTCAGTGCGGGAAGAGAGCAATGCAACATGATGCAACAACACAGCAAGCAGTGCCAAGAAGGGGCTGTGCTGAGCCCCCATGTCCCACCCAGCCCTGTGGGGTTACAGCTCTGCATGGCACCCTGGAGGGAAAGGAGCTGGGCTACACATTGTTATGGGTTACCAGCGATGCCTGAAATAAATTAATGAGGTCAATTTACAATAACAAGCAAATTTATTAGCAAACGGTAGATAAACAAATTCAGCGCGCTGGGGGGAGGGGGGGGACGACGGGGGACGACGACACGACGGGACCGTTTAGAACAGAAGAAAGTTCTCTCACAGCTCGCCACCACTCCCAAGCTCTCAAATTTCCCTTTTGAACTCTCCGGGTTCCCGTCCAGACATGCTCAGTGCTTAGGTTCTTATTCATACATAGTCCGGGGCATGTGCTTTTTGCACATGCTCAGTTGCAAAGTTTTCCCCATACATGTTCCTGGGCTGTGTTACCAGCGTAGGTGGGCTAGGGGTTTATTTGTGGGCCGGGGTCTTCTGCGATGAAGGTTTTTAGTCTTTCTCGGTGTCCGCAAGACGACCCCGATTTGGAACATGCGCATTTAATAGGTATTTTTCCTCCCCTTCCAGGCTTATCGTATTCATAAATCACTTGGACTCCTTGTTTAGAGAAATTTCTCTATGTCTCCGGCTTGTCGGCTTGAGTTATGTTAACAGGGTGTAGTTATTTAAAGTGCCAGACTACCCCCCCTTCATTATCAGCCTCGGGAACAAACGGCAGTTTGTTAGAAGCATTTAACAGCTATGTGGTGTAATAGAAGGGTTAACTTTGTTCGTAAAATCTTATGTGTATGAGGGAATAAGGAACTTTTGTTATAATTCAACAAGACATGGACATCCTGCTAATCAAGCAAGCGTCAGTAAAAATAATTGCAGACATCTTGCTAAACAAACAAGTATCAGTAAAATTTACAACTGATAAGAACTGCACCTTTCATCTCTGACAAATACCAGATGACCACTTAACAATGAGCCACGAACTCAAGCCTCAACGCAGCCGCATTCAAAACTCGGGACTTGGAAATGTATAAAAAGGAACATTTACTACATTTTGTGTGTGCCTCGGCAGGGCACTTGCCCTCCAGGCCACCCAGCGCTGTTTTGCTTTATTATCGCTTGCTTAATAAATTTATCAATGTTTAATTGGAATTGAGTTGTTTAAATTCTTATACTAACTTATAACATGTGGGAAATACACATGGAAATCACACATCAATGTCCTGAAGTTTTACTAAGCTTAACAAAAAAATCCCTTTAAAAAATATATATAATTTATTACACGCATGACAATGTAACGTGGTGATACTGGGAATGGTGATGTCATTGTGGACCTGGTGTCACACCAGTGACACTGTGGCATGTGCTCAGAGCAGGAGCTGAGAGCAGCAGAGACAGCAGGGCCGCATAGCGACACTTCCTCGTGTGAACCTCTATCCCTCCACAGAACGAAGCACTGCAGTGACGCCATTCATGGCACCGGTGGTGAGGTCACCACGGCGCTATCACACGGGAGCGAGGTGCCGTTCTGCTACGATGCCCATTCATGTCAGACCCTCACCTGACGGTCCCTGTCACCCACTTTGCCTTGACAGGGCAGCTACCGCAGCAGATCCCCACCACCAGCCGCTCCTCACAATTGACCCGCGCCCTTCCCGCCAACGCAAGTCGATAACGGCAACCACGGCAACGCGCCGGAAGCGGCTTGCGATCAATTCGGCCGCAGAACGCCGTCAGTATTGACTATTCCTTTCCTCTCCACCTTCCCCCGAAGTGTCCCCCCTCCTCCCGAGGGAGGGAATTGTACGTTCCGGGGGCGGTGAGGCGAGGGCCGCGGAGAACCGAGCATCCAGATACCGGAATTATTGTCAGAACTCCCTCCTTTCATGAATATGCAAATGTGGGGCGGGGCGGTGGCGGCCGGGCCCGGAAACGGCGCGGCTGAGTCACTTCGGCGGCGACGATGATGAGGCAGAATCTGTGGTAGGCAGCGCCGTTGTCGTCGTCGACTTTCAACGCTTGAGGAATCTCCCCGCGTTCGGTCTTCTTTCCGCCTTCTCTCCACCATCATGATGGAGGAGATAGACCGGTTCCAGGTGCCAGCCGTTCGGGCCGAGATGCAGCCGCTGGTGAGGGGGGACTGAGGCCGCGCTGTCTCTGGGAGCTGCCGCCTCACCATGGGGATGTGTGCTCCCATGGGCCGCGATTGTTGTGTAACGGCAGTCATCTCCACCGGCATCTCCCTAGGTGCTGTCGGTAGCAAGGGCAGAAGCCACCCGAGGGGGGAAAGAGGGGCGGCGGGCGGGCAGGCAGGCAGGCAGGCAGGCAGGCAGGCAAGAGGGGCTCTGGTCCTGCGTCGGTTGAAACGTCGCTTCTTCAAACGCAGCCACGTCCTGAAACGCCCCGTCCTGGCTGGTGCATGAGGCCTTTCGAGCCGCCTCGGCCGGTAGGCTCCAGCGCGGGGGAGGGGAGTGCTCCGGGGGAGTGGGGAGTGGCGATAAGATTGAGAAGCCCGTCCAGGTAAGGACAGGTAGCCAGAGCATCTGAGCGGCTGGAGCCGCAGAGGACTGGTGAGCATTTAGTTGACTTTTACAATGTACATGAGAATTGGGCGATGTTTGTGCGCAGTCCGGTCTGAGAGGTGCTCCCTAGAGATGGGATATCTGCATGGGATGGGCATTAAATATGCATATCTGGCGTGAGTAGTGGTAAGAAGCTGCGGGACGCTCTCTGTACCTGATTTTATAGCCATTGCTCTAGTGGAAAAGTGCTATTAGATACTCGTTGTGTGAAAAATTCAGATGTTCTGCAAAGAAACATCTCTGTCAAATTGCAGTTTTGATCACATAGAATTCTTTATGTAAAGGAAGCAATCTGTAAGGGGTTGTATTCTTTTTCCCATGTCAGGGCATGTGTTTTTCATTTTGGGATGGGTTTTTTTCCCACTTCATGGAAACAATTATACTCAGTTAATGAGCTCTGAAGAAGTTGACATAAAGGTTACACTACTAACATGGGACCCTGGGAAATCTTTGCTTAGAAGGCTTGTGGGACTTTGTGGCTGCATAACTGGGCAGGTAGAGTGGTCCTGGGCTCTTGGTGTCTTCTGAAATGATGCTTATGAAGGATGGCCAGCTGGCTGGTAGCCATGGGAGATGCTAGATCATCACCAAGTAGTCTTGGTGATGATTTCTTATGAGTGTGTAGGTGCTTTACTTTGACGCTAAAGGCTTGCTTGTGTGTGTTTTGCCCCAACTGCATTCTGCAGAACACTTGAATGTGGTTATGTTCGTTTCCAATCTGGGAAAGGTTCCCTTATGTGTTCCTCTCCACTTAATCCAGTCTGCCTTGCTCTCTGCTTGAAGGTGCATTGTTATGTGCAACCTGGGACCTGTTGAAATACAGTTCACTTTGGCATTAGAGCTGGATATGGGCTGACTCAAGATGTTGATTCACTTTGGCCCCTGGAGTAAGCACGTTCCATCTTAGCATCCAATTGCGTGAGACGGTGGTATGAAATATTCACAGAAGTGGAAATAACTTTAATAAAGTACTTGTACAGATCCTTTTGACAGCACATGAGGATAGGTTATTGGCAGCTTCATGTTAGCACTGAAGATACTACTCAGATTTCTAGTATATCAAATTGTACATTATTTAGAGTTGATATACTAGTCCTTGGTTTCTTGTTGCAACTAGTGTTTGCAAAAAGTTGAGAACAAAATAATTGTCTTGTGAACAGAAAGACAGTCTACACATTCAAATTACCCCTCAACGGCAAGCAAACCACTTTTCTTATGGTGGGAGTGTTGAAAAATTGAAAATGTTTTTAGTCTGGTGGTGGTGTTTTTTGTTTGTTTTTTTTAGATTCGAACCTTTGTGGTGGGGAAGAAAACCATCCATAAAAGCTGATGTAGACTTGTTGCATGCCTTGTTGTATGCCTTGTTGTGTGTGTTTTTTGTCAAGCAGAGGCAGCATACGTGACAAGGCTGGCCCTCTATTCATGTTGAGGGCAGTAGGCATGGCAGTGAGATTAGGAAGTTTGGAAAAGTTGTTGGCAGACAAAAAAACATACACATAAGTATTTTCTAGAAACCCCATGATAATAGTAGAGGGGTGGAATTGGCTTGTGCGGGCACATTTGCATTGCCATGGAATGACCAGAACCAAAGAGATGGTCTGGTCCAGCCCTGCTGTTGCAGGGTGGGTTGGTATATTATGCAACTGTCTTAGTAAGCTTTGGAAATAGCTTTCCTTCTTCAGCAACCAAGAATGAAGAAATTTTCACAAATAGATTTAACACTTGAATTAAAAGAGTATTCTGAACCTTTGTTTCAGGGTTTCAGTTCATTTTTAACTAATGGAGTGCATAGTGAAACCTTGTGTATGTCGGGGGCTGTTGCTAGGACTGGATGTGTGGGATTCTTTTTCATGCCTGGAAATGCTGGCATTGGGCTCAGAAGTGGGACAGAGCAAGTCTGGTACAACATTCCCAGTGTCTTTGTCTTTTTTGTAACATCTGGTCTGTATTTGGCAAGTAGAGACTAGATGCTTGCAAGAATCACTGCAGTTCAGAAGCTGGCTGAGGTTTATCATACTGATTTGCTTTGGTAACAGTTCTGCCCAATACTGCTACTTTATTCTGTTGGAGTTACCATTTGACCCTTCCCTCTCCCCTCCGTTCCATGCTTTTAAGTATAGAATAACCTTAGCATCTCAGGATTTTTTCTCTTCCCAGTATAAAAGCTTTCAGTTTCACATGGTCTTAGGGACAGATGGGTCATCCAATGTTGAAGGCCAAAGGAGTCTGGCAGTGTTTTCCTCATCCAAAGGGCTGAGGTAGAAGTTTGTTTTCCAGACATAACCTGAACTGTTATGAACTACCACTAAAACTATCAAAAACTGTTTTGAAACATGGTCCCCTGCTGAAAGGAAATGGAGAAGGTCCCTTGCCCAGTCTGAAGTGCATATACTATAAGAAATATTTTTTGATCTTGTTTAGGCTGGAGGGTATCCTAGGAGAGCACTGGTCCCTTTGAGTCTGGCCAGTACCTGGTAGTGTGAAAAGGGTCCTGAAGTGAGGTTTGTAAAGCTAGGCTTTTCTTGAAATCCTTAAAAATTTGTGTTCTTGATCAGCATGTATACTTTTGAATGTCTGTTCATCTGTGTAGACAAAGTGTCATCTTACCTTTTCATATCTTCATGTAACTCCAGGATAACTGTCAGAGATCTGCCTAGAAACAATGTGACAGGCAGACCTGCTGATCTGCTAATGTTCGGAATGAAGTGATAGGTATGCTGTTCAATACTGAAGGGAAGCCATTCTTAGAAAGTAGTCTGAAGCTTTTTTGAGCCCTTCAGCCTCCAAACCTGCCACTGACACTGGCACTATTGATCAGCTGTCTGAAATCCTCCTAAGCCTGTGACTCTAGCATACACCAAGCACTGGTGCATACATCAGCATACAGACTGGTATATGATGGCAAATTGACAGATGATGGTGTTGGATCACATGTTGCTCCCATACACTGATGCAGACAGTTTCTGTTCTTAGCACAAAAATGGAAGTAAACATGCTCTTGACCACATGGCACCAGTATGACTTTTCCAAAGAAAAAGCACCTGTCAAAGTGAGCAGCTTCAGAGGAGCTTTGCCACAAATTTGTGAGACTTTGGCTTGCTTTCTGAAAGTGACAGGAATAACATAGTATTTTAGTTTCCCAATCCTCTGCTTACGTGAAAAGGGGGAGCTCTTTCTGGAGAAATTGGGTTGATGGTTCTTAGATCTCATTCTGAAGTATTGTGACCAGGCTGTGGGACCTTGGGCTGGTCGCTCTAGTTGTAAAGACTACAACCAATCCAAGGATTTTGCTTAGCCACATCCTACAGTTGTTAGCTTTCTAACTGAGATGCCAAATCTATGCTGGTCCTGGAGGTGTAAAATTTTCTGAAACTTTGAAGGATACAGAAGATGCATTTCTATACAGCTTTCTTTGAACATTAGAAAAGAAAAAAACTAGACTGTCTACTGGATGCTTAGCTTTTAAAAAGTAAACGATCATTTTAATCTGTGGACAGTATGAGTGTTCATCATGCTTATAAAATCCACATTCATTATTTTTGGAAAATATTGACTGTTTCACCTGAGGGAAGTGTTAAGACCTTTTTGTTTTGTCTGATGCATCCCTAAAATAGGGGGAAAGAGCACAGGCACAGGGCAGTGGGGTTTGAATAAAGGGGTAGGGTGAAAGGGAAGAGAGAAAGTGAGAGATTAATTAAAGAGGGGGAGAGAGTTACAAAGAGATCAGCAGTCCTAGTTCCAGCATCAATCCAGCTGATAGGGTGTCCAGAGTCCTGGGGGTGCCCACGCACCCAGGCTTCATGGGGGTACCTTTTCATAGGTAAGTTTTCCCCACCCTGGAGATAAGTTTCTCGCTTTCTATACAAATTAGTTATCATGCGCAGTCCATTCTTCTGGACCTTTATGGAAGTGGGTCAGAGGGCTTTGGGGGTCTTTGGTGGTCCCCCTACAGTCCATGCCCACTTTTCAACCTCATTCCTGTGCCTGTGCTGTACTGTGGTGTGCATATCTCCAGGAGCCAGAACAAGGACATTTGTCCCAGAAAAGTGCTGCCCTACCTCTGTATGGCCCCCCTCTCCAGCCACATCCTGTTCTTTTTCACAGTATGTTATTACCAGCAATCTTTGGTTGGCTCCGCAGCTATCTGGCCATCAGTATTTGAAACATACACAGTAGCCCTTTATCTTCTATACCACCCCGTGGCTCAAACATAAATATGGACTTGGTGACCCATTGAAAAAGGAAAAGAAGAGGGAGAGACAGAAAGGGGCAAATGCATTCTATAAGTAATCTCTAAATTTTGGGGATAATCTCTCTATAATCCCCCACATTTTAAAGTATAATTTGATTACCAAAATGAAAAGCAGGGAGTTAACATTAAAAAAAAAAACATAGGATGTAACATCTTGTTAAGAATTCCCATTGCTGTTGGCAACCATCCAGATTAAATGTCCCACTAATGGTGTTCCCTGTCTTTCTTCACTTGTTCCTATAATTGCTGGATTTCTTCCACATCATTATGAATGGTAATCAGTCTTTTGTCCATATCAAGGTGAGATTCATTCCAATAGAGGTAGGCTGTATGTCTTAAATAAGTGTATAATTAAATCATAGCAATTGATAAGATACAACAGGATCTGAATAACTAAAATCACAACCCATAATGTTAACAAAGTTACAAATGCCAATATTAGAGTGATTACTTGTCTCTACAACAAGGCTGTCTACAAGAACAAAATCACAAGGGGTTCTCATACAGGCACATCCATTCCATCAGGCCTGTACTCTATGCTCCAAGGGATAGAGTACTGCTCTGTTGGGATTTAATGCTGACACAATGATTGGGTATATGGTATTGTCTCAGTTTAATGAGATAAAAAAATAAGTTTACTAAGGAGGGCAGGATATGAGAAAAACAAGCTCCTTCTTCTGAATAATTATAACTTTGAAATTAAGAGGCTCCAGGTGAAAAAATGTGGAAAAGAAAATAACAGTTCTTTACTAAAGAATATATATATAGGTAACACAACAAAACAAGCAATAATTCTGTAACCAAACTTCCACCGAAAACAATTAAGTACTTTTTGCCTTTTGGCGCAGTTAGAACCACAACCAGCTGGGGGCGGTGGCACACCTTGGGAGGCAGGGACTGCAGTGCCTCACGGTCTCCAGGGGATGCTGTTGGGTCTCCAGAGGAGAAAAGGCTGCAGTTGCTCACTGATGGTTGGCAGGTGGTACTCTAGACAAACCCCACGTGGCAAATGGTGGATCTCAGCCACAGCAGCTGATCTGAGACCCCAAGGTGGGCCTCTACCCCTCGGCCATGGAGGCAACAGCTGTCAAGGTACGGAGGTGCCAGTCCTTCCAGCGAAGAGCAGGGAGACCCAAAAAGAAAACCCACAAGGCACTGGCAGTCTTTGTGACAACAGAGGTGGTGTGTGACCCCCTACCACAAACACTGCAGGGACTCTCTCACTGGGGAATGAACCAGAGCTCCTTTGGTCCTCGGCAGCTCCAAAGGGCACCCAGGCCATGGGTAGATCAGGACGTGAGGGGTCATAGGCGAACTGGGACCTTGCTCAGGGCCAGAAGAAGCCAGTGACCCAGCCAAAAAGATGAACCTGGAGCTCCTCTTCCCCACACTGCTCCCCGAGTCTGGGCAAAAGCCAAATCCCACCCCCAGAGGAAAAAAACCTGAGCTCTCCCTTCCCCCCAGTTGTGGCTACAGGGGGATGGGTTTTCCCTTATTCAATTTAGCTGGTGTGCTGAGGTTATTTAGCATTTTAATGAAGCAGTCCTTAAGTCCCTGGCTCACCTAACAATAGTCTTAGCTTGCTAGCAAGAAGCTGTTGGTATGGGAAAACTCACTAGGAAAGAGTAAAAAAGTATAAAACTATAACAAGTATATACCAAAGCACTGTGTTTTGTTAAAACAAAAGCTATGGCTTTACTGTTGGTGCAGTCATAAGTGAAATTAACTAGTTACCACCAAGAGTGGAATTCCCTTTCCGATTTTGTTGCATTAGTCTAGGTTACCTTTTGATTTTCAGTGGGCAAATTGCTTTCATCTCCTTCATTTACAATTGATGCCAGAGTAAATTACACCCACACCTAAGAAACATGTGTGATGCAGAATGTACTATAATTACCATACTGATTAGCATAAATAAAAGGAGTGTCTCCACCCTGTGGGTCAAGCTTGTTGATGTGTGAACCAAATTTGTTTCCTGCTGGCAATGATTGCTCCTGCAAAAAGGATAAGCAATGGTTAATTTGATTTTCAGTGGGGGTGTGCTGCCATCATTTCTGGTATAATTCCTGGGAAGAGAAAACAATGCAAGAGACTGTGGGGTTTGTCTGGACAGGTTACTCCTTAGTGGCTCAAGTTTTTTGACAGTTTGGACTAATGACAAAAGTAATTTCTTCCATTCAGAATATCTCTGTTCTGTCTCTTGAATTGCAGTTGAGTTGAATAGTAAAAATCTCTTTGGTCTGTCTAGGCCAGTTTGGCCTTGACATTCCGCAGGCGGAATCTCAACTTCTGCTCTGTGAAGTGCTTTCTGCACTGCTGTTGCTGCTTCCACCACCTTTTTTTTTTTTTTTTTTGGGGGGGGGGCAGTCTCCTGCGATTACAGTATTACATGATTTAACGTCTGGAGGAAGAGAGACTGTCTGTAAAAGTTTGGCAAGCACAGCATTTGCAATCATGGGTGAGGGTTTATACCCTTGCATGGGTCTGTTAAAGGTGTACTGTACTTCCTTGTAGGTAAGCGTGAATTGAGCCTTGTCATGTTCCCAGTGTGTAATCATAAAAACCATTTCTTTTACATCTAGGGTTGCCATCCACAAGTGGGATGCTCTCTGAATTTGAGTTAGCACTTCTGCAAAATTTACCACAGCAGCAGTTAAAGGCAGAGTATCAGTATTCAATTGCCTGTAATGAACTGTAAGCCAAGACTGTCGGTCTCTCGGAGAATCAGAAGGGGAGCATGAGTGAGTGATAATACCTCTTTTCTCCAAATCTGTCACCATCCCATCAGTGCTCAAGCATGTAGCTGCTTGTATTGTGGCTGTTAGATTTGTGATGTTGGGTACCACAGCTGTTAGTGGGGCCAAATAGACCAGAACTTCAGAAATTCCATCTGGTGCCATAGCAACAATCCAGCACTGTGATATGCGGGGCAGTCCTTGAATCAGGGAGTGCAGGCACTGCACAAAGTGAGCGCACTGCAGTCTCTGGATTTCTTTTAGGGTTTGGGTTAATGTTTGAACTGAAGGACCACACATTGCCGTAAAGACATCATGTTCGATCATTCAGAACATCGAAGAACATTGTCATTGTGATCTTTAATTACAAAACAAATAGCAAACATCCGCTTCTCACCTAGGAGCCATATATTAACCATAGCAGTTTGGCAGGTAATACTTGTTCCGTTTACTCCAGTGATTTTAACTCTTTCCTGTGCGGGTCGTACACTGTCTTAGTTTAACAAGATTACAACTTAGAAATTAAAAAACTTCAGGTGGAAGTGTGGAAAAGGAAAAGAAACAGCTTTTTATTAACAAAATCTGAATAAACAACAAATGGTCCAATCAAAAACTTTCAGAAGAAACAAAACAAAGTCCCAGTCCTCTAGGAGGGGGGGAGAAACCTGCAGCAACCCGGGAAGGCGGGGGAAGGCAGGACTGTCCCAACAGTTCAACAGCTGCTCACAGCCACATGTACTCGCAGCCAGCACTGAAAAAAAAAGTCCTTTTTCCCACAGGCAGTCTGAAGGCAGAATACCTCGCTCTGAGATGGGTCAGTCTCTTTCTCTCAGTTGTCCTCTGTGAGGTGTCCCATGGGTGAGAAAAACTTCCTCTCAGGAAAAGAAAAGGAGGCAGCCGAAACTGGGCTCCTGCTCTGTCCGGTCCGCAGACCAAACCCAAAAACCCCTGAACAAAGGACTACCCCAGCTGTCCCTGGGGCCACCTTGCTTCCCCAGGACACCTCCCCCCTCTCTCGCGCTGCCCAGCACGTGCGGCTCTGCTCCGCCCCCTCCCCGACTCCCCCCATCCTGGAAGAAACAGATGGGGGTGGGGGGGGACGGTAATGGGACCAGGAGCCTAGGAGAAAAAAAAAACAAAACCAACATCTCTTTTCAAACCTATGGCATACACCCAGCTTCTTGGCATCCCACTGCATTAATTTTGAATGTTGTGCTCCCATATCTATTAGAAATTTTTGTAATTGTTGATGAGAATCAACTGGAATCTGAATGCCTGGGCCATTATTATGTATGCATTGATAGGATTCCACTCACTGGATTTCAGTCTTGCCTGGCTTGTGGCCAGAATGCTCACATTAGCCCCTTATTGTCTGGGCTTCTACAGTGTGTTATCAAAATTATTCTCATACTGATAGGAGAAATAGAAACTTTACTCACAGTATCCAAGAATGCCCAAATAAGGAACAATATAATCTTAGAGAAGTCTTTCAAGAATTAGTTAAGGGATGTACTCAAACACACAGGACATAAACTAAGCTCTGTGTACCCAAACAAGATAAAATAAAGAACAAACATTACAGTTTTTGGTGACGAAGCAAAATGACGCTTTACCTGCTCAAGAACTGACGTCAAGACTATGAAGAAGACCCAGAAGTACCAAACAGGGACTTCCATAGGGGAGTGACTATGTAAAGCAAAGTAATGAATATGTATAAAGTAAGCAAGAATATCTAATGAATATGTAAACAGTATTTGTAATAAAAGTCCTGTCCATCTGTCATTTGGCACGTTCGATTAGAGGAGCTGTCCTCTGAATGTCCAGCATGCTGAATAAAGAAGAATGCCCTTTTTAACATCTACAAATTGGTGTTAAGAAGTTTGTTTCTGCTGCTTTTTGGTATCAATACTGAATCTAAAACAGAGCACTGTACTAAGAAGAAAATGAACTCTATCCCAGCTGAAACCAGGACAGTATCCACCCCTTATTCCATACCATTTACATCATGCCAGATGCCTGACTTTCCACTACACCATTACCATTACCTTAGTCTATGGACCATACCTATAAAAGTCTGTTGAGTTCATTTAGTCCATGACCTTGAACTCCATCTATCATAACAGTCTTTCAGGCACGAAAGATGGTGTGTGGTCTTGTCACATGTTTAAACCAGTTCTGATTCCATCAATGCTGTGCTTGTATAGTTTCATCAGAGTTCATTCATTGTTAATGTGGCAACTGAAGGGGAATCAGATTTGGATCCCCAAATCTAGAGTGGCACAGATGGGCATATAGCTGCCATAGAAGTGGTAATATACAGTATTATATAGCAATTAACATCATACAGTTTAATTCATTGTTCTCACCCCAAATCAAATCCACTTTAGGCACACATTGGACTCTCCCATCCTCCTTCATTGGCCCACCAAATGCACCCAGGTCCTTGAGCAAAAGCAATCCCATAGATGGGTTTTCCTTTGCCTGAGGCAGGTATAACCCAGACTGTTTTCCCCAGGATGTTGTTTAAGTGCACTACAGGAACTTTATCCTCTTCTACAGTACGTAAAAGTTTTGATTGGGCAGGGCCAGCCCAATTTGGAGATCCTCTGGTGTTGAGTAACCAGGGGGCTTTTGCCAAATGTATATTCCAGTGTTTGAAGGTCCCAGCACCCATTGCTCTCAGTGTAGTCTTTAACAGTCCATTACATCATTTGATATTTCTGGAGGCTGATGCATGATAGGGAATGTGATATACACACTCAATACCATGTTCTTTGGCCCAAGTGTCCATGAGGTTGTTTCAGAAATGAGTTCCATTATCTGATTTGATTCTTTCTGGAGTACCGTGCTGCTGCAAGGCTTGCTTTTCAAGGCCTAGGATAGAGTTCTGAGCAGTGGCAGGGGGCATAGGATATGTTTCCAGCTACCTGGTTCTTGTTTCCACCATCATAAGCACATGGTGCTTACCTTGGTGGGTTTGTGGGAGTGTGATTGTTATCACCTGCCCCAGAAGGGGAGGGTAACCCAGGTTCTTATTAATAAATTCCTTGGGGTGGATTAGAGTGAAACAACACTGAAAAATTGCTGTTTGTAAACATATATATGTAGGGTTTATTTTAGAGTAATTTTGTTTCAAAGGTAAACAGGTGTGTTGCTCTTTTGGTTGTCATCACTGTTGCCTAAAAGACTGGGAAGAAAAATGACTCCAGGTCAATTTAGTGTATAAGATAAAGAGAGCAGGTCCTTTAATCTCAGGCCTAAGGCCCAGGGAATACATATCACATGCACCCCCAGACAGTGGTTCTGTGATTTTATAATAAGGTCCATCCAATTCCAGCTCTGTCCACCCCCGGTTCTGCCCCGTCCTGCCCCCCGACATGCCTGTTCAGGAATTGGGTCTGAGGGCATTTAGGACCCCTTCTTCCTCATCTTTATCTTCTTTGCAGCACGTACAGTGTTTGGAGTTCCTCCAAAGTTCTGGGTTTGAAGGTCACTGTGTCTGTGTGATATCTTTTGGTCCAGGCATTAAGGTGTTTTTCTACAATTCTACCTTGAAAAGGAGACTAAACACACTAACAGAATTTTAGAGGGATTGATATGAAATGGGGTAGTAGGGTTGGGTATGTGTAAACATTATGCTACAGGGTAAGAGATATAATACAGCTACATTAAAATCTACATTCATTACACATCTAAAATCTATAAAAATTTAAAAATCCAAAAAAGCTCTGAGGCATCATCTATAGCAATATAGCAGTATTAAAGCATAGCAATATTAAAGCATCTATAGCAATATAGCAATATTAAAACACTTAAGAAAATGTATAAGGGAGAGAAAGAAAGGATAAAGGTCCTAAGATATATATAGTCACCACCCACTGTATCCAGCGATGAAACTTGGTAGTTACAGCTTCCATGTCTGTTGATTGAAGTGGTGGTTGAAGTCCTGTTGAAATGATGGTCTTGATCCGTTGGGACTGGAGGAATCCCCCCCCCCCCCAAAACTCAAAAATTTCATGCTTTATTATACACCAAGCTTAGGTGGGAATGCTTAGTTCCTCCCATGGGGTGGGGAGTGTTGTTGTAATAGTTAGGACGACCACAAAATAAAAACCAGGCACCTCATATGATGATAGTCCGACAGTCAGCTTTATTGCTTCGTCCAGTCTAATAATTTCTTGTTCTCACACATACTGTGAACAGAACCTTACATGCCTTTCTATTATTAGTTCCCTATCTATAGTTTATTACTAACCTTCACAAATAATTGGATATTCACTCCTTATTTACATTCTTCTCTCACTGGTCAGTTCTGGCACCTTCTCAAGTCTTTCACAGTTCCTGTGAATTCCTCAGGGAAACAACTTCAAAATGTCTAAGTCAAAATCCTTCACCTCTATATCCTTCATCAGGGGTTCTGTGGAACCGCCGCCTACCCCAACAGAGTGTAGTGGTTTGAGTTTGGCTGAACGCCAGGCATCCACTGGGCCTGCACCCCACTTCCCTCTGAAGGGAAGGGTAGGAGGGAAAGGGGGAAAAGAAGGAAAGAAAAAAAAACTACGGAACTGAAACTGCCAAGAAAAATAGCTTTATATTTACACAGAGAAGAAAAATTATAAACACTATATACACAGAGAAGACCTAACAACAAAGACTATTTCCCCACAACAAGAGCATTCCTCCTCCGAAGAGACAGCTTGACCACTCCGTGCAGCTACCTGGAAGAGAAGAAGAGACTTGCTTCCTTCCCTTCTCTTCTATATCTGGGCTGACATAACATGGTATGGAATATCTTATTGGTAAAATATACATCAGGTGATCTATCCTAGTTCTGTTTCCCTCTCAGGGAGGGTAATAAACCCATTACAGGAGTTTTACAATGGATCGTGTCAGGGAACATGTCAGGAGTCTTCAATGCTCCCCATAGGGGTCTTCACAGCAGAGCCTTTATGTAAGGGAGGACATTGGCATGATAAGAAGGATTATCCCACTTTGCAGGATTTGCCTCTTCCCTTATCTGGCAATCCAGTTTGTAACTTCAGGTATGCATGCCCTTTGGCACCTGGGATAGTTGGACAGTAGCACCCACTTATCTGATCTGAAGGTCTTTTCCCAGTAGGCATATTCAGGGAGGGGTAGGCTTTGCTGGATGAGCAGCTCTTTCTTTTCAGTTTGCTACAGTGGACAAAAGTCTTTTGGTGATCTTACAATGTGTAAGCCATTAACTATTTCAGTCTCTGATGGTGATATAATCAATCTGCCATTGTCCTCCATACCAGAGAGTCTTTGCCCACTTACCCTGCTTAATTGCAGCGCCTGCTTCACATTCATGGATAACCTCTGCTATAGTGTCCATGGTTAAATCCACCCCTTGATCACAAGCTCCTCTGTATGTTGCATCTCTTCCTTGATGGCCTGAGGTATCATGAGCCCACTGAACTAGAAATACTTCGATCTTGGTGGCCTGATTCACATGTTGGTCATTCTGATATTCTTCAGTGGTCTAACTCTTGGGTAAATGAGCATCCTCGTGACTGTCACAAATGAGTGTTTTAGGTCACTTAAAGAATAAATTGGCAAAGATATCAGCAAAAACAGGTTTAATATAAAAGCGACAGCACAACAAAGTTCATTGGCAAGGTTCACTCTACTACTTACTAGATGATTAAAGCACACCAAGAAAAAGCAAACAACAATCCCAAATCAATCAATCTAAACCAAAATAAACCCAAAACTATCTATGTGGAGGTACCTGTGAAAAATTCCCCTAGAATTCAGTAAAATACATCTGATGCTTTTGCATCTTCTCAACAGGCATAGGGTTGAGGCTTGAGGAATTCAGGGTATCAGCCCAGGATCTGTCATCATCATTCTTTACTCCTCCAATTATAGCAAACTTGAGAGTTTACTGGCTCTGAGAGGCCCTACTCAGAGGGAGATTGCTGGTCACAGCTCACTGCAAGTCCAGGAGAGCTCAAAGGGTCTCACCTTAGACAGCTGTTTACAGGGTCACAAGACAGTTGGCTTTAGTCATAGTAATTTTCCATCCTGGCTGCTATTCTTTGAAAGTTTGACAACAACAAAAATGTTGTTCCACTTGGGTTGTTATTCAGACAAGAAAAATAAGTTTCCAAGGCTGTTCGTTAAAAACCAGGAGCTTGTTTGCCAGCACTAGTTCCTGGGAACAGACAGTGTTTCTGATAAGCTCAAGAGGAGCTTAGCCCAGGTGCTGTTTGTCAAGGCCGAGGCCTAATGAGCATTTCTCAGATCATAGTGCAGCCTGGGGTGGGGGGATGCACCACCACAGTAATGTACCCGCACAACCAGGTTCTTCACCTGGGCAGCAGTATCTTGCCACAATGCAGAAGCCCAGATGGGTTTACCCCTAGGCTACCAGTTATTTTGCTTCCATTGTTTTAACCATCCCCACAAGGCATTTGCCTCCATCAATGAGTCAGTATAGAGGTGAAGTATTGGCCATTTTTCTCGTTCAGCAATGTCTAAGGCCAACTGGATGGCTTTCACCTCTGCAATCTGACTCAACTCACCTCCTCTTTCAGCAGTTTCCACAAATTGTCGTAGGGGACTCCATATAGCCACTTTCCACCTTCCATCTTTTCCCACAATATGGCAGAGCCCATCAGTAAACAAGGCATATTGCTTCCCACTTTCTGGTAATTTCTTATACAATGGGGCTTCTTCAGCATGTTACTTCCTTCTCTGGTGACATCCCAAAATCTTTGCCTTCTGACTAGTCTGTGATCACTTCCAAGATTCCTGGACAACTGGAGTTTCCTATTTGAGCTTTAATCAGTGCAACCCACTTATATCATGGAACTGATGCTGCATGGAGTATAGAGGAGACCCTCCCTTTGAACATCCAGCCCAACATGGGCAACTGGGGTGCTAGGAAGAACTGTGCTTCGGTGCCAATCACATCTGAAACAGCTCAATCCCCTTCATAAGCTGCTGTTATCTCTTTATCAGTTGGAGTGTATAGCAGACTTTTGATCCTCTGTATCCCCAACTTCAGAAACCTAGGGGTTGACCTCAAGTACCAGAAACTCCAAGTTTCTCCCTGGCTGTAGTGTAGAGCACATTTTTTTTACACCTCTTCCTGTCTGGACTGGCCCAAGGGCTACTGTGTGAACTATCTTCTGTTTAATTTGTTCAAATGCTTTTTGTTGCTCAGGGCCCCATCCAAAATAATTCTTCTTGGTCACTTGATAAAGAAGACTTACAATAAGACTGTACTTCAGAATATGCATTCTCCAGAAACCTACAATGCCTAAAAAAGTTCGAGCAATGTCTCAAACTACTAGTATCTTGTTAATCACATCCATTGGGATCTGATGACATCTATCTTGCCATTTTATTGCTAAAAACCTGAATCTCCTGTGAAAGTCCCTTGAACTCACTTTATTTTATGGTAAAACTGGCTTTCAGAACTATTTTCTTCCCTTTCTCAAAATTTTCTTCTGCTGTATTCCCCCACATGATGTTATCAATGTATTGCAGGTGTTCTGAAGGTTCACCCTGTTTCAGTGCAGTCTGGAGCAGTTCATAGCAGATGGTAGGGCTGTGTTTTCACCTCTGGGCAGTCAGTTCCAAAAGCCCATCGATACCCCTTTGGATCTTTCAAGTATCCTCTCTTGAGGTAATCAATACCAAGGATGCAAGGGGCCTCTGGGCCAGTCACAATGGGGTTCTTTTCCCATTTGTCCCCTGTTAAACTCACTTCAACCTCTACCACTGATAATTCCTGGCATCCCTCTGTCACTCTGGAGATCCAGATGGGCTCTGCGCTTCTGTGCCTCAATGGCATCAATGTGCACTGTGCACCTGTATCTACTAAAGCTTGATATGTCTGCGGATCCAATGTACCAGGCCATCGAATCCACACAGTCCAGTAAACCAGTCATCCCATTCCTCCTCTTGGCCGAAGGCAGGGTCCCTCTATTCCTGTTCCTGGTCAGAGTATTCACTGACATTTGCGATGCCAGACCAGAGGTCCCCTCACCAGGATCAAAGGAGTTAGTCTTTTTGCATCTCAGAGGTCGCTGATTTCTTTCCAGGGTCTCTGCAGCAACTGTGTGGAAAACCTTCTTCCTAGCTCTCTTCCCTCTTAATTCACATACTCGGGCTTCAAGCTCAGAGGTGGGATCACCATCCCACTTCTTCATGTAGAAAAAACATAGTTCACCACGTGACCTGTGGTTGGGACTTCCTTTCCCTCTGACTGGGGCAGGAGGAGACCGGTCTCTTGGGCTGCCCCTAAGAGCTGAATTACTGGCCCGTGGGAATGAGGAGGTTCCCAAAGTTTCTTCTATATTCCTCAACCAGGAAGACATTGTCTCCACATTTGGTGGATCCATCTTTGGAAAATATAATGCTACCAGGCTGTTAGAATATGATGCAGGGGCACTTTGAACCACCTTCCTCCACATGACCAGCATGCAAGGGACATCTTCCGGATCTTTGGGGGTGTCATCCCTTCTTAGGTTACTATAAATTATTTCCAGCACTGCTAATTCCCTCAAATACTGGATACCTTCATCTGCAGTGACCCACTTTCTCGGGGAGTTCATTAGATCTTCCTTGAACAGATACCTTTCCCTCATGCTTGAGAGGAGCCATCTCCAAAGACTGCGAATTGTTCTCTCCTTTCCAATTCCTCTTTCGATTCCGTGATCTCTGGCAAGGGATCCTAACTGCTGGGCTTCATGACCTTCCAACTGTTGACTATCAGCCCTGTTATCCCAGCATCGAAGTAGTCAGGTAGGAATTCACTCACCAGGCTGACAGCTGTAATCTTTCCACGAGTTTCGGAGTTCTGATGATCTCAGGGACTGGATAGCCTCGGTTTCCTGTTTGATTTGTCTGACTTCCTCTGTTGAAGGACCAGCTCTTTTATCTGCCCCCTCCCCTCCTTCTACTCCTTCTCTTTCTTCCTCTTCCTCCTCTTCCTCCCTTAGTAATCACTGATATGGACCTGTAGCTTGCCTTATCCATTTCTTCTTTTTCACTACTGGGGCAATGACTGTAGCTGTTATGGTCTGAGTCCCTGTCCCATCCAGAGTGTCCATCCTGGAACTGGCTATCATTAGTTTTTTCATAGAACAACAAAAACTTCTAATAACTTCTGACTAAAATCATCTCTATAACCCTCTATTACCAAAAATTCAGCCACTTGAACCTATGACATTTATGAGTAGCACAGTTCCATAAGTCAAGTCCTCCTGTTTGTGGCCATGGTTAGAAATCTCTGAGTATAAAGGCTTTTCCCTGCAATAGTTTATGCAGCAGAGGAATGTACTATTTTAATACTTATGGGCTTTATTCTCATTGGTAGTGGGGCTTAACTTGTAATCTGAAACTTTTTTTGTGGTTGGTTGTTGCAAGTACCTTAAGGTGTGGTAAAAGACAAATTTCTGAAGTCTATAGAACCTGAACATGCAAGGAGCTGTCTGAGCAGACTGACCTTCTGAGAAAGGGAGAGGTGTGCATGTTATTAATTGAGAAGAAAAAACAAATAGGAGTGTTCCTGACCAATAGTGGTATTGTGAAGTTTTGGTCTGGCTGGATCTTAATACGGACGCTTCTAAAAACAGTACAATCCTTTGTATGAAAGCATAGTTTTTTTCCCATTCACATACATGTAATGCAAATGGGAAATACATAAGTAGTGAAGGTTCACTCCTGTTGGTTAGACTTGTCATTTGGATTAGGGATCTCAGGTGTACAGAGAAATGTACAGTGCTCCTGTACCTCTGCAGGGACCAACTCTGTCAACATAGCTTCCCTTCTGCAACAACACTTCCACTATTATCTGTAGGACAACTTCATTCCAGTGGCAAAACTGATATAGCATAAGTACAGCCTGGGTCATTGAAATGCTGTAGTGTCTTTTTAGTTGTAGCACTGAGCCTTAATGTTTGCAAATGTGGATTTATTTTGAAAGCACAAGGGAATGCATAATGCCTGAACCTTGATTCTTCTGGTGGCTAGATAGAGTACGATATCTCTTCAGACAAGCTTTGGGGATATGTGAACAGGATGGGAATGTGTAATGGTTTCACAGAATGCAGATGATATGGAAACAGCAGGAAAAACATTATTTCTAAGTTAGGATACTTAAACTTTAAAGAATCTTGCAGCAAATTTGTGATGTAGTCCAGGGAAAGACTTAACTGTTCCTCTTTTCCCCTACCAACCTCTTTAGGGTCTAGATCTCTGTAATTTTACTTTCCCTTTATATATGAAAAAAAAAATTGTGAATAACATTCCTGAGAATAGTTGTAGGAATGGCATGTTCACAGGCTTTGAAGAATGAGGTCACCTATCCCACTGGAGCATGTAAAAGCTGCACTTCACATTGGGTTGTTGGTAGTTGATAAACCTAGGAGAAACTGTTAGCTAGTGATTCAATTTCTCTAAATCCGTGTGTGTCAAAAGTTTGATCAAAAACAGAATCTAAACCGTACACTAGGATAAAGGGGAATGGGTATGGTAAAAGAGTTACAGGAGGTCCAACTCTTCTTGAAAATGCTTTATGAAAGATCTGTACTGAGGTTTAACTGTAAGGAATTGACTCTTTCATAGAAAAGAATCATTTAGGCTAGAAAAGACCTTTAAGATCATTGAGTCCAACTATTTAACCTAATGCTACAAAGTCCACCACTAAACCATGTCCCAAAATCCCACATCTACACTTCTTTTAAATACCTCTAGGGATGGTGACTCAACCACTTTCTTCTTGTCCTATCACTTGCTACCTGGGGAAAGAGACTGACACCCACCTGTTGACAACCTCCTTTCAGGTAGTTTTAGAGAGCAATAAGGTCATCCCTCATCCTTCTTCTTTTCTGACTAAACAAACCCAGTTAGTTCAGCCTCTCCTCATAAGTCTTGTTCTCCAGACCCTTCACCAACTTTGCTGCTGTTCTTTGGACATGCTTCAGTGTTTTTATTGTAGTGAGGTACACAAAATTGAACACCATAACGGAGGTATGGTCTCACCAGTGCCGAGTACAATCACTTCCCTAGTCCTCCTGGCCACACTATTTCTGATACAAGCCAGGATGCCATTGGCCATCTTGACCACATGGGCACACTGCTGGCTCAAGTTCAGCTGGCTGTCAACCAGCACCCCCAGGTCCTTTTCTGCTAGGCAGCTTTACAGCCACTGTTCCCCAAGCCTGTAGCGTTGCATGAGGTTGTTGTGACCTAAGTACAGGACCTGGAACTTTGCCTTGTTGACTCTCATACAACTGGGGAGGGGGAAGCATCTCAGTCATCTTGTCTTTGTCCCCAGGGAGACCGTGGGGTGCACAAGGCAGGGACGTGAGCCATTTTGTCTTTGTCCCTGGGCAGACCACATGGCATGTAGGGTGCAGGACAGAAACCATTTTATCTTTGTCCCTGGGGAGACTGCATGGTACATAGGGTGCGGGACACTGCCATTATATACCGTACACACCATAGACAATGAGTATGAACCACCTCAGTTACACTAGTCATGAACTAAATGAACTCAACAATCATCTTGGAGGAATAGTTAGTGACTACTGAAATATCGCTTTTGTTTGTGTCAGGGGGTGTGTGTGTAAATCTTGGCATTTTGTTGATGGTATGGAATAAGAGATGGATAATGATTATAGTTACGAAGCAAGGGTGTGGAGCTTTAGTGATGAATAGTCAATACCACTATGTCACAGCTGGGGGGGCATGGTTTTCAACCAAAAATCACCACAGGCAGAAACAAAATCACAGAATATGCTGAATTGGAAGGGACCCACAAGGATCATCAAGTCCAACTCTTAGCCCTGCACAGGACCATCCCCAAGAGTCATACAATGTGCCTGAGAGTATCATCCAACTGCTTCTTGAACTCTGTCAGGCTTGGTGCTGTGACCACTTCCCTGGGGAGCCTGTTCCAGTGCCAGACCACCCTTGGGGTGAAGAACCTTTTTCTAATATCTAACCTAAACCTCCCCTGACACAACTTCACGCCATTCCCAGGGTCCTGTCACTGGTCACCACAGAGAAGGGATCAGTGCCTGCCCCACTTCTTTGTCTCATGAGGAATTTGTAGAGTGCTATGAGGTCTCCCCTCAGTCTCCTCCAGGCTGAACAGACCAAATGACCTCAGTGGTTCCTCATACAACTTCCCCTCAAGGCCCTTCACCATTTTTGTTGCCTTCCTTTGGACGGTCTCTAATTAGCTTAATATCTTTATTACATTGTGGTGTCGAAAACTGCACACAATGTTCAACGTGAGGCTGCACCAGTGCAGAGTAGAGTGGAACAATCACCTCCCTCGACTGGCTGGCGATGCTTTGCCTGATGCACCCCAGCATATGGTTGGACCTCCTGGCTGCCAGGGCACACTGCTGACTCATATTCAACTTCTTGTCGACCAGGACCCCCGGGTCCCTTTCCATGGCACTGCTTTCCAGCATCTCATTCAGCAGTCTGTATGTATATCCCGGGTTACCCCATCTCAGGTGCAGAATATGTTGTTGAAATTCTTATGGTTGGTGATTACCCAGTCCTCTAATTTGTTGAGGTCTCTCTGCAGGGCCTCCTTGCCTTTGAGGGAATCAACAGCTCCTCCCAGTTGTGTATCATCTTCAAACTTGCTTAGTATCCCTTCCAGTCCTGCGTCCAAGTCATTTATGATGTTGAAGAGCACTGGGCCTAAGATGGAGAGCCCTGCAGAACCCCACTAGTGACTGGTTGCCAGCCTGATGTTACCCCATTCACTATTACCCTCTGTGCTCGACCCGTGAGCCAATTGCTCACCCATTGCATGACATGTTTATCCAGTTGTGTGCTGGATCCTGTGAAAGACAGTATGTAAAGTTTTACTGGAATCCAAAAAGATTACATCAACTGACTTGCCTTGAACAACTAGGTGGGTTACCTTGTCATAACAGGAAATCAAGTTTGATAAGCAGGACTTTTCCCTTGTGAAGTGGTGCTTACTGTGACCAATGACTGTGTTGTCTTTCAGTTGTTTTTCAATACTTCCCAGAACAATCTTCTCCATAATTTTACCAGGCACTGAAGTGAGACTGAGAGCCCTGTAGTTTCTGGCATCCTGCTTCTTACCCTTCTTTTAATTTGGGAAAACATTTGACAGCTTCCAGTCATCTGGGACCTCTCCAGTTTCCCAAGACTGCTCAAAAATCATTGAGAGAAGTTTTGTGATGACATCAGTCAGGTCTTTGAGAATTCTGGGATGAATCCTATCATGCCTCATAGATTTATAGGGATCCAGCTGGAGCAGCAGATCCTGCACACTTTCAGGGTCGACTGGGAGTTGATCATTCTCACAGTCATGGCCCTCCAGCTCAGTGCACTGAGACCACCTTGGTTGGTCATTTGTGTTGAAGGCAGAGGCAAAAAAAGCATTAAACACCTCTGCCTTTTTCTCTGTGAGGTGTTCATCCTCATCCCGTATGTCCCAGTTTAAATGAGACAAGGGTCTTTTGCTGAGGATGGATTAGGAGGAAAAGACCCAAACTTCTCTTTCCAAGCAATTATAAATCCAAAATTAAGAGGCTTTGATTGAAGGAAAACAAATTATGGAAAAGGGAAAATAACAGCCCTTTATTAAAAGGTATGTGTGTATTAACAAGAACACAAAAAAACCCAAGTAAAATAACTAAGTAATACTCCTATACCCACCAATAATCCCCTTCAAGAACAAAACCAATAAACCGGCAAAAGGGAAAATAGTTCAATTTCTTGCACCCTTTGGTGCGGTTCCAACCACAGTCATCAGGGGGCGCCGTCGGGTCACTGGAGATGCAAAATTTGTAATGTCTTGTACCATTCACCAGGTGGCGCCGTTGGGTCACTGAAGGTGCAAAAACTTGTAGTGTCCTATTGTAGTCACCAGGTGGTGCTGTTGGATCACTGGAGGAGCAGAACTTGTAATGTCCAGTGCCCGTCACCAGGCGGCGCTGTGAGATCCTTGGCTGCCGCCAGGTGGGGGGAGGGGGGGGGAAGAAGGGGAAGGAAAAACAACAGCAATAAAACAGAAAGTTCTCCCAATGGAAGAAAACTCACAAACTTCAGCTGATTAGTGTCCGTTGTAAGCAGGGCCTGCAACCAGCCACAGCTGAACAAAGAGCAGCAGCAAGAACTCCCCTCCGACAGGAAAGAGATAAACCCGGCAGTGTCTACAGCCCGCAGCTGGCTCCCCTCAGGGCAGAGAGAGACTTCGCTCTCCCCCCAGCCTCCACCCCCTTCCAGTCGCACACCAGCCAACTCCCCCCCTTCGTTGTCAAGGAAACTAATCTCAGCCATTAGTGGGCCAGGGCTTATTCTTTTGTTCAACTAATGGCCCATATACAGAGCACACACACACACGGCAGGGGGAAAGGAAAGAAAATTTCCTTGCTAAAATCGGAACTATGACACCGTAACAGGCTGATGATACTTCTATACTGCCTATTGCCATTAACTCTTTTTATTGTCTCCTACATTACTGGCAGCTTCAACTCCAGCTGAGCTTTGACCACACCAATTTTCTCCCTACAGTGGTGTTACAATCTGCTTTAAATATTGCAGAAAGAACTTCAGATTCGAATATATCCTTGAGTAAAATTAAAACTCACACAAGTTATCTATTGATATCAAAACTGATTTTTATTAATTGCTAAGAGATGCAAAGACAAAGAGGAAAAAAAAAAAGAAAAGATTGGAAAATGCTAAGATTATTTTTTAGAAGCAAAGATACCACTGAAAACTACCTTTCTGCTGTGCTGGTGGGGAGGGAGAGAGAAACAGTTTTCTGCCCTTTTTTTTCTCTGTCTCTGCTGCTTTTCAATGTTATCTCTTTAGTTGCAGGGGGTCTGACAGCTGTAGCTCTCTAGAATGCAGGAGTGTGGTTTCGCTGCTCACAGGCGAGTGGTGTCCCAGGCCATGCAGGGTGTTCAACCACAGTTCCCTGGCCCTCAGAAAATATGGTAAGGGTAACTCACCCATGTAGCACGATGTGTCTCAGTTCTCTCCAGGCTGGCAGAGTTCCAGTCTCTCGTGGCAGGTAGGCAGCATATTGTGGAGGAAAGAAGGCGAGGGGAGGTGAGGAGAGATTCCTGAGGCAGCCAGTTTTCTCTCCCTTTCCTCTTCCCTGATTTTCCAGAGTTTGCCCTAAAGTTTTATAGTGTTCAAAGGAGGTTGTACGTGGTTTCTTGGCACGTAGCCAGTTAAGGTGTCTGAGGAGATATGATAACCTTAAACAATGGCAGGATCTTTTGGTAGGAAAAGTCCCGTGGGAAGTCCTGGTGAGAACTTCTGGCAGAGAACTGATAGAGAATTTTTCATAGGAAGTTTTTGACAGTGTCCCAGTTTAAATGAGACACAGGTGTTTTGCTGAGGATGAGTTATAAGGAAAGACCCAAACTCCTCCCTCTAAGCAATTATAAACCCGAAATTAAGAGGCTCCAATTGAAGGGAAAAAAAATTATGGAAAAGGAAAAATAACAACCTTTTATTAAAAGGTATGTGTGTATTGGCAGAAACAACGAAAGAAAAGAAGTAAAACAACCAAACAATACTCCTATACCCACAAATAATCTTCTTCAAAACAAACCAATAAACAAGCAAAGAAAAAAAAGTAAACAGTTCAGTTTGTGCCCTTTGGTGCAATTCTAACCCCAGTCAACAAGGGGTGCTGTTGGATCACTGGAGATGAAGAGTTTGTAGATTCCTGTGCCAATCACTAGATGATGCTGTTGGATCACTGGAAATGCAGAGCCTGCAGTTCCTCATGCTGGTCAGCAGGGGGCACTGTGGAATCACTGGTCGTTGCCACGTGGGGGTAACACCCTCCAAGGTATGTTGGAAAAACAAACAAAAAAAAAAGGGTTTCCCTCCCCCACACACTGAGAAAGGGGAGAGAGAGAGGGGGGAGAGAAACAAAAAAAGTCCTCCCCAATGGGAAAAAACCTCACTCTGTTCAGCTGGTTGAATCGTGCGATATAGTTTTCCTTCTCCCTTTGATGTGCACAAGGACCACTGCTAAGAAAGAAACAAATGGGGAAGGGGAAAAAACTTCTCAAAATAGTTCCTCTTCAATGAAAATCCAAGCAGGATCCAAAGCTGGCAACGAGGCTGAGAACAAAAAAAACCCTCCTAGCTGTCCTCCGACCTTGTTCCAGACCTCGGAAGCAAGCCGGAACTCCCTCCCCTGTTTCCCAGGAGACGAGATTCTGGGCAATTAAACAGAAGGTAGCTTCTTTTGTGCCCCTTAAATGCCCACTTAACATCCCTGCAAGCAGGGGGAAGGGGGGAAGGGAAAAATTCCTGCCTAGTTTCCAAGAACCAGCAAAACCATGATAGACAGGCAGAAACAATGGAGAAACATAATTTTTGGCATTTCTGTATTATCTGTGTGTTACAAGTGGCAAGCAGCATCTCTGTATTCTCCCCATGTTAGTTAACTTTGCTTACAGTGGGCATATACCTTCCTTTTTTGCCTTATTTCCAAGTGAAGATCCCTGTTCAGCCAAGCCCGCCTTCTACCTGGCCTCCTTGACTTCCAACATTTGGGAATTGCCTCCTCCTGCTCCCTTAGGAGGTGATGTTGGAAAAGTTACCGGCAGTGATGGACCCCAGCACCTGCAAAAACATTTTTGTAGGGGACCTTATTTACCAGTTCCCTGATCAACCTGAAGTCTGCTCTCCTCATGACCAGATTTGAGGTTTTGCTGGCACTTTTCCTCCTGTCAACAGAGATTTTAAAGTCCATTGCTTCATGGTCGCTGTGGCCGTGAAGGCCACCGATCTCCACTTTGTCCACAGGACCCACTCTGTTGACAAGCAGTAGATCAAGGAGGGTATCTTTCCGAGTCAACTCCCTTTGGACCTGTTTCATAAAGTTGTCATCCAGGATTTTTAGGGATCTTTTGGCTGGTTGTACCAGCTGTGTGATGCCCCCAGTTTATTTCTGGCAAGTTGAAGTACCCCATAAGGACAAGGACAGCTGACTTGGAAGTGTCTCTTAGTTCCTCAAAGAATAATTTGTCAGTGCCATCATCCTGGCTGGGAGGTCTATAGTAGACTCCCACAATGGCATCCATATTATTTGTTTGCCCCTTAATTTTTTCCCAGAGGCTCTCAGCTGTGCCATTGCCAACTGTGAGCTCCATACATTCTAACCCTTCCATTACATACAGTTCCATAACATAGGCCGTTTTGTTTTCTGCTCCTGAAAGAGAATAGTATCTGGTTAGGTATATACATGTGTCCTTTACCACTCTGAACAAGATATGTTTCTGCACCCCAAAGACAAGTAGCAAGGCTTCAGAGATGTCTGGTTGGTTGTCAACCTGTTCTTCTGTATATTGATTAAGGGTTTTTGTGGTTTTCTTTTGGTTTTTTTTGTTTGTTTGTGGTTTTTTGTTTGTTTCAGGGTTTTTTTTTCTTTCCATTTAAATGATAAATTGCAATTTCATTCAGGCAGAAGATTAGAAAAATAATAACAACCTAAGCAACAGATGAAATTGCTCTGGGAAAGCCTCAGTTACAATAATGCTTGCTTTTCCCTCTCCCACAGATTTAGATTGAATCAAAGCTGTGTTTGGGAGAAGAACCATATTGGGGAAACCTCCACTAGTGTTTCAGACCCTTTAAATTAATTAGCTATCCATCACATCATAACAGAGTATAGCCACTCAAGTCCTGATGTGCTCAGTTTTCATTAGCAGAGTTTCTTCTTTTGTTTGTACAGACTCACCCTGAGGTTATCTCAGTTGGTTAGAGCATGGTGCTAAATAACACCAAGGTTGTGGGCTTGATCCCTGTATGGGTCATTCATTTGAGAGTTGGACTTGATGATCCTTATGGGTCCCTTCCAACTCAGAATATTCTGTGATTCTCCAGGTACTTCAAAGTGTAAGTCAAAATAAAAATTCATTTCCCTTTTCAGCTCTGATGCTCTGGGACAAAGTGCAATGACTTTATGCCCTTGACAAAGTCATCTGTCACCCAGCTTTGGTAGCATGTTGCCCTAAAGAATCGGGAGCCAAAAAAAGACTCATGAGGCAATTATTAGTAGAGATAAGATATAGAGCAGTTTCTTTAATTGAAGGCCTTCAACCACTGGAATACAAACGGTGCGTGCCCACGAGTCCAGGGGTTCCACAATTTATGGTATTGTCCATCCAATCCCAGAATTATCCACCCCCCAGATCCTCCCCTGGCACGTCCCTATGGAAATTGAGTCAGGGGGCCCTAAGACCTCATCTTCCTCTTCTTCACAGCACGTATAGTCCTTGGAGTCCCTCCAAGGTTCTGGGTTTTAAAGGTTGCTTTGTCTATGGTGGTATCTTGTTGTTCACGCCTGGGGTGCAAATGTTCTTAAACAGAATGAAAGCCTACCTTGAGAGAAGTCTAAACAAACTAAAGAATGTAGAAATTTTGATATGAAATGGGGGAAAGGGTTTGGGTAAGTGTAAACTACTGTGCTAAAGTGTGACAAATTATACAGCCACATTGCCTTCTCCCAGGCAATCAGCAGTAGGACAAGAGGGCACGGGCTTAAGCTCTTTCAAAGGAGGTTTAGGTTGGATATTAGAAAGAAGTTCTTTACAGAGAGAGTGATCAGGCACTGGAATGGCCTGCCCAGAGAGGTGGTGGATTCACCGTCCCTGGAGGTTTTTAAGATGAGGCTGGATGTGGCACTGAGTGCCATGATCTGGTAATCAATGGGGTTGGATCAAGGGTTGGACTTGATGATATTGGAGGTCTCTTCCAACCCAGTTAATTCTATGATTCTATGATTCTATGATTAAAATCTACATTTACTACACAACTACTTCTACAAAAAGCTAAAAATCCAAAAAGTTCAGAGGCATCACTCGGGAGAGCAGTGCCTTGGCAGGCTGGTTTTGAGGGCAGTCCCTCCTCAGGCCCCTCATCTGGTGTGACCAGCAGCCTACCAGCCAGGTTCAGTGCAAACCATCTGCTTCTCACAGCAGTGTTGGGTAATGATCTCAGTGTTTCATGCCCTGGGAACTTTGTCCAAACATTTTCTCTCATGTGGTGGATAACAAGGAAGTCCTAAATGTTTCCAACCTAGAGAGCAGCAGTGAAAGGAGTATCCAAAGGAGGAATAGGTCAGATGTGGGCAGTCAGCAGAGATGGTGATTCTGTGGACTAAAAAGGGTCATTCCACCACAAATGGCACTGATAGATTGAGCCCTGGCATTCTGAGCTTTGCTTGCTCAGATGCTTCTGCAGGGAAGGGAGTTCACTGCGCTGCGCTTGTCCATGCGGAGACAAGGTGTTCTCTCTGCACAGCCCAGGGCACCTCTCCCAGTTCTCTCCTGTTTCTGTCACCAGCCTGCAGCTCTAGGGGTGGTTTTGTTAACCACTAATTGCTTATTTAATTCAAACAGGAAAGGAATGGTCTTGATGGATATAGTTCTGGACCCATTATCTTAGGTTTCAGGGTTGCTCTCTGTAACGCTGCAATGCAGGGAAGGCTCATCTTATTCTGTTCAGATAGAGATATGAAAGATAAGTTGTTGTGATCTGTAAACCCTCATCCTCCTGGGGTCCGTCTTGCTGGTTGTGCACAATCAGAGTGGGGCAGCATCCTTTGAGCTTGCTGAGAATGGTGGGAAATGAAAGGAGAGGAGGGACAGTTATTCCTTCTGTTCTTCCTTCTCCAAGATGACACATCAATCTGATTTTCAGGAAAGGGCACAAGCTTCAGGAAACTTGGACACTTGTTTTCCATGAGGTAGAGTGTTGGAATAGGTGGAGTAGCACAGGAGATTTGGAATTCATATATAGGGTTCAAGAAACACACGCACACTCTTGATATCTCGGAGTTGAAAGACTTGGGGAGAGGCATTGCATTGTGTGCCTCAGATGCTGCTGGAATTAAAAGATGTCAGTATTCCTGATAAGGTCGTCTTGGTCTTTAGTTATACTGGAGTTCCATTTAGTTAGTACCTGCAGAAAACAAGGTATATGAGTTGGATCTTCAAGTTGGTTTCATTGCTGGAAAAAAGGAGCATTATCTCTTTGAAGCCATGTTGATTGCACTGTGAACAAGAGAGATTTTCCATTGTCTTTCCCCCTATCCTTTTTTGATCTGCCTTTTTCAATAACTGAGACCTATTCCAAAATCAAAAGAGTAAAATAGATCTAGTTTTGTTAAGTTTTCTTGCTCACGATCCTTTTCTCCACCCTAACAGAAGTACCCAAAACATCTATTCTTTCTGTGCTGCTGGTGGGCAGAGCACAAGGAGCTGCAGAAGTCCTATCTGTCTGCAGTTAGGACAGCACTGCATTGCCTCACACATGGGAAACAGAGGGCTCAGGGCTTCACTGCTTTCACATGAAAAGTTAGCTTTTCCAGGAGGCATGGTCATCTGTTAGGGACTGAGTCCTGACTGCTGTTTCTTTTTGTATCAGCCTCTGTAACTGATAGTTAATAAAATCTACCATTTAAACCAGAGCACTGAGGTGTTGTCCTTCATCAGTGCCTTATGACATCGAGGCATGTGAGGTAATCTTATGAAAGGAATTGGCAAATTTACAAGTCAATTTTTTTAAATGCAACTGATCTTTTATTTTGGAAATCATTTGGAGACACTTCCCCTTTAATGATTCAAAATCTTCAAGTCATTGCCTTGGACAGCAAACACTTTGACATAGTGTGCTGGTTTAAAAGTAAACTGGTGGGAGAATTGAACACAACTCAAGAGAGATTACAAGTCTGTCTTATTTTAGCAAGACACGAATGTTTGCTAGGGAGGGTGGGTTAGGAAAAAGAAACCAAACTCCTCCCTCTAAGTTATTTTGATTTTGAAATTAAGAGGTTTCAGGTGAAAGGTGTGGAAAAGAAAAATAGCAGCTCTTTATTAATGTATATATATATATGTATATATAACAAACCCAAATAAGTAACAGTGGTGCAACCAAAACTTTCAAAACAAAGTCCTACTTCCCCAGGTGGTGGCTGCTGTGGCTCCCCATGACAGTCAGGGGCCATCTGTGGGCTGTTCCTGGAGGCTCAGCAACTGCTCACAGCCATGTGAGCGATGGTGGCTCTGCTACAAACAATGAAGGGGGGTTTTCTGCCAGTCACAGGGCTAAGGACGTAGTCCTCTGTAACAGCTATGGGCTCCCCGGCTCAGGAAATAGCTGGCCGCAGGGGCGGGCAGTGGGGGGGGGTGTGGTGCACGAGGTGCGATCCCAAGGGGTATGGATGGGACAGGACTCTGCAGGTAGAAGGGAGCTGGAATGTCTTTATTCAAAGAACACAGGTTTTTATAACTTTACACAAGCACAAAAACATTCCTTATAAGGTAAAACTTTCAAGGTAAACAAAAAATCCCCCTTATAAGGCAAGGTCTGTAACCACAGCATCTGATTGGCTGTTACCTGTTACCTGGGGACCTGGCAGGCAGCAACTCCACTCCTGTAATGAGTTGCTCTATGCTCAGTTTAGCCCAAAGCCTGCTGGTCCAGGCCTTTAGCCTGTCTAATCCCCACAGGGGGGTCAGGCAGCTGCTGCAGGGAGATGCTCTGATATGCAGCACCATTACAGAAAGCAGCCTGAGGCAGATACCTTGCTCCAAAATGGTCAATGGGGGATCTCCCAGGGCTTCTCCAGGCAGCTGCTGTGATGTCCGGCAAAGGACTGGGGCCGATCCCCAACGGCAGTGCCAGGCAGGGGGGAGGCTTCTTCTCAGGGGGTTGAATAGGAGAACAAAAAGGTGGGTGCCAGCTCCATCGGGTGACAACAAGGAAGACCCACAAACAAATGCCCTGATGCATGGTGCCAGCCGGTTTTAAAAGAACCCTCCCCCACTCCTGTGTCTTCCTCCACCCCAAAAAAAGGGAGGAGGATGGGGGGGAGGTTACCCTTTCATTGTAGGTGCACACTACCCAATAATTGATATTGGGAAAAATTCCAACATATCTTTTCAAACCTATAATAAAGTCAGAGTTACAATTTACTAAAAAAGATTACAATAAATGCAATGATACAGAGAAAACTGGCTTTCAACCCCAACAAACAGATATATAACCCAGCACCCTGGGACAACAGAACGGTGTTCATTAGCCCCTGTGCTGAGCACCCTGTGGCCCCCCTGGGTGCAAAGTAAAAGGAAAGGAAACCTGTTGGTCTGGATGATGGTCGCAGTTCTGTTGCAGTAATGATCACAGTCTTTTCCAGAGTAGCATTTGCAGTCCTGTTGAAGTTCCGGTCCCCCTCTCGATCAGACAAGTGATACCAGAAGTCCCAAAGCCCCAAGATTATATATGATCAGGTTCAGGTGGGAATGCCCAGTACCTCCCTCAGGACAGGGAGTTTCATAACGAGTGATTTAACTCTGTGAGTCTTGGAATATTTTTTGGATCTTTGATGGTCTAGGTCATTGCAGCCGCCTATTATGCCAGTCCACTATGGCCCATTGCCAGAGATGACCCTTCAGGCTGGGTGTGAATGTGCTAATGCCTCCCCAGAGGGGAGTTATCACAGCTGAGTCATTGGTGTGAAGACAAAGAAACACTCCCCTTCCTCACAGGGTTTCTTTAACACCCAGCTTGTAGCCTGAGGATCAGGTGTGCCTTAAGCAGCTACTGCAAATGATCCATTATAAACAGTCCATCAGAAATTACATGGAGGGTGTAGAATACAGTTTTGATTATACCCACATAGTGATAAACTGGTCCTGGCCCCTGTAACTAGGACATATAATTTCCAAATACAGTGATAGACTACAAATGTAAAAGGTCTTTTAATAAAAAAAAAAAAAAAGATAAAATTCACCTTCAACAAGTTAGATACTTCCTTCTGAAACTTGATATATGTGAGGTGATACCAACAAAAAAGGAAAAGGAATCAAATGTAAAAGAGGTAAATCTGCTGGCATTCTTCTTATGTGGTGACACTGGTGCAGTGTTTCAGGCTATTTTCTGAGTGGCAAGCTGGGTAAACTGGTCTTAAAAATGTTAATAAGCCTATTGTAAATGAGTTTTCACTTGTTAAAACTTGTTTCCCCTGAAGGAAGATGTTTAATTGGCTGTTTTCCCTAACTGGATAAATGTCTCCTTACTAGAGAGGAAGAAGAGTGCATGCTTATGGGATTTGAATGCCTCAGACCTAGCATAACCCAGGATTCCTGTGCTTAATACCGCTGCAGAAATTTTCACAGATGGCATCTGCAAGGCTATTCAAAACAGCAAGCACTTGTTTGCCTATGTTGTTGTGGCGGGTTGGCTCTGGCTGGATGTCAGGTATCCACCAAAGCTGCTCTATCATTCTCCTCCTCAACTGGACAGGGGAGAGAAAATATAACAAAAGACTCATGAGTTGAGATAAGGACAGGGAGAGATCACTCACTGATTACCATCACAGGCAAAACAGACTCGATTTGGGGAAATTATTTTAATTTATTAACAATCAAACCATAGTAGGACAATGAGAAATAAAACCAAATCTTAAAAAAAACTTCCCCTCACCACTCCCTCCTTCCCAGGCTTAACTTTACTCCCAATTTTCTCTACCTCCCCCCAAAGCGGCACAGGAGAAGGAGTAATTGAGGTTGCAGTTAGTTCATCACACATTGTTTCTGCTGCTCCTTCTTCCTCAGGGGTTGGACTCCTTACACTATTCCCCTGCTCCAGCGTGGGGTCCCTCTCATGGGAGACAGTCCTCCACAAACTTCTCCAATATGAGTCCTTCTCATGGGCTACAGTTCTTCACAAACTGTTCAAGTGTGAGCCCTTTCCATGGGGTGTAGTCCTTCAGGCGCAGCCTGCTCCAGTGTAGGTTCCTCACAGGGTCACAGATCCTTCCAGCAAACTTGTTCCATCATGGGCTCCTCTCTCCACCAGTCCCACCAGGAGCCTGCTCCAACATGAGCTTCCTACAGAGTCACAGCCTCCTTTGGGCATATCCCCGTGCTCCAGTGTGGGTTCCTCCACGGGCTGCAGGTGGATATCTGCTCCACTGTTAACCTCCATGTGCTGCAGGGGGACAGCCTGCCTCATCATGGTCTTCACCACAGGCTGCAGAGCAATCTCCGCTCTGGTGCCTGGAGCACCTCCTCCCTCTCCTTCACTGACCTTGCTGTCTGCAGAGTTGTTTGTCCCATATTCTCACTCCTCTCTTCTGGTTGATGCATGCATTTTTTTCCACTTAAATATGTTATCACCAAGGTGCTACCACCATCGCTGATTGTCTTGGCCTTGGCCAGCATCAGCTCCATCTTGGAGCCAGCTGACATTGGCTCTATCAGACAAGGGAAGCTTCTAGCAGCTTCTCATAGAAACCACCCCTGTAGCCCTTCTGCTACCAAAACCTTGCCATGCAAACTCTAAACTCACAGAATCACAGAATGGGTAAGGTTGGAAGGGACCTCTCGAGATCATCTCCAACCCCCCTGCCAAGGCAGGTTATACAGGAATGCATCCAGGTGGGTTTTGAATGTCTCCAGAGAGGGAGACTCCATGACCTCCCTGGGCAGCCTGTTCCAGCGCTCTGCCACCCTCAACATAAAGGAGTTCTTCCTTATGTTGAGGAGGAACTTCTTGTGTTTTAATTTATGTCCAATGATCCTCATCCTGTAGCTGGGCACCACTAAAAAGAGTGGCACCATCCTCTTGGCACCTTCCTTTGAGATATTTAGATGCATTAATGAGATCCCCTCTCAGTCTTCTCCAAACTAAACAGGCTCAGCTCCCACAGTATCTCCTCATAAGAGAGATGGTCCAGACCCCTCATCATCTTTGTAGCCCTCCACTGAACCCTCTAGTAGCTCCTTGTCTTTCTTGAACTGTGAATACCAGGTTTAGTCTTTCCTCAGAGATGAATGCAGGCAGTGGGAGGCAGCAGAAACATACTTTTCTCTGACAGAGTGTGGGCATAAGTTTCCCATAGAGATTGTGGAGTCTCTATCCTTGGAGATATTTAAAAGCCATCTGGCTGTAGACCTGGGCAACTTGCTCTACATGGCCTTTGTTTGAGCAGGGGCGGTTGGACCAGATGATCTCCAGAGGTCCCTGCAAACTTTAGCCAGTCTCTGATTTTTCTCAGCCAGAATAAGAATCACAGAATCACAGAATCAATTAGGTTGGAAAAGACCTCTGAGATCATCGAGTCCAACCTATGACCCAACAACACCTTGTCTGTTGGTGTTAAGTCATGATGGTCAATAAAAACACATGAAGGATGATTCAGGGCAACATAAAAAACTTGTCTTTATTATTCCGAGCTCCTTTTTATATCTTTTCAAAGCAACAAGCAAGCAGCAAGCAAGCAACAAAGTTTTAATTGGCTATCCATTACTGCTGATACATTTGGTAGTAGTCGTGAGATACTTGGAGATGTTCAAGGTTAAGTTGTGATTCTCACAACCCCCGAACTTACGGACTTACAGTCTTTGTTCTTTAATTAGGCTGTGTATATGTCTTATTTATCTTCAAGGATACATGCGAAAGTTTGCCAAGTCAATCTCTTCTTCCAGGGAGCTAACAGACCCACTATTAACCCCTACACTTGTCAACTAGACCATGGCAGTAAGCGCCACGTCCAGTCTCTTTTAAAATACCTCCAGGGACGGTGAATCCATCACCTCCCTGGGCAGCCTATTCCAATGTCTGATCACTCTCTCTGTAGAGAATTTCTTCCTAATGTCTAACCTAAACCTCCCCTGGTAAAGCTTAAGACTGTGTCCTCTTGTCCTACTGCTGGTTGCCTGGAAGAAGAGACCGACCCTCCCCTCACTACAACCTCCTTTCAGGCAGTTGTAGAGAGTGATAAGTCTCCCCTGAGCCTCCTCCAGGCTAAACAACCCCAACTCCCTCAGCCACTCTTCATAGGGCTTGTGCTCCAGTCCCTTCACCAGCTTCATTACCCTTCTTTGGACACGCTACAGCACCTCAATATTCTTCCTAAACTGAGGGGTCCAGAGGGAGGGAAGGCATGAGGTCTCACAGTTGCCATAAGGCATGCTGTGAGTCAGCATCCAGCAGAGGTGCAGCAGGCCAGAGGGGAGCAGTGGGGCATTTGCAGCCACCAACCTGTGTTTGGAAGAAGGATGGGCAAGGCATAAAAGATAACACTTGACATATAGACACCTGTGTTATTTAATATCTTCATTAATGACATAGACAAAGGGATCGAGTGCACCCTCAGCAAGTTTGCAGATGACACCAAGCTGAGTGGTGCGGTTGACACACCTGAAGGATGGGATACCATCCAGAGGGACCTGGACAAGCTCGAGAAGTGGGCCCATGGGAATCTCATGAGGTTTAACAAGACCAAGTGCAAGGTGCTGCATATCAGTCAGGACAATCCCCAATAGAACAGATCAAGAGCAGCCCTGCCAAGAAGGACTTAGGGGTGCTGGTGGAGGAGAGGCTGGACATGAGCCAGCAATGTGTGTTTGCAGCCCAGAAAGCCAATCGTATCCTGGACTGCATCAAAAGGAACATGGTCAGCAGGTCGAGGGAGGTGATTCTGCCTCTCTACTCCACTCTGGTGAGACCCCCACCTGGAGTACTGCATTCAGCTCTGGGGTCCCCAGCATAGGAAGCGAGTCCAAAGGAGGGCCACCAAGATGATTGGAGGGATGGAGCACCACTCCTATGAGGAAAGGCTGAGAGAATTGGGATTGTTCATACTGGAGAAAAAAAAGGGTTCAGAGTGACCTAATTGCAGCCTCTCAGTACCTGAAGGGAGCCTACAAGAAAGATGGAAAAAGACTTTACAAGGGCATGTAGTGATAGGAAAAGAAGGAATTGATTAAAACTAGAAGGGAGTAGGTTTAGATTAGATATAAGGAAGAAATTTTTTACTGTGAGGTTGGTGAGGCACTGGAACAGGTTGCCTGGAGACGTTGTGGATGCCCCCTCCCTGAAAGTGTTCAAGGTCAGGTTGGATGGGGCTTTAAGAAACCTGGTCTAGTGAAAGGTGTCCCTGCCCATGGCAGGGGGGATGGAACTAGGTGATCTTTAAGGTCCCTTCCAATCCAAACCATTCTATGATTCTATGTTCCCAAAATGAAATGAGGGTGAGTAGAGATTGTGCATGGAACCAAAATGTGGGCTGAGTCTGTTACCAAATGGGAATGCTTTCATGTAGCCTTGACTGTATTTCCCGCATCCAAACAGTGTTTCCTTCTAGCTGCTAGAAATCCCACTGAAATACTGGATGCTTTGCTAAATTCCACTTGTTTGTTTGCAGTTAAATGCCCATATAACTTTGGTTAGATAGTCTGGAGAAACTATAGAAACTCATTGATTGCTTCTTAGTGACACCCACTTTCCCATATGCAGAAATGCACCCTCCTCTGGAGACATCAGTACCCCTTGGGTCTGTGGGGCAAAGGGGGAAGAAGGCACTGCATGAGCAGGATCATTGCTATCACTTTGTTAGTTGGGACAGGGCTTTCCTACTCAAGTACTAGCACAGGCACTACTTATGTAGTACTGAAGATGATGAGAAGAATATTTCTCTAAAAGTAATTAAGAACCTTTGTCCAATTTTTGAAGGTAGTGATTTGTCACTGTACTACAGATTCCTTTTTCACATACTTGTGGCTTCCTTCAGCCACATACTTGGTTGTGGCTCAAAACAGTCAGAAGTTTAAATTCATATTTTGTCACATTAAAACCAAAATCTGGAAAATCAGTCACATCTGTGTACAACCATTATTGAGTTAAATGAGAATTGTATGTCTGTAACCAATGGTACCCTGTTTGTCTTTAGCTAATCATCCATAAAATCCTCCACTGTTAAAATTATCTCAGAAAATTTGTGATGAATCTCTGCTTGAAAGTAAATGTGTTGTAGCAGTGACCATCTGGAAATGCCTATTGCAGCATTTCTATGAAGGGTGAAGAAGGCCTCTTTCTCCATTCCTGTATAAAACTGAAGTAGACCATTTCGTGAGATAACAGCTACATGGCAGTTACCACTGTTGCAAGCCATTGCACTGATTCAGATGTATTGAGATGAGCAGACATTGTGAAGAAGTGGGTAGAAAATGACTGAGGACTGCATGTGCAAGAAAACCTTTAAAGCAAATGCTGTTGGAGGAATGAAAAATATTCTGCTTATTAATGTAGATTGAAATTTCCTGCTAGCTAAGAATAATGCTGTCCCAGTTTAAATGGGACAAGGGTCTTTTGCTGAGGATGAATTAAGAGGAAAAGACCCAAACTTCTTTTTCTAAGCAATTATAAATCCAAAATTAAGAGGCTCCGATTGAAGGAAAACAAGTTATGGAAAAGGGAAAACAAACAAAAAAAAAATAACAGCCCTTTATTAAAAGGTATGTGTGTATTAACAGGAACACGAAAAAACTAAGTAAATTAACCAAACAATACTCCTATACCCACCAATAATCCCCTTCAAGAACAAAACCGATGAACCAGCAAAAGGACAATTTAAATAGTTCAATTTTTAGCACTCTTTGGTGCAGTTCCAGCCACAGTCAGCAGGGGGCGCCGTCGGGTCACTGGAGATGCAAAATTTGTAATGTCCTGTACCATTCACCAGGTGGCGCTGTTGGGTTACTGAAGGTGCAGAACTTGTAGTGTCCTATAGTAGTCACCAGGTGGTGCTGTTGGATCAAAACTTCAGCTGATTGGGGTCCATTGTAAGCAGGGCCTGCAGCCAGCCACAGCTGAGCCGAGAGCAGCAGCAAAAACTCCCCTCCCACAGGAAAAAAGACAAAGAAACCCAGCAGTGTCTGCAGCCCACAGCAGGTTCCCCTCAGGGCAGAGAGACTGAGCTCCCCCCCAGCCTTCACCCCCTTCCAGTCACACACCCCAGTAGCCCCCCCCAACTCCTCCCCCTTCATTGCTAGGAGACTAATCTCTTGACCATTAGTGACCAGGTTGATTCTTTTGTTCACCTGATGGCTCATCCACAGAGCACACACGCAGTGGGTAAGGGAAAGAAAAATTCCTTGCTGAAATCAGAACTATGACAAATGCAAAGGTCACTTACCAGCTGCAAGCAAACAGCATGTGGTTGATTCAAAAATTAGTTAATCTCTAGCATTTCCATTTCTCATTCCTGCATTTCTTGTTCTCCACCTTAAGCCTTGGAATCTTATTAAAGATATCACAGGCTTGAATGACATTTCATCTTTTTTTTTTTCTTTCTTCTTCCATAAACTGCTGCAGTCAAGATAGCTAGGAGTTTGTTGCCTACTGTTATGGCCAGGGTGTTATCATGGTCCTAAAACTCTTTCCAGGGGCACAGTGACATGATTTTAATTCTTGAATGCCTTAGAGTTATCCTTGCCTCCTCATAAACTGTAGTCTGCTAGCAGAGCCATGCTATCTGCAACCATTTTACTCTTACTTATATTAAGTCTTCTTTTTTATCCCTTGGACTCAGAGATAATCTCAGGGGGAACCTGAATAATGGCCTCAGAAAACACTCAATTTCTTTTTTCTGATGAGTCAAAAGCTGCTGCCATAATGATGCCACACCATGGCCAGTCTGGAGATGGGAAAATTGTTGGAGCCTTGGACAGAAAGGAGGATGAGAGCACCTCAGGCATAAAACTGCCCCCATGTTAGCTGACATGCAAGGCAATGCTAAGTACTGAAGAAAACTCCAGAGAGAATCTGGTCCTGCTTTAGGGGATCTTGCAGAAAGGATTTAACTTGACAGTTATCAACGGTGAAAGCTGTGACACCACCAAGATATTCAGACCATGGGTTCACTTGCACAGATACTCCACTAACAGTGAAGACCAAGTGGTAAAAAGGCAAAATGGCCTTTATTGCAGTGTGAGCTAGCATTTTATCGATAGAGCATGGAATGTGTGGAATTTGGGAGGATTTTTAGGGAGTCTTGCATACAAGGGAATATTTAAACATGGGTAAGGGAGATAGAGAACAGGGAAAAGCTATAAATTCTACTAACAGGGCTAGTGAGCTTAGGGTTTACAATCAGCAGATAGGGGCGGGGTTTAACGTTAATCGAAACTGCATATTACATACAAAAGCATGGTATTTTTCTAACAACACTGTTACTAAATTGAATGAACTTAACACTTTTATAACATGAAAAGCACTTTCTGAGGTAGAAAGTCAGCTGTTGTCCAGTAGTTTTACTGCATTCCAAAGCTGTCTTTCCTCAATTCTCTTTTTCTTCAGAGATTTTTCTCCACCATGAATATATTTCTTGTGGGGAACTTCCAACAGACAGATGTATAAAATAAACTACTACAGAACAGAGACACCTATCTTGGGACATGTGGTTGATCCTGAATAGGGGATTTGTATGGCAGAGAGGTGGTGAACCTTAGAAAGACCGTGGCCAGATGATAATGCAGGAGGAACATGTCACATTTGAGTGTTTGAACACTGAGACCCAATTGTGCTGTGTAGATATAATAAACCAAATCCTCCTCTCTGCAGAATATTGCTGGGGAGGTGCTAGTTAGCCTGATGCACATTGCAGGTAATGAATGGATGGCTAGTCAGTTGCTGTTCTGAATGTATAAGTATTGTTTATCTAAGCCTAAGGTGAGATCTTGACAACTTCATTCTGTAGGTGGATTCCACTGTACATGCTACCAGTACCTGCTGTGGTTAGAGCTGAGTTAAAGCAGATATGAATACAGCAAATCCTATGGGACATAGTTTTCATCACACGGCTATGTCATAACAAGAGAGTATTTTACAATAGATAAAGTCTCATTTTTGAAATCCCTTGTTGTTGGGAGAATATGATCTGAAATGCCCTGTATCCAGGAAGCACTGGGCATGGACACTGCAGCAGGGAGAGCTGACAACACCATCCTATGCAGAAGACCCAGGCATCTTCCCCTTTTCTCCAGCCTGTCCATCTGCTGTGGCCTATTTAGTGGGACAGGCAGTAATATGTTTAGCTTCTCTGATCTTCTTGTTTATGTTAAAAATTGTGAGAATTTTTATTTCAATCTCTTGTTAAACATTCCTGATCAACAGAGTCAAAAAATTTATCAACCTGACCAGTGTGACCCACGTACTGCTGGAATCCTGTGATGTGCTCCCAGTGCTGTCTGTGTGCATCTGGCTGGCAACCTCCTGTGCTTGGGGTGAACAGAAGGACATTGGTTGTTAGTATGGCTTGCAGCAATGCAGCAGGAGGATTCTGCAACCATGCAGAGCTTCTCGGAAGAGGTGGTGTCTGATCTTGTATTTATGTCCAGATCTACTTTCTTTTTTTAGTAGATTCCTGACCTCCTTTTTGTGACTGTTCACAGGAATATTTCTGAAACATGGCCTTGAGGAGGATTTCTCTGTATCACTCATGACACTCAAGATACTTGTTACAAATTGTCCCAGTTTAAATGAGGCAAGGGTCTTTTGCTGAGGATGGATTAGGAGGAAAAGACCCAAACTTCTCTTTCCAAGCAATTATAAATCCAAAATTAAGAGGCTTCGATTGAAGGAAAACAAATTATGGAAAAAAGAAAATAACAGCCCTTTATTAAAGGTATGTGTGTATTAACAGGAACACGAAAAAAACAAGTAAAATAACTAAGCAATACTCCTATACCCACCAATAATCCCCTTTAAGAACAAAACTGATAAACCGGCAAGAAGAAAATCAAACAGTTCAATTTTTTGCACCCTTTGATGCAGTTCCAACCACAGTCAGCGGGGGGCGCCGTCAGGTCACTGGAGATGCAAAATTTGTAATGTCCTGTATCATTCACCAGGTGGCGCTGTTGGGTCACTGAAGATGCAAAAACTTGTAGTGTCCTATTGTAGTCACCAGGTGGCGCTGTTGGATCACTGGAGGAAGGAGAACTTGTAATGTCCAGTGCCCATCACCAGGCGGCGCTATGGAATCCCTAGTCACCGCCCCGTGGGATGGGGAAAAAAAACAAAACAGTACTCTCCAGGTACAAACCAAAAACCAAAAAAACAAACTCGGTTCCCCTTCCCTTCCCACACTGGGGAAGGAGAGAGAGAGAGGGACTGGGGGGGGAAGGGGGAAGGAAAAGAAGAAAAAAAAAAAACAGCAATAAAACAGAAAGTTCTCCCAATGGAAGAAATCTCATGAACTTCAGCTGATTAGGATTAGTGTTAAGCAGGGCCTGCAGCCAGCAACAGCTGAGAACAGCAGCAAACTCCCCTCTGACAGGAAGAAAAGAAGCAAACTAGGCAGCTCTGCAGCTTACAGCAGGTCCTCACCTCACTGGCACACACACACCAGCCACACCTCCCTTCCCCACCTCCTTCCAGCCCCACACACCAGCTCCCCCTCAACTCTTCCCCCTTCGTTGTCAAGGAAACTAATCTCTCGGCTATTACTGGGCCAGGCCGATTCTTTTGTTCACCTAATGGGCAATATACAGAGCGCACACACACACACACACACACACACACACACTGCAGGGGGAAGGGGAAGAAAAAATTCTTTGCTAAAATCAGAACTATGACACAAATTCAGGGGAAAAGGGAAAGAGAGTCTTTAGAAGAGTTTCCCCTCTTTCAGTTTGTACCCATTACTCCTTTACCTATCACTACAGTTCCTGATAAAAAGTCCCTCTCCAGCTTCCCTGTAGGCCCCCTTTCAGATACTGGAAGGTTTCTGAGGTCTCCGTGCAGACTCCTCCAGGCTGAACAGTCCCAACTTTCTCAGCCTGTCTTTGTAGGGGAGGTGCTCCAGTCCTCTTATCAACTTCATGGCCTCCTCTGGACTTGCTCCAACAGTTCCATGTCCTTCTTATGTTGAGGGCACCAGAACTGTACACATGTAGTTGTTGGACCTTGGCTAAACACCAGGTATCCACTGGGCCTGTGCCCCACTTCCCTCCAAAGGGAAGGGGAGGAGGAAAGGGGGAAAAGAAGGAAAGAAAAAAAAACCTACAGAACTGAAACTGCCAAGAAAAATAGTTTTATATTACACAGAGAGGAAAAAAAAATTATAAACACTATATACACAGACAAGAACTAACAACAGAAACTACTTCCCCACAACGAGTGCATTCCTCCTCCGAAGAGACAGTCTGGCTACACCACACAGTTACCCGGAAGAGAAGAGAGGACTTGCTTCCTTCCTGTCTCTTTTATATCTGGGGTGACTTAACATTGTGTGGAATATCTTATTGGTAAAATATACATCAGGTGTTCTATCCTAGTTCCGTTTCCCTCTCAGGGAGGGTAACAAACCCATTACAATGCAGTATTCTAGGTGGGGTCTCACAAGAGCAGGTAGAGGGGGAGAATCACCTACTTTGAGTTGGCCATGCTACTTTTGATGCAGCCCAGGATTGTGTTGGCTTTCTGGGCAGTGAGCACACATGTTGAGTTTTTCATCAACCATCACCCCCAAGTCTTTCTCTGCAGAGCTGCTCTCAATCACTTCTCTGCCCAACCTGTAGGTGTGTCTGGGATTGCCATGACCCAGGTCTAGGACCTTGCACTTCTCTTTGTTGAATTTCATAAGGTTTGCATCGACCCACCTCTCAAGCATGTCAAGGTCCCTCTGGATGGCATCACTTACCTCCAGTCTGTTGACTGCACCACACAACTTGGTGTCATTGGCAGACTTGCTGAGGGTGCACTCGATGCCACTGTCCATGTCGCTGACAAAGATGTTGAACAGTATTGGCCCCAGTACCAACCCCCGAGGGACACCACTAATCACTGGTCTCCACGTGGACAATGAGCCATTGACCACAACTCTCTACGTGCTACCATACAGCCAGTTCTTTATTCCCTGAGTGGTTCATCCATTACATCCATGTCTCTCCAGTTTAGAGATAAGGATGTCATGCGGGACAGTGTCAAGCACTTTGCATAAGTCCAGGTAGATGATGTCAGTTTCTCAGCCCCATCCACCAATGCTGTAGCCCTGTCATAGAAGGTCACTGAATTTGGGAAAAGAGACCAACCCCCACCTGGCTACAACCTCTTTTCAGGTAGTTGTAGAGAGTGATGAGGTCTCCCCTGAGCCTTCTCTTCTCCAGGTTAAACAACCCCAGCTCCCTCAGCCTCTCCTCATAGGACTTGTGTTCGAGTCCCTTCACCAACCTGGTTGCTCTTCTCTGGATCTGCTCCAGCACCTTGACATCCTTCCTGAACTGAGGGGCCCAGAACCGGACACAGTACTCCAGGTATGGCCTCATCAGTGCTGAGTAAGGGGAAGAATCACTTCCCTGCTTCTGCTGGCCACCCTGTTCTTGATACAGGCCATTGGCCTTCTTGGCCACCTGGGCACACTGCTGGCTCATGTTGAGCTTCCTGTCAATCCAAACTCCCAGGTCCTTTTCCGCCTGGCTGTTCCCCAGCCACTCTGTGCCCAGCCTGTATTGCTGCAGGGGGTTGTTGTGGCCAAAGTGCAGGACCCGGTACTTGGCCTTGTTGAACGTCATGCCATTGGAATCAGTCCATCTGCAGAGCCCTCCTGCCTTCCAGCTGATCAACACTCCCCCCAAACTTGGTGTCATCTGCAAATTTACTAATGGTGGCCTCAATCCCCTCATCTAAATCATCAATAAAGATATTAAATAGAACTGGGAACATGGCCTTGGTTCCTTGGTTACAACCTGGTCACCAAGGAAAGCCTAGTCTCAAAACCATTACATTCTCCATCCCTTATTCCATACTATTTTTACGTAACACTTATATGTCATGTATTTGCTTATATCCCACGCATATATACACATATATATATATATAGTCCTTTGGAGTAGTTGTCTTGTGGTAGAAGATCAGCTTCAGCATCAACAGTAGCTCGGTTCAGATCTTTGGCACTTTGGTTACAATCACAGTTCAGGTTTAGGACTGGTTCACTGTCTCATTGTCAGATACCAGTATCGGCTTTGGTCAGGTCTCTCTCATTTGGCGACTGGTCTCCTGTAAAACAACTTGAAGCACAAAGTTAGTTTTTCCCCAAAGATAAATTTCCTTGAGGCACACAAGAGTGTGAGAGTTGTGATTTGTTTATGCAATTTTCTGCTTAATATCAAATTCTTACAGGAAGGGACCAATTTTCAGTACTATAATATAGTATTGAAGTGTAATATTGGTACTTACTGTTTTCTGGTGCATGCTATCAAATGTATTAAGTAGAAATGCATTTATGAAGATGCTCTTGTCATGGGACAGAACTCTGGAGGAGGACTCAGCTCTCCTGCTCTTGTGTTGAGCAGTTTCACTTCTCTGGATCTCAGTTTTCCCAAATATAAAATACCAGTACAAAAACAGTTGGAAAGATGAAAAGAACAGAAAAGTTGAGACATAAGGAAAAGAACTTAGCGTCACTGCAGGGAACACAAATGAAGTCATCTGTGCAGTGTGGTGACAGAGACAAAAAGGTAAACAAAAGTTGTGAGATTAAAATGCAGGCAAAAAGCTGTGAAGCCATTCTAGATCATTAGTACATTGCCTGGGACACTGAACTAAGAGAGCGTCCAAAGGAGGGCAACAAAGATGGTGAAGGGCCCTGAGGGGAAGCCATATGAGGAACAGCTGAGGTCACTTGGTCTGTTCAGCCTGGAGGAGACTGAGGGGACACCTCACTGAAGTCTAGAACTTCCTTGTGAGGAGAAGAGGGACAGGCACTGATCTCTTCTCTGTGATGACCAGTGACAGAACCCAAGGGAATGGCCTGAAGTTGTGTCAGGGGAGGTTTAGGTTAGATATTAGAAAGAGGTTCTTCACCCAGAGGGTGGTCTGGCACTGGAACAGGCTCCCCAGGGAAGTGGTCACAGCACCAATCCTGACAGAGTTCAAGAAGCAGTTGGATGATACTCTCAGGCACATGATGTGACTCTTGGGGATGGTCCTGTGTGCAAGGCTAAGAGTTGGACTCGGTGATCCTTGTGGGTCCCTTTCAACTCAGCATTTTCTGTGATTCTGTGATTGCATGTGTTTCTGATCACTGATCCTAACAAGGACATTATGGAATCAGGAAGAATTTGGGGGTCTGTAACAAGAAAGAAAGACAGTGAAAATATTGAGATTGTTTCTTCTTGAAGAAGTGTCAGGAGTAGAGTGGGAACTTCAGGCAGAGTTTATTAAAGAAGTCCTCTCTTTGAGTGATGTGTTTTTTACCCTGACCAGATTTCAAACACCCACTGAAAGCCACTTTTCCCCCTTCATCCCCCCTCTGCTCTTCTCGGAGGAGAGAAAAAAAAGTCAGAGAATTCCTGAGTAGAGATAAGAGCTGGGAGAAGTCACTTACTGATCACGAGCGAAACAGACTCAGAGGGAATAGAACTTAAATTTATTGCTAACAAACTAAAAGTTGAATTTATTACTAACAGAATAAGAACTAAAAAGAATAAAACAGTCTTAAAACCCAACACCTTCCCCCCATCCCTCGTTCCTCCATGTTCTCCCTCCTCCCCCCAGCAGGTCAGGGAGATGGGGGGGGAAGTCACAGCAAGTGGCTGCTTCTGTCGCTGTTAAAATCCATTTCTTAGATAGTAACTCTTCCCAATTTTCTGTCCTGGGGGGTCACTTCTCCATTGGGTGCAGAGGGGTCTCTCTCTCTCTCTGCACTCTGATGTTCTTCTCTATGGGTTGCAAGGGGACATCTTGCTTCACCATAGTCTTCACCATGGTTACAGGGGAGGGTAATGACTTTGAGTGTTTCCTGTGTGGTCCCTTCCCACGGGAGATAGTTTTTGATGGACCTCTCCACCGTGAGTCCATCCCTCAAGCAGCAGTTCTTCTATAATCTGCTATCCCTTGGGTCACAAATGAACTGCACCAGTGTGGATGTCCCACAGGGTCACAATGGGACAACTTGCTCCAGCATAGATTTCTCTCTCCATAGGCCAAAGGTCTCCAGCAAGACTCTGCTTTATCTTAGACCTCCCACAGAGTCTCAGTCTCCTCATGCATTCACCTACTCTAGTGTAGGCTCCTCCATGAGCTGCAGGGGGGTGGGATCTCCTCACCCCAATAATCTTCCACAGGCAACAGGGGTCTCAGCTTTAAGTCTCTCCCCTGCTGGAGGGGGAGAGGGGGACCCCTGGGCCTTTCCTCCCCACTCCTGCTACACTGACCTTGGAGTCTACATTGCTATCTCATGTTCTCCTCTGTTCTCCTCTACGGCTGGAATTTCTTCTGCGACATCAGCTTTCTCTTCCTCTATTCTTAAATATGTTATCACAGAAGCGCATACCATTGGCTAGTAGTAGGAAGTCCATCCTGGAGCTGGCTATTATTTACTTTTTCATAGAACAGCAAAAGCTTCTAGTAGATTCTAACCAAAATCACCTCTATGGCCCCCTATTACCAAAAATTCAGCCACTTGAACCCATGACAAGTGACAAGGTGCAGAAAGGACTCCCTTGCTTTCTAAACTCCTTCTCAGAGAGGAGTCTGGGTGTGACTAGATCTAATCTTAGCCCCAGACTTTGTCTACTGTTTATGTCTAAAGGATTATAAAGGTGTAATTGAACCTTTATACAACTTTGTCTGGCAGTATTAAGGATGGCAAACCAAATATACGTATATAAATAAAATGAATTATTTATTTAGGTTGGTTGCAGTAATGATTAGACAGAAATACTTTATTCAGAATTATTTAATATACATTATGGATAACTATAACTACTAGTATAGTGCACAGTTTTTATAATAATTTTCACCCAATCCCTGTCCAACCACCACCCAGGTTCCGCCCCCGCCATGCCTCTTGGGAATTGGGTCTGGGGGTGTTTTGGGACCCCCTCTTCTTCATCTTCATCTTCCTCAGAGCACGTAATGTCCTTGGAGGCCTTCCAGAATTCTAGGCCTGAAAGTTGTTGAGTCTATGGCTGTATCTTCTTCCATAGGGTTAGGGTGTTCTACAATTCTACCTTGAAAAAGAGACTAAACAGGCTGTGGAATTTAGGGAATTGATATGGGAATGGGTAACAGGGGTTTGAGCTGGTGTGTTAAAGGGTAAAGGGATAATATGCTGCTACTCTAAAATCTACATTTACTACATAACTATTTCTAAGATCTACAAAAATTAAAAAATCCAAACATCAAAACTCCAAGATATCAGTCCCCCCTTTAGAGACTGGACAAAACTCAAAAATTTTGTCCAATCTCTACTACTTACATCTAATCATTTTCCAAAGAGATGACCAACATCTACAACATTGGTTCATGCAATAAGCTATTACACAAATACTAACTATGTACATTACCAATAGAAACAGTTGTGAAATCCAGGTCCAGTTAGGTAACCATGAAGTAAGTTTGTGAAGAGTGTCTCCCAAACCCAGTGACACATTGTCCAGAGATACCTGATGTAGAATTTTAGTTTGATTCCTAATTGCAGCCAAATCGTTATTAATTCTTCCACTTTGGTCTATGTAAGAACAACAACTGGTGTTGATGACTTTACACACACCTCCCTGAAAGGCTAGCAAGATGTTAAGAGTCAGTCGGTTTTGTAGAACTACACGAGACAGACTATGGACCTCCTCTTGTAGAGCTGAAATTGCATCTGAAGCCTGATCTTGAATGTTTTCGATTACACCTGAGATGTTAACTATTGCTTTTTCCAATTCACTCACCCCTAGAGATGGGATCATGGTTCTGACTATACTGTGAAAGAGTGTGGGGTTCTCAACAAGGGGATTGTTTGTCCTCTTTATTCTTTTTGGATAAGTTCTTTCCCATTCCTCTTCTTCATCAATTTGGTCAAAGATTGTTATGTTTGGAATTACAGCCCCTAGAGCACAGGCCCGATCTTTATCAAGGGGCAAAACTTTCCAAGCCTCTTTTTCACAAATCCAGTACCACCCTGAACCATGGGGAGGAATTAATCTCAAGGGGACCTGTGCCAACCTTGTTACAACTTCCGGGCCTATCTCTTCTGTAGATTTATCTTTATCACAGTAAGGAGGGAGAATGATTTTTCCTGTAGCATTAACAACCATGCAGGGGACAGTATAATTGTCCTGATCAGACATTACGTGACTCAGGCTTACTGGATAGTAAGCCTCAGTAACTGGTTTCCAGGTCCCTGGGAGTTCTAACATAGACTTACCAAAGTTTGTTTCGTTTAGTAAAATGCCAATAAGGGGTCAACTGCCATCTTTACCATCGATTGCTGGTATTTGGGTACAAATCCAGCAGTCATGTACAGTAGAAGCAGTCTATGCCACATCCTCTTCCTCTGAGTCGGGTTCTGCTTCACTGATAGTTCCAGGAATTGAAGCTTTCTTCACTCTGGAGTAATGAAACCAGGGTCCTTTGTCAGCAACTTGGACAGCAGTGAGGGAAGTCAGCAGGACTTGGAAAGGTCCTCTCCACTTGGCTTGCAGCGGATCACTGTCCCACCATTTGATGTAGACCCAGTCTCCTGGTTGGAATTGATGAGCAGGGGTGTCCAATCCTATGGACCTGGAAAGCTCGACGAATTTCTGGAACTTTTGTAAAGTAGAACCTAAAGCAATTAAATACTTTTGTACTTCAACTTTCCCTCTCATGTGAATGTCTCCTGGAATGTGTGGAGTCTGGTATGGTGTTCCATACAATATTTCATAAGGACTTATGTTATCCCTCCGCCTTGGTTGGATGCGAATCCTCAGTAGAGCTAGAGGCAAAGCCTGAACCCATGACATGGATGTTTCCTGATAAATTTTACCAATTTGCATTTTAAGAATGCCATTCATGCGTTCGACTTTGCCACTTGCCTGAGGTCTATAGGGAGTGTGGAGGTCCCAAACAATTCCTAGGACATGACACACCTCCTTCACTATCACTGCAATGAAATGTGTCTCTCTGTCTGATGACATTCCCAGAGGAACCCCAAATCTTGGAATTATGTGATTGAACAAAGCTTTTACCACTTCTCTTGCTGTGTTAGTGCGACACAGGTAAGCTTCAGGTCATCCACTAAAAGTGTCAACCAGCACTAGTATGTATTTGTACCCCTCCCTAGGTGGTAACTCAGCAAAATCTATTTGCTAGTAATCTCCGGGAAGGTTCCCAGTCTTTGTCACTCCTAGCACCACCCTCTTGGTTGTATCAGGGTTGTTCTGCTGGCAGATTTCACACTTACTCACTATGGATTGCACGACTTCAGTCATACCTGTCCCTATCACTACCTTCTTTAGGTGTTTTAGAAGGTTCTCTATTCCCCAGTGGGTAACCTCATGTTCCCGCAGAGCTATTTCCCTTAGGAGTGGGGGTGTGACCACAACCTGTCCTGTTGGTGTAACAGCCCACCCACTTTCTTTGATTTCAGTTTTAAGGGATTTAATTAACTGGTGGTCCTTTTCATCAAATTTTGGGGTGTACCCTGTCAAATCAATTTCTTTCTGTGGAACTGCTGCTAGAATGCCTTTTTCTGCAGCCCCTTTTGCAACCTGGTCAGCAAAATTATTTCCCAGTTCAGGCATTGTTTTCCCCTTCTGATGAGCTCTGCAGTGCATAATAGATACCTTTTCTGGCTTCCAAATACTTTGAAGGAGTGCATGGATTTGGTCGGCATGTTTAATCCCACTGCCTTGGGCAGTTAATAGCCCTCTCTCTTTCCTGAAGGCTCCATGGGCATGTACCACACTGAATGCATATTTAGAATCTGTCCAGATATTCACTTTCTTACCTTCACTCAGCTCTAGAGCTCTTGTCAAGTGCAATCAGTTCTGCTTTTTGGGATGACACATCAGCAGGCAAAGACTTCACCTCAATTACCTCATCCTTGGTTGTCACAGTATACCCTGTCATCTGTTTTCCATCCCGCATGAAGCTGCTTCCATCCGTGTACAGTTCCCAGTCTGGGTTTTCCAGAGGCACATCCTTCAGGTCTGGTCTGCTAGAATAGGTCTCCTCGATGGTCTGCAAACAGTCATGCTCAGGCATACTTTCAGTCAATGTTGTGGACAGAAACATAGCAGGATTTACAACAGATGTTGTTTTCAGGGTAACATCATCCTGTTCCAACAACACAGCTTGGTACTTAAGCATTCTGCTAGGGGACAGCCAAGTGGCCCCCCTTTTGCTCAAGCACAGCTTGGACTGCATGGGGTACATACACGACAATGACTGTCCCAGGGTGAGTTTCCGGGCCTCTTGGATCAGGATAACAGTCACTGTCACAGCCCTCAAACACCCCTGCCATCCTTGGTTGACACTGTCTAGCTGTTTAGAGAAGTAGACCACAGCCCTTTTATGGTTTCCCAGGGTCTGTGACAGTACCCCCAGGGCAACATTTAGTTGCTCATATGTAAACAGTTCAAAGGGCTTGGTTAGGTCTGGTAGCCCCAGTGCTGGAGCTGACATTAAGGACGGTTTCAGTTGTTTAAATGCAGCTCTGATCTCATCTGTCCATGTCACAACTCCTTCCTTGGTTACTTTCAGTGCTTCATATAGGGGTTTGACTAATAACCCATAGTCAGTTATCCACAGGCAACACCACCCCACCATTCCTAGTAAAGCTTGCATTTCCTGTACGGTGTGGGGCTCTTGGAGATGGCAGATGGCTTCTTTCCGATCTATAGATTTCAAGCCCCAGGTAAATGACTATTTCCTTTGCAATTTGTGCTTTCTCTTTCACGACCCTATACCCACTTAGTCCCAAAAAGTTTAAAAGAATTACAACAAGTCCGATGCATTGGTCCTGACTTTTGGCAGCAATTAGTATGTCGTCTATATACTGCAGGACAAGTCCTTCTGGTTGTTACCTTCTCCAGTCCTCCAGTTCTTTTGCCAGCTGGTTTTCAAATATCATCAGGCTATTTCTATAGCCTTGCGGTAGGACCGTCCAGGTTAGTTGAGTCGTTCTCCCTGTCTCAGGATTTTCCCATTCAAAAGCAAAAAGCTCTTGGTTGTCCTTATGCACGGGAATGCAGAAAAAGGCATCCTTTAGATCAAGCACAGTAAACCACCCTAATTCCTCTGTTAATGTGGTTAACAAGGTATAGGGGTTCGCTACTACAGGGTATATATCCTCTGTTATTCTGTTGATTGCCCTCAAATCTTGGACCAATCGATAGCTCTTACCATCAGCCTTCTTCACTGGAAGGATGGGGGTGTTATATTTGGACTCACATTCTACCAACAGGTCAAATTTAAGAAACTTTTCAATTATGGGTGCTAAACCTTGACGACTTTCTAGTTTCAAGGGGTATTGTTTTTATCTTAATTGTGTTGCTCCTGGCTTGAGCGTGATGCTTAGGGGTTCTGCTTGCTTGGACCTCCCAGGGTAATTGCTAGCCCACACTCTAGGGATGACAGCATTCTCAACCTCTGCGGGGATCTCTCTGTGGTTCTCCTGTATGAAGAAGGCAGCTGCCTCGATATATTTAGTGTCAGGGATAATAACTTTTATTCCGTCCCCTTACAGAATTTAATTTCAGTTTCCAATTTCTCTAATAAATCTCTACCCAATAAAGGCATGGGGGAATTTGGCATACAGAGGAATTGATGAGTGTTTCCCTAATTTAAATTTCAAAGGTTTGAAGAAAGGTCTGGTTTCACTTACCCCTGTGGCACCAACCACAGTTACAGTATCTTGACTCAGTTTCCCTTCCAAGGTGTTTAACATGGAATATGCAGCGCCTGTATCAACTAAAAATTCCACATCTTCTCCCCCCAGTTTAGCTACAGCCAGAGGTTCTGCTGGGGTAGAATTCTCCAGTCCCCTTCATGCATTCTGGTTTACAGTCAGTTGGGAGGCTGGAGGAGGTGGTGGAAATTCACTTTTCCTCTTCAAGTCTGGACAATCCCTTCTCCAGTGACCCTTCTTTTTACAAAAAGAACATAGATCATTAGTCCTATCATGCTGGTAATTGGATCTATAATTTTCACGGTGGACATTGTGTTTGCGATGTTTTTGGTAGTCACCATCCTGCTCCAACCCCTTTCCTTTGCCTTTTTGATCTCTATTTCGATAGACTGTCCAAGCTATATTTAATAACTCACCAATATTCTTGTCCTCACCCGCCTTCTGCAGTTTTCTCCTTATATCATCTGCAGATTTGCCTATGAATAAATAAACTAAATGCCTTTTCCCTGACTCTGATTTTATGTCTATGTCTGTGTACTTTCATATGGTCTCTTTTAGCCTGTTCAGAAAATCTGTAGGGGATTCATTTTTTTCTTTTTTCATTTCATACATCTTTGACCAATTAATTGTCTTCGGAACCCCATGTTTAAGACCATAAACCACCCAGTCCTGATAGCGTTTCAATGCTTCCCTTTTTTCTGGTATATTGGGGTCCCACTTGGGATCTTCTAAGGGAAATACATCTTGTAGTTCTCCTTGAATCTGCCCAGATGTTATGAACGTCTCAATTGCATTCCTAGCAGCTCGCTTGATCGTGTCTATCTCAGTAGGATCTAATAATGTTTCCAATCATCCCAATCTGGATTTTGTGTTTTTATTGCTCTCTTCACATAGCTAGCCACTCTGTCTGGGTTATTCCTGTATGCTCCAACCGAAGTTTTCCACTGTTGCTTTTCTTTTAGAGAAAAAGGAACTTTTATTAAAACTGGACCCTGGTTACTCATGGCCTGCCTTAAGGGGGTTTCTACTTCAGGTTTTTCCTTCTGTGCTCTTGTTCTACTAGCCACGGGGCTGGAGTCTGACAGAGCTTCCCGTACTCTTCTTCCCCTTGTCTTTGGTCTTACTACAAGTGGTTTCTCTTCCCCCTCCCCCAAGCTATCGTTTGATTCATTCTCAAACTTCTGTGCCTGTATCATTAAAATCATTATCCCGAGTCTTAACATTTGCGTTTGAGGAGTCAAAAGGGGGGAGGCTCCACCTCTGCCTCATGTCAGCAACTGAGACTGACTTATTTCTTTTTAATCTTCCCCTCCCTCGATGCTGTGCTTCTAAGCCCTGGTTCCCCCCTTCCGCAGTAGGATCAGGTGGTGCTGACGGGATGGGGATGGGTTCACCTCCCCTTCGTCACCAGCAGAGCCGGTAGCTCCAGCCAGGACCGGCGCTTCCGATCCGACCGGTGCCAGAGCCCCCGATGCAGCCAGAGCAGGGGCCGCCCTGGTTCCCTCCGCTCCCATGCTGGTTGGAGCAGCCGGCACCGACCCCCCAGATTCTGGAGCACTAACAGCAGTACCCAGGACCCACACTCTGCCTGGAGCGGCCCCAGCTCATTCCGCCACTGCCCCCGGGGCCCCCGAAGTAGCCAGACCTGGCATCGCAGGACCCTGGCACCTTGGCAGGACCCGCCTCAGGGGCTATCCCTGCTCCGAATGGACCTATGCCACCCGCACCTGCGGCCGGACCCAGGAGGGGGCCTGGGTTTGTTATTCTCATATCTGGGGGAATTAAAAGGTCCAGATCTTCATTTCCAGGGCTTTCAATATTGATCTGACAGATAGGATCACCTTTAACAAGATTATTCCTTTCTTTTTTCTCCTCTAATGCCATTTGTGGGAGTTCCGTTTCTAGTTGCACGTTCATCATCATCATCATCATCATCATCACGACTAGGTTTCGCGAATGAAGATTTTAGAAGGGCTCTACCCACGCTTGCTACAAGCACGCTGATGGCTAAAAAGGCCAATGCGAGATAGACAAGTCCGGTTGCAGAAGGCACAGCAGAAAGACTCCCCAGGTGATATCGACGAGACGCGATTCTTTCTGCGTTGTCTTTTCTCCTCAAGAGTGATCCTGCATGTGTTCTCAAAAGCAGCAGCAGCGTTATAGATGGTGTGTCTCCAGGCCTCCCGATTGGAGGCCAGGGTAGACCAATGGTGGTGATCAATATGGCCAAGGATGAGGGATTGTTTCAGGGACTCCTTGTATCTCCTCTTCAGGGCTCCTCTCTTGCGGTAGCCAGTGGCAAGTTCCCCATAGTGCATGATCTTAGGGAGGCGGTAGTCCTGCATCCTGGAGACGTGCCCTGCCCAATGCAGTTGTGTTCTCAGCAGCATGGCCTCAATGCTCGTGACTACTGCCTGTTCAAGGACAGACGTGTTGGTCACATAGTCAGTCCAGTGGATGTTTAGAATTGAATGGAGGCAGCGTTGATGGAAGCGTTCTAAGAGACGCAAGTGGTGCCGATAAATGACCCATGATTCGGACCCATATAGAAGAATAGACAGTACAACAGTTCTGTAAACGCTGATCTTTGTACTTTTCTTCAGGTGTTTGATTTGCCACACTCTTTTATGGAGTTTACTGAAAACTCTGTATGCCTTTGCTAACGTGTTGTCTATTTCTGCATCAATCTTACCGTCTGAGGAGATGATGCTACCCCGGTAACTAAACTGCTGGATTGATTTGAGTTCTGTTTCACCAATGGTGATATGGGGATGATGGGAGACTTCCTGAGGTGCAGGCTGATATAAAACTTCTGTCTTCTTCAAGATGACTTCCAGTCCAAACAGCTCAGCAGCCTCTGCAAAGTAGGATGTTAAACGCTGCAGAGCTACTTCTGTGTGGGCAATGAGGGCGGCATCATCAGCGTAAAGCAGCTCACGGATAAGATAATTTAAGGTCTTAATGTGGGCCTTCAGTCGCCTTAGGTTGAATAGGCTCCCATCTGTACGATATCGAATGTAGACACCGTTTTCATCATCGAGGTCTTCTGTGGCCCTTTGGAGCATCTTGCTGAAGAAGATTGTGAATAAAGTTGGTGCAAGAATGCAGCCTTGCTTCACACCATTGGCTATTGGAAAGGGCTCAGAAAGTGCGTCACCATATCTCACTTGGCCACGTTGGTCCTCATGAAGCGAGATGATCATTTTGAGGAACTTGGGGTGACATCCTAAACGTTCCAAAATCTGCCACAGACCTTTTCTGCTCACAGTGTCGAAAGCCTTGGTGAGATCAACAAAGGTAACATAGAGTCCCTTGTTCTGTTCCCTACACTTCTCTTGCAGTTGTCTGAGAACAAATACCATGTCTGTGATACCTCTGTTGGCTCAGAAACCACACTGGCTTTCAGGTAGAAGATCTTCTGCTATGGTGGAAATTAATCTGTTCAACAGAATTCTTGCAAGGATTTTACCAGCAATGGAGAGCAGAGTAATACCTCGGTAATTTGAGCAGTCTGATTTATCTCCTGTCCTCTTGTACAAGGGGACGATGACAGCGTCACGAAGGTCTGAAGGCAGTTCACCTCGTTCCCAACAGCGCACCACAAATTCATGAAACTTAGCACAGAGTGTTTGGCCACCGTATTTCCAGATTTCAGATGGGATTCCGTCAACCCCAGCTACCTTGCCAATTTTCACCTCCTGTATTGCTTTAAGAGTTTCTCCCATGGTGGGGGCAGTATCCAGATCAGTTTTCACTGGTTGTTGTGAAATAAACTGCATTGCTGAGTCTTTAACTACACGGTTAGTACTGAAGAGAGTCTGAAAGTGTTCAGACCATCGATTCAAGATGGAAACTTTATCTGTGAGAAGCATTTGGCCATCTGCGCTGAGTAATGGGCTTTGAACCTGGTGTGTAGGACCGTAGGCTGTTTTCAGAGCCTCATCGAATCCCCTGTAGTCACCTGTGTCTGCGCATAATTGGATTTTTTCCACTAGATTGGTCCACCACTTGTTCTGGATGTCACGAAGTTTCTGTTGCAGCTTGTTGCATGCGAGTCGAAAGGTCGCTTTTCTTATATGACAAGATGGCTGAGCAAGGTGGGCTTGGTGAGCAGTTCTCTTCTTACTCAACAATTCCTGGATCTCATGATTGTTTTCATCAAACCAGTCCTTGTTTTTCTTGAAGGAGAACCCTAAGGATTCTTCAGAGGACTGCAGAATGCTACTTTTAATAAGTTGCCAAAGTGCTTCGGGAGAGGAGTCTGTGGAATGAACTTCGAACCTGGATTGAGGATTTGCCTGGAAGCTGTTTCTCACTGTAGCTGATTGAAGACTGTTAACTTGAAGTCTCCTTCTAGGAATGCTGCCCTTTTTAGGTTTGAATTTAAGGTGGAGGTTAAGTTTACAGCGCACGAGACGATGATCCGTTTGACATTCTGCACTAGGCATCACGCGGGTGTGACGAACATCGCGGATATCTCTCTGTCTGACCAGGATATAATCAATGAGGTGCCAGTGCTTGGACCTGGGATGCATCCAGGTTGTCTTCAGACTATCTTTCTGCTGAAAGATAGTGTTGGTGATGGTAAGCTGCTGTTCAGCACAAAACTGTAGCAGAAGGCGACCATTATCATTGCAGTTCCCATGTTCTCTAAGGCTACCTTCCTCATGAAGACGAACTTCACTGAGAGCAGCGATGTCGATGTTGAGTCGTGACAGTTCATGGGCAATTAGAGCGGAGCGACGCTCAGGACGGCCACTGTTTGCAGTATCGAGCATGGTTCTGATGTTCCAGCATGCGAGTGATAATTTGAGTACACCTTTGGAGGCAGGTGTGTGCCTTTTGCTCTTAATCTTTATTTGACTGCAACAGAAGGTGCCTGTTGGCCGCGGCTAGCCAACCAGGTGAAGGATGGAGATGAGCTTTGGTTAGGCCACCTTTTCTAGGCCCCTCTCCGTGTGGAGCAAACAGTGCTCTCCTTGAAAAAGGCTGCTTGGTCATTCAGGATGCTGCCGAGTGAGTCTGTCATCTCCAGGGTCAGACTCAGGCGACCAATGTCCTGAACCGCCTGCATGCAGGGTTAGGACTGCAGCTTCCAGTGCACCTTATCACCTGCCGTTTCGTCCCTCACCTGTCGCTGCAGGACTTTACAAGTGTGGGTATAACCCTAGAGCCTGCGCAGTGGATTTTTTTTAGGTGAGGCTCAGCTTGCGCAGAACTGATCCCACCCTTTACTCCTGAGGTTCATCTACCAGGGCCTAGCAAGCTTGGACGGTAACAGTGAGGTCCTCAGGATGTAGGTTTGATTAGAGTATCCTTCTCTTGGATGGAAGGCCTTACAGGGCTAAGCGAGCTCCACTTGCCCGGGTTTGAGATTAGAGTTGTCCTTCTCCTAGGATGACTACCGGAAGGCTAGTGAGCTCATCCTGCCCATGGACACATTTGACCCTTCAGTTTTGACCTGTCTGGCATGGGAGACCCTACCGGAGGCATATACCACCGTTAGCACAGCTCGCAACCTCATAAGGGCATACTGAAATAGTTTGGACAAGCCCTGCTCTCCCTACTTTTCCTTCACAGCTTCCTACAGTTTAACCCAGGGACAGTTCCTTACCCTGAGCACCCTTCAAGACACTAGGAGAAGAAGAAGGAAAAAAAAAAAAAAACAAACCCACAAACAAACAAACAAACAAAACAAAAAACCAAAAACCAACAACAAACACCAGTACAAAAACTCACAACCCACAAAACAACAACAACAACAAAAATAAAAGCACACCACATTCCTGGGCAGAAGCCACTAGCAAACTGAACCCATCATATCCCACTCCCACTGCGACAACGCCCGAAGCGCAGAGATCCCGGCATATCCCCAGGCAAGGGCGAACACACGTGTAAGAAATCCCTGCATTTACCCTAGGTTTGGGCACCCTCCACAGCCCCTGCCTAGCCAAAACCCCCCAGCCTCCAGAATAAACCCACTACCCACCCCAAACCTCAGCCCCCAGCGTGCCACTGCAAGCTCCCCTTTGCACTGCCCGTTCACGACCCCTAAATGAGGTCGCCCCGCCGGTCCCCCCAAGTTGGCCTGGGGAAGCTCCAGGTCCGTCCACCCTCCCCCCTGCTCCTGCCCGGCCTGACCCGGTCCGGCTCGACCAGGGGATCTCCCCCCCGCGCTGAACGGGACCCGCCACCCCCCGACGGTCTGGGGAACCCCCGGGACCGTCCGGCCCCCTCCCTGCACCCGTACGGTCCCGCGGCCCGGCCCCACATGGCCACCGGCCATCTGCCAACCGCTCCGCCGTTCCGATGTCGAAGCACAGCTCCCGACGGCTTCTTATCTCTTTTATATTCCTTTCTCAAGTTCGGACGGTTTAAGAAAAAATAAAATAACTCGGAATAGTGCACCTCAGACCACCTTTCCTCCTTATGAAGGATTGTCATAAGATGAAACACCATACTGATCTCAAAAGAACCAAATTTCGGCCACGCTAATCCTCTAATCTGCCTGTTGAAAGGTCAAACATCCATAGAGAGTCTAACTAGCTCCTACCTTTTTAAAGATGCTTCAGAGCCAGTTAAATCATTCCAATACCGTAAAACTAAAGCGAGGGGCGTTCCCTCTGGAATCTTTTCTTTAGCTTGTACACATCCCATGTTAACAAGCAACAAACAAGAAAAACAGTAGACCTAAGCCTAGAACTCACAGCCTCACACATGCTGTGCAGGCTTTGTACCCAGGCACCACCAGGTTCAGACAGAAACACAGAGTTTCAACTGGGGGAGGTGTCCCCCCCCTTCTGCGGCCACACCTGGCCAATACAAAACTGAAACCCTCTTGCCTGTCCTGACTGAAACTTCCCAGACAGTTCCACTGCCCCCTCTGGCAAAAATCCCTTTGCCAACTGACTGGGAAAACCACTGACTTTTGCAACTTTTTGGGCTTAAGTCCAAGTTTCCCTTCCCAGTCTCACCATATTCCCTAGCCCTGGGGAAAACTCCTTCACGCAGCTGCTAATTAAAATTCTCTAGGAGTTGTTCCTTATCTTACCTCCGTGTGTGGTTCCGAGAAGCTGGGCTCCCCAAGATCGAAGCAAGAATTCTCCAAAATATGCCAGTTGGGGAAGAAATCCCTGCAAAATGGAATATCGATCCAGAGGAGTCACAGGTCCCCATGTCCCTGTACGAAGCCACCAAAACTGTTGCCTAAATGGCTGTGGGGAAAAAAAAGACTCCAAGCCAAATTAGGTAGGAGATAAGATAAGGATACAAAGGCTTTAATGAACCCCCAGGCTTTCCGGAATACCCCAACGTGCACTCTCAAATACAGGTGTTTTCAGTTTTTATAATGATTTTCACCCAATTCCTGTCTGACCACCACCCAGATTCCACCCTCACCATGCCTCTTGGGAATTGGGTCTGGGGGCATTTTGGGACCCCCTCTTCTTCATCTTCCTCAGAGTACGTAATGTTCTTGGAGGCCTTCCAGAGTTCTAGGCCTGAAGGTTGTTGCATCTATAGCTATATCTTCTTGTGTAGATTTTAGGGTGTTCTCTATAATTCTACCTTGAAAATGAGACTAAACAGGCCAGTGGAATTTAGGGGATTGATATGGGAATGGGTAACAGGGTTTGCTATGTGTGGTTGGTGTGTTAAAGCATAAAGAGATAATATGCTGCTACTCTAAAATCTACATTTACTACATAACTACTTCTAAGATCTACAAAAATTAAAAAATCAAAAATTAAAAAATCAAAACTCATATGCATTTTTTAGATTATGTGTTGTCAGACTCATTAAAATATGTTTTGTGCTGAAAAAGGTGTTAGCAGCTATTTGATTTGTTCTGCTTTACACTTCTGACTCTCACTCCCTGCTCAAGTCATTACCGATAACTTGTAAACAAGACAAATTTCAAGCTGCTGTATCACTGTTTAAGCAGAGTGTTCTACTACAAGAAACAAATAGTAGGAGGCATGCTATAAGGAGGAAAATAAACAAGGACCTAGAAAAAGGAGAGAAGGGTTTAGTAGATACCCAAACTCTTAGTTCAAAACACAAGATTTTAAGAACTTAGACTGAAAGACACCAACCCCAAAGCTGAGTCAATGGAGTGAGGGGGAGAGGCTAGGATATGAATCCATTCTTACATCTTATGGACCCACTGACACAAGTGTCACGGGAGAGTGGAAGGTTTAGACAAAATTTATTAAAAAGCTCTACTGTTGAGTCACGAGGTGCAGAAAGGACTACCTTGCTTTCTAAACTCCTCAGAAAGGTCTAGGTGCATCTGCATCCAGTCTTAGCCTTGGATTATGTCAATAGTTTAAATTTAAGGAATTATAGAGGTGTGGTTGAACCACTTTTGTCCCACAGATTTTAATGATTGGCAAAATGAATATTTAATTATTACAAATGATCAGACAAAAGATCTTAATCAGAACTCTTTACTGCACAATTGTAGTGGGTTGACCATGGCCGGATGCCAGGTACCCACTAAAGCCACTCTCTCACTCTCCCTCTGCAGACCTCTGTCCTTGAGACACAGACTGCTCCAGCATGGGTCCCCCACAGGGCCACAAGTCCTACCAGGAAAACCTGCTCCATGGTAGGCTTCTCTCCAAACAGGTCAGCAGGTCCCTGCCAGGACCCAGTTCCATCATGGGCCTCCCACACATGCCTCCTTTGGGCATCTACCTGCTCTAGCATGGGTCTTCTCCATGGGCTGTAGGTGAATGTCTGCACTCCCATGGTCCTCCATGGACTGCAAGGGGACAGCCAACTTCACCGTAGTCTTCAACACGGACTACGGGGGAACCTCATCTCCGTTGCCTGGAGCACCTTCTCCCCCTCCTTCTCCACTGACTTTGGTCTGCATAGTTGTTCACAAGTTCTCACTCCGCTCTTCTCTAGCTACAATTTTCATCTGCACAACAACTTTTCTTCTTCTTCTTAAATATGTTATCACAGAGGTATTACTATCATTCCTGATTGGTTTGGCCTTGGCCAGTGGCAAGTCTGTCCTGAAGTCAGCTGGCATTGGCTTTATAGGACATGGGGGAAGCTTCCAGCAGCTTCTCACAGAAACCACCCCTGTAGCCCCCCTACTACCAAAATCTGGTGGCAGAAAGCCAATACAGCTCTCTAATAGCTTAATGTCTTTTTTATATTGTAGTGCACAAAATGCACACAATATTCAAGGTGAGGCTGCACCAGTGCAGAGTAGAGAGGGACAATCACCTCCCTTGACCGGTTGGCGATGCCTTGTCTGATGCACCCCAGGACACAGTTGGGCCTTCTGGCTTCCAGGGCACTGCTGACTCATATTCAACTTGCCACTGACCAGGACCCCAAGGTCCTTTTCCACAGCACTGCTCTCTATCCTCTCATTCCCCAGCCTATACTGAAACAAAAGAATTAAACCCAATAACCAAAAATCATCGGATTAGACAATTCTTTAATATGCCAGCTGGGAATTCATGGGGATAGAATCGCCGTACATTAATTAAAGAATCAGCACAAATTTTGGAATATAAATACAGTGATATCTGAAAGATGCCCTCTTCACACCCAACTCCTGATTATGTCATGATTTTGAGGTCAAATATCATGCGTGGAGCGAGATTGCCATCTCATGTCCATTTCTTTGGGGGAGGGCAGTCATCTCCCCAGAGTCTTTTTTTTCCCGCTTGGCAGGCCTCCTAGCATCTATGTTTGATCCAGTTGACCTCTAACCCTTAAACTAATTGTTCTAGGACCAACTAAGACACATATATTCATCATTGGTTAAAGGTAACTAGAATTTCCTATTAGCTTAAACAATCTTCAATTGCATTTACTTCTTAACAGAACAATCTCCTATTGATCAACTTTTCTGAGGCATGTAAGCTAATTTCTTGCAGGTGGGCATATGGTACACTCTCTATTAGTTCCCGTGTTTCATCTACATTCTACATCCTGAAACTAATTGTAGTTCAAAAAGAAAAGAAAACTACCATGCCAAGAAAGCAAATCTCTTAGTTGACTAGGACACAATTTTTATCCAAGCTAAAACTTCTGATTTCCTAAGTCATTTAGAAAGGATACCCTCTCTCATTTCAATACACACAAGGAGGATTGCCCTGTCCGAGGTGCAGAATCCAGCACTTACTCTTGTTAAACTTCATATGATGATTGCCCATCTCTCTAATTTGTCAAGGTCTCTCTGCACGGCTTCTCTGCCCTTGAGGGAATCAACAGTTCCTCCCAATTTAGTGTTGTCTGCAAACTTAGTATTCCTTTGAGTCCTGCGTCCAAGTCATTTATGAAGATCTTGAAGAGCACTGGGCCTAGGATGAAACCCTGTGGAACCCCACTGGTGACCCGTTGCCAACCTGATGTTACCCCATTCACTATTACCCTCTGTGCTTGACCTGTGAGCCAGTTGCTCACCCATTGCATAACATGGTTATACAGCTGTGTGCTGGACATTTTGTCCAGAAGGATCCTGTGAGAGACAGTATGGAAAGCTTTACTGAAATCCAAAAAGATAACATCAACTGTCTTCCCTTGATCAATCAGGTGGGTTACCCTGTTGTAGAAGGAAATCAGGTTTGACAAGCAGAACTTTCATGAAGCTGTACTGGCTGTGACTGACGACTGTGTTGTCCTCCAGGTGTTTTTAAATACCTATCAGAATAATCTTCTCCATAACTTTACGAGGCACTGAAGTGAGACTGACAGGTCTGTAGTTTCCGGGGTCCTCCTTCTTGCCCTTCTTGACATTTCTGACAACTTTTGCCAGCTTCCAGTCATCTGGGACCTCTCCAGATTTCCAAGACTGCTCAACTGTCCCAGTTTAAATGAGACACGGGTCTTTTGCTGAGGATGAGTTATGAGAAAAGACCCAAACTCCTTCCTCTAAGCAATTATAAATCCGAAATTAAGAGGTTCCGATTGAGGGAAAACTAATTATGGAAAAGGAAAAAATAGCCCTTTTTTAATAGGTATGTGTGTATTAGCAGAAACAACAAAAAGAAACAAGTAAAAAACCAAATACTCCTATACCCACAAATAATCCCCTTCAGAAAAAAAACCCCAATAAACAGGCAAAGGGAAAAGTAAACAGTTCAATTTGCGCCCTTTGGTGCAATTCCAACCACAATCAACATGGGGAGTCGTTGGGTCATGGGAGATGCAGAGTTTGTAATGTCCTATGCCAGTGGCACTGTAGGATCCCTGGTTGCTGCCATGGTGGGGGGGAAAAAGAACACCCTCCGAGGTGTGTCGGAGAAAACAAAAAAAAAAAAAACTGGGCCCCTCTTCCCTTCCCACACACCAGGAAAGGGGAGAAGGAGAGGGACCAGACAACTCTCTTTTACTCCGGCTGGTCAATCTACTCTGCACAGTCCTCTCTCTCCCCCTGATGTGCACAAGGACCAGTGCCAGGGGAAAAAAAAAATGGGAACAGGGAAAAAAAGAGAAAAAAAACCCAGAAAACCAACAGTTCCTCTCCGACAGTTTCCCAGTTTAAATGAGACAAGGGTCTTTTGCTGAAGATGGATTAGGAGAAAAAGACCCAAACTTCTCTTTCTAAGCAATTATAAATCCAAAATTAAGAGGTTCCGATTGAAGGAAAACAAATTATGGAAAAGGGAAAATAACAACCCTTTATTAAAAGGTATGTGTGTATTAACAGAAACACGAAAAAAACCAAGTAAAACAACCAAGCAATACTCCTATACCCACCAATAATCCCCTTCAAGAACAAACCAATAAACCAGCAAAAGGAAAATTAAATAGTTCAATTGTTTACACCCTTTGGTGCAGTTCCAACCACAGTCAGCAGGGGGCGCCGTCGGGTCACTGGAGATGCAAAACTTGTAATGTCCTGTACCATTCACCAGGTGGCGCTGTTGGATCACTGGAGGAGCAGAACTTGTAATGTCCAGTGCCTGTCACCAGGCGGCGCTGTGAGATCCTTGGTGACCACCAGGTGGGTTGGGGGAAGGGGAAAAAGCAACACCCCCCAGGGTATATCGGAGATAAAACCAAAAAAACCTTGATTCCCCTTCCCTTCCCACACTGGAAAAAAAGGGAGGGGGGGGGAAGGGGAAAGAAAAAAAACAGCAATAAAACAGAAAGTTCTCCCAATGGAAGAAAACTCACGAACTTAGCTGGTTAGGATTAGCTTTAAGCAGGGCCTGCAGCCAGCAATAGTTGAGAACAGAGCAGCAGCAATCTCCCCTTCGACAGGAAGAAAGAAAAAACTAGGTAGCATCTGCAGCTTGCAGTAGGTCCTTAGCCCACCGGCACACCAGCCTCTCCTCCCCACCTCCTTCCAGCCACACACTAGCCCCCCCAACTCCTCCCCCTTCGTTGTCAAGGAGACTAATCTCTCGGCCATTAGTGGACCAGGCTAATTCTTTTGTTTAACTGATAGCTACCTGATGGCCTAATACACAGAGCACACACGGCAGGGGGAAGGGAAAGAAAAATTCCTTGCTAAAATCGGAACTATGACAGACGGGAAAAAAAACAACAAGCAGCGTCCGCAACTGGCAAGCAGGTCCTGAGCAACAGGAACCACCAGCCTCCAGTCCCACCTGTGTTCCAACCACACCCAGAACACCAACTCCTCCCCCCATTGCCCAGGACACGAGAGAAAAAAGTAAACAGTAGCCCCCTCATCTCCCCTGTTTCCTAGGAGACTAATTTCTCAACTATTAACCAGCCTGGCTAGTTCTTTTGTATCTCTCAAGTGCTCACTTGATAGCTACTTGATAGCTCTACACACAGGGGCAGGGGGAAGGGAAAAATATTCTGACTGGTTTCCAAGAACTAGATAAACCATGACATCAACAATCATCTTTTTATCAGTGCTAGAGCTGCCTGAATTGGTACTTTGTCTATCTGAATACTCAGATGTGCTGTACCACAGAGTGCCTAGATTAGCTTGTCTGCAAGTAGGCATAATAGGGTGAACTTCATGTTTGAAGAGCTTTGGTTTTCAGGGGAATTTCAGTGACAGTGAAAAGTGCTGTGCTGACAGATACTGACATTAAATCTTTCCAGTTTGCCAAAAACAACTAGGTCCATGTTGGGAAGTACTGACTTCTTCAACTCCTCTCCAAGAGGGACTGGAAATTGAATTCTCCTACTCATTCAGTCCTCATTTCTTCTGAGTTGGACTTTCACATAGCTGGTCATGAGCTTTTTAGTTTTAATCATGAGGTTGACCAGTCCACTTGGAACTCAGCTGAAACTGTAAATGCATTTCATACGACACCCCAAAGAGTCATCACAGGAAAATTGTTTTGGACTACAGCCAGAGCAGACGGAATTTCAACTGGTGACTCACCCTCCATATTATATTCCCAGTATCATCCATCATATAAGTCAGATGTTTAAATTTGGTGTTTCCAGAGGTACTGTTAGCATACTAAACATGCTTCCAAAGTTCTATGTTTTGCCCCTAAGTTTCAGACATTCAAGACACTGACATGTTGTCTGTTCCCTCTGAATGTGGGTGGGAATGGACTCACCTAACAGACAGAGAAGAGACTGCAGAACTTTTAACTAAACCATTCTGTTTTGTTTCATTTTCTTTCTTAACAGGATTCAACAGCTGCATCTCTTTTGGACAGAGATTGTGGTACAAGAGAGGGAGAGACTGTAGCCATGAACTATAAGCCATCCCCACTTCAAGTAAAATTAGGTGAGTCTTTGTTGATGGAGAGTGAAAAAGCTGAATCCAAGGTCTGAAATATGGTGAGATGCTTGTGGGATCATATGCAGATCTTCATGTATGTGGCTGAGCATGCCAGCTCACCTCAGGCAACTCCAGAGCAGTTTATCAGTGTGATTGTTTTGCTCAGGGAACTGACCTACAAACGTGCAAGGACACTTTATCTTGGGTTGCTGTAGAGGAAAGAAACTATGCCTTGAAAGGAAGACATAGCTCTTTAAACCTATAGATTTTTATCAAGCTAAGATCAAGCATTGGATAGGAAAAGAATGAAGATAATATAGAGGGACTATAAAAAAAGAGAAGACAGGATAACTGCAAACAAAAGGGAAAGGATCAGAGACTTGCACTACCAGGAAAAGATAGTGTTACTGTAAGCTGGAGGGTTTGTAAAGGTTCACATAGAAATATTCATGCTATTTCTGAGTGATATTTTTGAAGTTCTGGAAGCAGAATCATCATATTAACACAATACTCTGCTTCCTCACAGTGTAATGCTTACAAGAGGACAGCAATCCACATGACTACTCTGCCTCCAAAATCTGAGCCACTATTGTGCCACACAGACTCAAGGACCCAACAAGGGATGGATCAAAGGAATAGTGTACATTTTGCTCAGAGCATGGATAGAAAAATAAGAATCTAAGTCTGGAAAAATCCATATAGGAGCAGGAAGCAGTCCCGTAGTTGTGCTTCTCATCAGAACAAATGACGTTGGCAGGATGCTGCTGGAGCTGATTGAGGTTAACCTGTTGGAGCAGATCCAGAAGTGTGCCACAAAAATGGTCACAGGGGTGGAACACCTCTCCCATAAAGAAAGGCTGAGAGAGTTGGGGTTGTTTAGCCGAGAGAACAAAAGGTTCTGGGGAGACCTTATTGCAGTTTTTCAGTACTTAAATGAGACTTATAAGAAAGATGTGGACAGAGTTTTTAATAGGGCCTTTAGCAACAGAACAAGGGATAATGGTTTTACACTGGAAGAGGGTAGATTCAGACTAGATATAAGGACAATTGTTTTATGATGATGAGGGTGGTGAACCACTGGAACAGGTTGCCCAGAGAGGTTGTAGGTGCCCCATCCCTTGAAACATTCAAGGTCAGATTGGACTGGGCTCTGAGTAACCTGGTCTACTTGAAGATGTCCCTGCTCATTTCAGGGGAGTTGGACTAGATGACCTTTAAAGGTCCCTTCCAACCCAAACCATTCTATGATTCTATGCCATGCTGGGTAAGGCTCTGAAAGAAGTAGTGTCGCAAAACGCTGGGAGACACGAGCAGAAAATTGCTTTTTGTCTCGTTTATTAAAGATTTTACAAAGGTTTATATGGTATTTTTGCGAACAGCATGCAATGCTCGCATTGGTCAGAATGAGGGTGGTAGGTTGTTTTCTCTACAAGGATTTGCTATAGATACAGAAACCTATTTTTCTACACATCTTTAGAAAACAAAAATCAGAAGGTTACACTTTCCCAGAGAACAGAACACTTTCCCAGAGAACAGAACACTTTCCCAGAGAACAGAACTCAAAACAAGATTTGTTATGTTTCATTCTAATTAAAGGTATCAGTGTCCAAATCATAACATCTTCCTGCTGGAGACAGTTCTTCCTTTAATTTACCAGGACAGCTGGGCTTTGTTTTCTTGCATTCCTTCGTTATCAACCTGTAGCAGCTGCAAGGTATCCGAGCAGTCATGTCCACGGTCAAGCAGCCACTGCTTTGTAAAGCTCTCCACAAAGTAGGTTCCCAGATGTTATGTAGAATAGCTCTGACCCCTACCAAATGAATGACAGGGAAGGTTAGCAAACAGATAAGGTTTGAAGATTTGGGAAAGTTTGGGCATTGGTGTATGATTCTGAAGAGATATTCTCTGATAGGTTTTACCTAAGGACCTGCAGTACTTCTGCAAACACTGGTGTTGGCCTCATTTCTAAGAGAAACCTTAAAGAAACACCAGGAAAAGGCTGGGAAGTGCTTGTGAAGTCCAAGGGTCTGCCTGAGTATGTGGTAAATTAAATAATCAGACAAATCCGGTCATAGAAGTGCAGAAAGCAATGTCACAGAGTAGACCCATGGACAGCAAAGAAAGTGGTTGAATAAACAAGATCTTGCTGGAAGAGTGACTAGGGAGGAGAAGTAAAAAAAGGTGAATATGCAAATGTAGCAAGACTATGCAGCAAAGTGGAGGACCTTGAGCTGTTAGGATCCAGTTATTAAAAGATGCCTCTGCCTGAACTAAAGTGCAAACAAGACTATATGCCAAAGTCAATAGTATGGTTTTATTTAACAGTAAATATGAGGTAGAGAGAGACAGAAGAAGGGTGGGGGAAGAAAGATAGTGAGAGAGAGAGAGAGATTAAGTAAATAGATAAAGATATCACCACCACATGGATTCCAATAGTGTCCTGCTGGGTCCTTCTTCTGGTCTTCTCAGTGGTGAAGGTCCTGAAGTCATGCTTCTAGGGTACCACTTTATACAGTCCAAACCCCGGGTATTCATGGGGGTAGATGCATTCCCACAACTTGAGCTGGCATGTGTATAAGGACTTGCTTCCTTTCTCATAGCTTGCCATGGTGGGAGTTTTGTTGGTGTGCTAATTTCAAAACCTTCACCTTTGTGTAGGTCTGTAATTAACACTTTCCTTTCTCACAGTTTTCCAAAGTGGGAAGGTTGTTTATATTTGCTTTACCAGGCCTGGTTCCTGTTGTTGCCAGTCTGTGCTTATCACAAGTTCCTGTCGTGGTGGCTTATCTTCTGAGAATTTCCTTCTTTGACAGTGTTTTGAGACAATTCATTGCATTCTCTAAGTCCTATCATGAGCTACTGATACAGGATATGAGTGAGTGCATTGGGACAGTAGATCTGTCCTTCAATCACAGTGATGAGCACTCTAAAACCAGTGACTGCTTTTCAGGAAAAGGCAGGGAGCAGCAGTGTGTGTTAATGACAGCACAACTCACAGTTTATTAAAAGATTATCACTTCCAGCATGCCATATACCACCACGATCCTTTTTCACTGCCAAAAGAATTCTGTAATGTTATTAGAGAGGTAGTTACTACTGCAGTTGTTTTGGATAATTTAACATCAGGAATCAGCTTGGAGAGCAATTGATAGTATAATTGGTAAGTCTGAGATATTCTTGTATTTCTAGGCAATAAAAATATCCTCCAGAGATTCACTAACATGGCAGGAAATGGTGCTATTTTAGACTTGGCTTTGGTAAGTCATGAAGACATAGAAGACCTGATCATTGGCAATAGTTTTGGATTCAGGGACAATAAGTTCAATTCATGCAAATTAAATGAAAAGGTAGTTTGAGGTAGATCTATAACAAAAATAAGTTTTATAAACTAAGACCTTAAGCAGTCAGGAGATTGAGAAGCCCAGGAACTCAAATACATCAGGGAGTGTTGAAGGAGAAAGTGTCAGAAGAAAGAACATTGCAAATGTAGTTTTCCAACAACCATTTCATTTATATGTTCATTAATGACTTTGACACAAAAAATCAAGAGTTGGTAAAGAAAATTTCATCATAACAGCAATGACAAAGTTTCTATAAGAAGTCCACGGGCAATCAAAAGAACTCAGGGCCCTCAGGCAATTGATTAAGGGATCAGGAGTACGAGTATTTTTTTTGTCTATCCTACCAGTTATGGGAAATTATGTGGGAAGAAACAGGAAGAGTCAGCTGATCAATACCTGGCTCTATGTCTGGTGTCACCAGCAGAATTTGGGTTTTTTTGATCACAGATTGATCTACATGATACCAGGCCTACTAGTGACAGAAATATTCTATAAGCAGCTGGGAGGAGTCTCACAATCACTACCCCTTGTTCTCATTGGGGACTTCAACCTACCAGATGTCTGATGGAAATACAATACAGCAGAGAGGAAACAGTCTTGGAGGATCCTGGAATGTGTGGAAGATAACTCTGTGACAGCTGGTAACTAGGGAAGGCGCCCCACTGGAACTGTTGTTTGCAAACAGAGAAGGACTGGTGGGTGATGTGATGGTCAGAGGCCGTCTTGGGCATAGTGATCATGAAATTATAGTTTTCAATTCTCTGAGAAGTAAGGAGGGGAGTCAGCAGGACTGCTACCTTGGACTTTTGGAGGGCAGACTTTGACTTTTTTAGGGGCCTGGTTGACAGAATCCTTTGGGAGGCAGTCCTGAAAGGCAATTGAGTCCAGGAAGGTCGGACATTCCTCAAGCAGGAAATCCTAAAGGCGCAGGAGCAGGCTGTCATGTGCCAAAAGATGAGCCTGCAGGGAAGAAGACTGGTGTGGCTGAACATAGAGCTTTGATAGGAACACAGGAGGGAGGGAAGAGAGTTTATGACCTTTGTGGAAGAAGGGACAGGCAACTCAGGAGAACTACAAAGATGTCATTAGGTTATGCAGGGAGAAAGCCCAAGAATAACCTAATTGAACCACTACAGTAACAGATAATCAAAAATTGTTTCTATAAATACATTCACAAAAAAGGAAGGCTAAGGAGAATCTCCATCCTTTATTGGATGAATGAGGAAACATAGTGACAAAGGATGAGGAAAAGGCTGAGATATTTAATGCCTTCTTTGCCTCAGTCTTTAAGAGTAAGACCAGTTGTTCTTGGGGTACCCAGTCCCCTGAGCTGGAGGACAGAGGCAGGAAGCAGAATGAAGCCGCTTTAATCTAAGGGGAAATGCTCAGTGACCTGCTGTGCCACTTAGACACACATACTATGGGGCCAGATGGGATCCATTCAAGAGTACTGAGGGAGCTGGCAGAAGTGCTCACCAAGCCCCTTTCAATCATTTACCAGCAGTCCTGGCTAACTGGGGAGGTCCCAGTTGACTGGAGGTTAGCAAATGTGATGACCATCTAAAAGAAGGGCCAGAAGAAGGATCTGGGGAACTACAGGCCTGTCAGTCTGACCTTGGTGCCAGGGAAGGTTATGAAGCAGATCATCTTGCGTACCATCATGTAGCACATACAGGACAACCAGGTGATCAGGGTCAGTCAGCACGGGCTTAGGAAGAGCAGTTCCTGCTTGACCAACCTGATCTCTTTTATGACAAGGTGACCCACTTTGTGGATGAGGGAAAGGCTGTGGATGTTTTTTACCTGGACTTTAGGTAAACAGACCTCTGACACTCTTTCCCACAGCATTCTTCTGGAGAAACTGGCTGCTCATGTCTTGAATGGTCATACTCTTTGCTGGGTAAAAAACTGGTTAGATGGCTGAGCCCAAAGAGTTGTGGTGAATGGAGGTAAATCCAACTGGTGGCCAGTTACAAGTGATGTTCCTCAGGGCTCAGCATTGGGGCCAGTCTTGTTTAATATCTATCAATGATCTGGACAAGGGAATTGAGTGCACCTTTAGTAAGTTTGCAGATGACACCAAGTTGAGTGGGAGTGTTGATCTACTTGAGGGTAGGAAGGTTCTATGGAGGAATCTGGACAGGCTGGATTGATGGGTCAAGGCCAGTTGTATGATATTCAACAAGGCAAACTGTTAGATCCTGCACTTGGGTCAGAACAACCCCAAGTAGAACTACAGGTTGGAAAACTGTCCTGCTGAAAAGGACCTGGGACTGTTTTTTGACAACTGGCTGAAAATGAGGCCAATGGCATCCGGGATTGTATTGGAAATAGTGTGACCAGCAGGACTATGGAAGTGATTGTCCCCCTGTACTTGGCACTGGTGAGGCTGCACCTCGAATACTGTGTTCAGTTTTTCATCCTCACTACAAGAGGTGGAACATGTCCAAAGAAGGGCAATGAAACTGGTGAAGGATCTGGAGAACAAGACTTATAAGGAGCAGCTAAGGAAGTTTGGGTTGTTTAGTCTGAAGAAAAGGAGATCTGGGGAAGACCTTATCACTCTCTACCTGAAATGAGGTTGTAGCGAGATGGGGGTCCATCTCTTCTCTCAAGTGGTGCCAGGGGAGGTTTAGACTGTATATTAGGAAAAATTTCCTCACTAAAAGGGTTATCAAGAGTTTAAACAGGCTGCCAAGGAAAATGGTTGAATTACCATCCCTGGAGATATTTAAAAGACGTGTAGACGTGGCACTTAGGGGAAGCAAAAACAGTTGTGACAGGCATATTATTGCAGATAAGTTAGAGGAGAAATAGAGGGGCAAGCAGGGAAGAGGTGAATTAAACACTGTAGCTGACACAGGTTCAGATAAACAATAAAACTATTAAGAGAAACTGGAACAGAGCAATTCACTGGAGTTCAGCAGCCTTTTCATTACAGTTATTACTATTATAATCAGTGTTATATTTTACTTTATTTCAATTATTAAACTGTACTTATCTCAACCCATGAGTTTTACTTTTTTTCCAATTCTCCTCCACATCCCACTGGGGAGGGAGGGGAGGGGGGGAGTGAGTGAGTGGTTGCACGGTACCTAGTTGCTGTCTGGAGTTAAACCATGACACAGTATTACACCCAGTTGTGCACAGCAGAGCCCCAGTGTACCAGGTACAGCAAGTGATGCAGCTAGTTCCTAATGTGTCAGTTAGGGAGATGTACCACATTAAACGGTGGAGAAGTGTCCCAGTTTAAATGAGACAAGGGTCTTTTGCTGAAGATGGATTAGGAGAAAAAGACCCAAACTTCTCTATCTAAGCAATTATAAATCTAAAATTAAAAGACTCCGATTGAAGGAAAAGAACAAATTAAGGAAAAAATAACAGCCCTTTATTAAAAGGTATGTGTGTATTAACAGAAATAGAAAAAAAACCCCAAAAAACCAAACAAGTAAAACAACCAAACAATACTCCTATACCCACAAATAATCCCCTTCAAAAACAAACCGATAAACAGGCAAAGGGAAAAGTAAAGAATTCAATTTTGCGCCCTTTGGTGCAATTCCAACCTCAGTCAATAGGGGGCGCCGTTGGGTCACCGGAGAAGCAGAGCTTGCAATGTCCTGTAGCAGTCAACAGGTGGCGCTGTTGGATCATTGGAGATGCAGAACTTGTAATGTCCTCTACCAGCCACCAGGTGGCGCAGTTGGATCACTGGAGATGCAGAACTTGTAATGTCCAGAGACCGCCACCCGGGTATGCCGGAGAAACCAATCCAACCAAAAAAAAAGAACCTTCTTTCCCTTCCCACACACTGGGAAAGGGAAGAGGGAGAGGCGAAAAGGGGTCAGACAATTTCACTTACTCCGGCTGGTCAAAAAACTGCTCTGCCCATTCCTTTCTCTCTCTCTCTCTCTCTCTCTCTCTCTCTCTCTCTCTCTCTCTCTCTCTCTCTCTCTCTCTCTCTCTCAGGGGGGGCTCCGTGCTCAGGGAAAATGGTGAAAGGGAAAAAATCCACGTGAGTCTCCTGACTGTCTCGGTTGAGAGCAGAGAGCCGAGGCAGCACCCAGCCTCCCTTCCCACACTCTTCCAGCCACAGCTAGCAATGGCTGAGGGCAGAGAGAGAGACAGCAGCAAGCTTCCCCTCCGATGAGTGCTGCCGGTCCCCAGCCCCCACCCCAGCCACCAAAAACTGCTCCTCCCCCATTGCCCAGGAGACGGGAGAAAAAAATAAAGTGCAGTTCCTTATCTGCCCCGTTTCCTAGGAGACTAAGTTCTGGGCCATTAGTGAGGGAGGGAGATCGTTTGTTCACCTAAGTACTTATCTGATAGCTCTTAATGGTTCCTATGGGGGAAGGGGAGGGGGGGGAAGGGAAAGAAAAAATTCCTTACTTTAAGCTGAACCATGACAAGAAGTAGGATAGAAGCAGCAGCAACAACAAACTAAGCATATTTTTTTCCCAGTTATCACAGACTTCATCACGTCCATTGGTTTCAGTTTTGTCATGAATCCTTATTCAGGATCCTGCCGACTATGTCAATTTCTCACCAACTGGTGATTTAGACTGCTTGAAGAACTATTGTCAAAGGTATCAGCAAAAGTGGTTTTATTTAAATATGATGTGCTAAAAGCACTACTTAACAAAGTTCAATGGCAAGGTTCACTCTATTACTTACTGCACAAGGAATATAACAATTATTCATAACTACCAAGACAGAATCAGGGTTTTAAGGCAATTCTACCATAAATACAACCCCATCATGTTATGTTTGCTGTAACTTCAAATTTTTCTACCTTCTGCTCTGAATGCAAGATATCTGCTTTTTCTAAACAACAAAATACTCTCTTCTTTGCTCTCTGCTATGAAATTGGTACAATCAAGACAGCAGGTGTTGATGTCTCTTAAAGGAATTATGCAGTTCTCCTGTCTAGCTCAATAGTCTGAAATTCACTGCCAACAGTAAACAGTGAGCTAGCTATTTGAAGAGAGTTTAATCACACCATGTGTTTCAGAGCTGCAGGCAGCTGGTAGCCTCTTCACTGCAGAGCTCCCAACTAACACCAGCCATGCCATACCAGAATACAGCCTCTCTCAGATCCCCCATCACTACCCAGCCTGAAAGCAAGAGCAGAAAAAAGAAAGATTTTTATATAGTTTTTTTAAAAATATTGGTTGTAGGACTAGCAATTTGGGAGCAATCATTTAGTGTGTAGACTCATGCAAGCATGAACATTTGACTAAATGTTTATAGAGTTCAAGCCTACTTATGCCAGGCTCTATTCAAGTGGATGTTTATACAAATATGCACTATATGATGATCTCCAGTGTAACTGAAGGCTGTGAATATTCAGCTAAGTAAGTTTGAACTGTTACTCTCCTTGATGCCTTAAGAATATTAAGGCATCATCCTAAATATATGACACACTGCATGCCTCAGTGACCTTAATGTCTCTTCACAGAACATCAGGACCCATAACAAAACTGATGTGGGCACTAATATTAACTCTGTTTATCTGGTATATTATGCCTTTAGCATAAGTGATGCTTTAAATTAAGAGAGCTATTTAAATTAATAGAGTTAAATTGCACTTCATAGACTTCTTTTTCTTTTTTTGTGTCTGATACACTATACAGCAGGGTCAAACAAATGGCTTTGTCTTAAACCTGTGTTCATTTGAGTAGAAATGATGAGGGAGCATTTTCATAAGTTCTTTCCAGGTGAAATAATTTTCTCTGTCTCTTTAAACTATGTTAGAAGAAAGACTAGCTCAGTTTAATTGATTGTATTTTGTAAAGTTCCATTTATAAACTGAAACTTCGTAGCTGGGCTTGTTAGGTTCCAAACATGTCCCCAGCTATCTAACTTTGTTCTTCTGGCTGGCAGAAAAAATATTATTTGAAAAGTACATGAAAATACCAAATAAATTCCTTTCTGAAGGTAAATGTGAAAGATTAAAAATACCCCACATTTAAATAAAATTGATACTGTTTTGACAGTGATGAATGAAATATTTATATTTGGTATTTGCAGCCATTAGGAATAAAATAGTCCTTAAAAATTAAGTGATACATCACTGAATCAGAATCAGAACATGATGCCCTTGTGAGATGAGAACTGCGACAATAGATGCCTTTGAAATCAGTGCAGAAAGATGATCAAAGATGAAGAGAGATTAATTGCATCCTGCTGCTACATAGTTGCAACCTGTCTAAATGAAATGGCTGCAGAGACAGCTCAGGCAGAGGACTGGAAGCTATGAATCACAGTTCTCCCCTGTTGCTACAGGTGCTTTACACGGCTTTAAGGCAAATCACTTAAATAGTTTCTTCCATCAGTAAAATATAGCTTACTGTTTCACTAAGATGATTCATGATTATACCATGCCATGAAGAGGTAATGTGGTCTGTGTTCAAAATAGTAAATTTTTTACCTGAAGTTACAACCATAAGGTTTTCTTTGCTAGCTGGCTAACTACACTGGATGCCTTGCTCTCCTATGTGTCAAAGCCCAGTAGCAGATATAAACAGAGAAGTCCTTCCTTCCTATAATCACATGAAGGTCAGATAAATGAGTCTTGGGGTTGAGACAGGGACATACTGATGGAACATAAAACCACTTTTGGAGACACTTTTACTGGAAGGGGATGATAGCTTTGGTCAACCCCAGAGCAGTCATTTACCTATCCTCCTCTGTGCTAAGGAATAGTGTGGCACTTCTGTTTGGTGTGTACTTTCTGAAGGGAAATGCAAAAATTGACATCAATTTGACCATCAGAAACCTCTCTGTAATTTCTACAGTCAACACTCTTGGTAAGCATTGTCTTAGAATGAGCCCTTCATTGCTCTGCATGCAATGCACTGACTGCTTGTTGCAGTAGCTCCTATATGAGAAGTTAAGGGCTATATCCTCAGAAAAGAGATGCAAACATTGTCTTTATACTCCCTAGGTCATTTATCAGTTCTGTGTCTGATCAGGCCTTCAGGGAAGCTTAAAACCACTCAAAGCCTGTTGGTGTTTGTGCCAGCTCTCAGCCATGCCAAAGGGACAGAGCAGCAGCCAGATCAGCAAAACATAATAAAATGCAACTATTTAGATGTTTAAAACATGGTCAAAGAGGGACTTGGGAAGACATATTTATACACCTTTTTTAGCTAGCCAGTTCTGACAATTAGATGTAGTACACTAATTTCCCCAAGTTGGGATGGGTCAGCAAAAACAACATACTCTGCTAAAAATACCATGTCTCGCACAACTTGCTCAAGTTGATAGTTGGATGACCTAGCTGTCTGATTCTTGCTTATCTGAAGTTTTTTCTGAAGCTGGGTGAAACAATCCTGATTCAGATGACCTGTCCTGAATAATCAATGCCAGTGCCCAGCACGTATCAACTTTAAACCATATTCCCTATATTCAGAGGAGGGGACTGACAGCACATGGATCCTTTTCATTTCCGCTACCCCTGTTTAGTAAAAATTACTTTTCTTTACAATGCAGGGAGGTATGGACATCAGCTGCACTAATACCAACTGCCTGGTCACACTTACACTCTTCAAATCTCCCTGGGTAGTGCAGCCCTCATCAGAATCAATGTGGCCACAGCACAGAGCATTCTTATACCTCCCTTTCTATACAACCTGCAGGCAAAGCCCCTATTGATGTACGTACTCTGAAATCAAGAAATGACACAGTCCTTGCTGACAAATACTCTCTGTCAGAGGTGAAAGGTAGTGATGATTTCAGTGTTGACTATAAGCAGGCTAATGTCCCCAAGCTAAATGACACAAGTGAGCTGAAATTGGGACTTGTAGTCAGCATTTCATTCTTTTTCCCTCCGTTTTCTGAAGACTCTCTTGATAACTTATCAGGATGTGAACAGACGGATTAATTTTATTTACTGTGTAATTTAAATTCTCGACTTGCAAGAGAAGGTATATTTCATCAGGAAATTGCTGCAGTCCTCAGCCTCTGAAACAATCTTGGCTGGCAGTGGGGGACAAAGAGTCAAATACATCTCAAAATGTCATCTCATAGACCTTGAAGATGGAAAAATACAATACTGTCCCACTGCATTAATTTCTCATTGTCTTTCCACTGCAGCAAATCCCATGGACTAACACTGCAATGTCCCCATAGCAGGAACTTCCATCACCTCCTAGTCAGGCAGGTTCAAAAGCAATTAGGTTCAGCCAGTGGGTCTCTGCAGACACCGGAGCAGTCAGTGTCTGCATGATTCCAACTCACAGTGCAAAGGAAGTGTGATGGGTTGACCTTGGCTAGACGTCAGGTGCCCACCCAACTGCTCTATCACTCCCCTTCCCAACCAGACAGGGGAGAGAGTAAGGTGGAAAAACATCTCGTGGGTTGGGATAAGGCAGTTTATTTAAAGTGAAAGCAAAGCAGAAGCTTGCACATGCAAAAGTGAAGCAAAACGAAAGATAGCAGGGTTTATTCTCTACTTCCCATCAGCAGCAATGATCGACCACTTCCCAGAAGCAGGGCTTCAGCACGCATAACGGTTTCTCAGCGGGCAGCCACTGGAGACAATGAATGCTTACCTTCCTGCTCCTGATGCCAAAACAGCACAGAAAACTACTTAGAGACGAATTTGTGTCTTTAAACAGCAGACGTATTTATTGTATACAATGTTGGAGAGCCCTGATTTGCACTAGACAAAGTAACTCTAAATGTTGAGTGAGAAGTCAGGGTCTTTGTACAATTTCTGTGAGGGGTTGCAACATTTCTACATACATATTCATCAGGTTCTGACATCTAATTATGATATTCATAATGGGTGGGGTTTAGGCAGAGTCTGGGATTGAGTTGTCTTTTGAGAAGGGGCTGTTCCTGTTCTTCGGCCTCACTTTAGGGTCTTCTCTCTTCTTCCTCGGTTGAACTCTTCAACTTTCTTTGTTTCACTGACTTCGAGTTAGGGTTTGCAAAACTCCCCTTGACTCACCACCCCTCTATCTCCCTGGATGCCATCGTCTCTTTATTTACAACTACTAGGTTGACCTTTCTGCTATCTTTTACTGGAACAGAATAGAACAAACTACCTCTGCTATATTTCTAAGCTAATCCTTAGAACCTAGTCCCTGCTTCTGCTATATTTTAACATAAATATTGCATTCCTCAGAGCAAGGTCCCAAGACCCAGATTTTGGCCCCTCTAAGTTAACTCTTTAAATCCTTTGTTTCACTCCTTGCCTTAGCTTTTATATCTGAGCTGACATCATATGGTATGACATATCCCTTTGATCAGTTTGGGTCAGCTGGCCTACTTGGGTCCCCTCCCAGGATCTTGCCCTCGACTGAGGAAGGAATGTTACAGTGCTGGTGCTGTGCTCAGCAGCAGCCAAAACACTGGTGTGTTATCAACACCCTTCTAGCTACCAATGCAAAGCACAGCACTGTGAGAGCTACTATGGGGAAATGAACTCCAGCTCAGCCAGACCCAAATCAGCCTAGTCTGCCACCAAATGTCATTTGTACCTATGAGACTGCCCCAGATGAAGAGGATGCACATGGTCACACATGGTGGCAGTGAGAGGTAATGGCATCCTAAACCACTCTCCACCCACCACTGTCCAACCATAGCCAGAGTCACTCCTTGTCTTGGGAAAAACGGAAACTGTGGATTTGGGGGGTGGTCTGACCCTCCAAGTAGATCTTCAGTATATCACAGAATGATGTTCACCAAATTCCTGGCTCATGTGCTTTGCCTAAAATCATAAAAGGAGCAGTTCTGTAGGAGACCAAAGTATATGACTACTTTTGACATTTCTGGTTTTGGGCATAGCAGCACGTACCAAAGAAGATGTTCAGCATGTCGTATTTTAAAAGAGGAAAACATTATTAAAACTTGTTATGATTTCATTTAAAGACTGAAACCAGAAGAATAATTTTAACAATATATTCAAATCTGATTTTTAACATAAACACATTCACATTAAGTCCATTCTGGTTCCCATGCTCCATTACTATCTTCCCTCATCATCAAGCAGCTAGACACATCCAGCCAGCTAAACAGGTAACCATTTTAAATTGCATTGATGTATGATCCGATTACTAAGAGATGCCTCTGCCCAAATTATAGTGCAAATGAGACCATATGCAGAAGTCAATAGTCTGGGTTTTATTTAACAGTAAATTGTGAAGTAGAGAGATACAAAGAAATAGGAAAGGGGGGGGAGGAGAGAAAGAGAGTGAGACAGATTAAGTAGAAAGATATCACACCCTAAATATCCCATAGCATTCCTCTGGCCCTTCTTCACCCTGGTCTTCTTGGTGTTGGAGGTGCCGGAGTCATTCTTCTATGGTATCACCTTTATACAGTCCAAGTTCCAGGTATCCACAGGGCATAGATGCCATTCCCATAACTTGGTATTGCACGTATATAAGCAGTTGCTTCCTTTCCCACAGTTTGCCACAGTGGGAATTTTTTCTAGGAGATACTAACTAAACCTCACCTCTGCTAGGCCTGGAAGTAGTGCCTTCCTGTTGCATGTTCCTCTCTTCTGTGCTTATCTCAAGTTCCTGCTGCCGTGGTTTATCTTATAGTAAGTTCCTTCTGTGGTCTTGACAACGTTTTAACACAGTCAGTTGTGCTCTTTAAGTCCTTACACCATCACCCCTTGGCTCAAGCATTGTCTTCCATGGACTTTTCCTCAGTTCGTGAGTTTTCCAGAGGGGCAATGTGTATGTAAAAAAGACAGAGGAGACAAGACAGAGGAGAAAAAACAGAAACAGCAGAAGCAATAATGCTGTGGTGGGTTGACCTTGTCTGGATGCCAGGTGCCCACCAAGTCACTCTACTACTCCCTTTCCCAGATGCACAGGGAAGAGAAAATAAGATGGAAAACAGATCGTAGGTTGAGATAAGGCAGTTTACTTAAGCAAAAGTCCAAGTTTGCACAGGTAAAACCAAAGAGGAAAAAAAAAAGGTTTATTCTCTACTTCCCATTAGCAAGTGGTGTTCAGATACTTCCTGGGAAGCAGGGCTTCAGCACACATAATGGTTGCTCCACAAAGCAAATATCATAAAAAAAATAAATGGCCCAGTTACCTCCTCCTTTACTTAGCTTTTATATCTGAGCTGATGTCATATGGTCTGGAATATCCCTTTGTTTAGCCTGGGTCACCTGGCTTAGTTGTGTCCCCTCCCAGGATCTTGCCCATCCCCAGTCCCTGGGTTTGAGAGGGGGGTAATGTTGAGAGACAGAACTGATGCTGTGCCAGCACTGTTCAGCAGTAGCCAAAACACTGGTGTGTTATCAACATCTTTCTAGCTACCAATGCAAAGCACAGCACTGTGAGGGCTGCTATGGGGAAATTAACTCCATCTCAGTCAATACAATTTCTACCCCTTATTCCATACCATTTGCATCATACACAGATCCCTCATAATTTATGTATCTTCTAACTATTCCATTGTATTTATTTCTCATTACTGAAATCCCTTCTTACCAACACTTACAACTTCAACTGCATCCTTAAAACATCTTTATATCCAACATACCAATTTATACATTTTTATAAACTACTGTCCACTGTCCTTTCACAAATAGATATTATTTTCCCATTTCATGGGCTTCTTTCACCCCTCCAGATCCATGACTTGGGCTCCATTCCATCAGGATGGGTACTCAGGACAGGAGAAGAAGCACACTCGATTGTTGGGCATCGACACCAACCTGGCTTGGGTCGTCATCACACTCTGCTTGTTCCTGGCAAAATTCGTTCTTCATCTGTTCATGTCATTCCTGTTACTTTACTTCCTGCAACATACAACTAACACCACAGATTATTTTTCCCCCAAGTTAAATCTCCTTGAGGCACACACTGGGTCTCCCCTTCTTTCTGCATTACCCACCAGGTACACCCTGGTCCCTGAGCAAAGACAATCCCATGAATGGGTTTGCCTTTTCCCATGGGAGGAGAAATCCACACCTCCTTCCCCAGCCACTTCCCCATGTATAGTACAGGGGCCTTCTCTCCTCCCACAGTATGTAGGGGTTTTGTTTGGGCAGGACCAGGACCATTGGCAAATCCTCTAGTGTTTACCAGGCAAGTTGGAGCCCCTGGTGGTCTAGTGGTAAGGGCGCGGCGCTGTCACCGCCGAGGCCCGGGTTCGATTCCCGGTCAGGGACACTCCCGGGCTGATGGAGCTCGTTAACCCTTAAAAAAAAGGCAATCCATCTACGTCCTAAGGACCTCGCTGCCACCGTCCAAGCTCGCTTGGCCCCGGTAGATGAACCTTAGGATTAAAGGGTGGGCTCAGTTCCGCGCACACTGTGTCTCACCTAAAAAAATCCAATGCGCAGGCTGGAAGGTGTAAAGACCTTCCCCGGATCTTTGCTCGCGAAGACTGGCCACCAGGCAAGTGGCTTTGGCTAAATTTACATACCAATGTTTCTATGTCGCTAACCTAACACTCTTAACAAAGTCTTCAGCAGTCCATTATACCTCTCAATCTTTTGAGAGGCTTGTGGGTTATAAGGGATGGGATAGATCCACTCAATGCCACCTTTCTTTGCCCAAGAGTTCATAAGGTTATTTCAAAAATGAGTCCCATTCTCTGATTCAATGTACTCTGGGGTACCATGTCACCCCAGAATGTGCCTCTCAAGGCCTAGGATGGTGTTTCAAGCAGTGGTCTGGTTTACAGGGAATGTTTCCAACCAGACACTCATTATGTCCACCATGGTGAGTATGTAGCTCTTGCCTTGGTGTGTTCGTGGCAGTGGTCCAATGTAGTCAACTTGAAGGCCTCACCATATTGGAAACCCAGTCACTGCCCTCTATTCCAAGGAGATTTTACTCACGTGGCCCTGCTTGATTGCCACACGTTTCACATTTGTGAATAACCTGTGTGATGGCCTCCATGGTCAGGTCCACCTCTTGATCATGAGCCCATCTGTATGTCGCATCTCTTCCTAGATGTCCTGATGTTTCATGGGTCCATCAGGCTATAAATAGCTCACCCTTCTGCTCCCAGTCCAAGTCTACCTGAGCTATTCCAGTCTTGGTAGCCTTAGCCACCTACTCATTGTTCTGATGTTCTTCAGTGTCTCAACTTTTGGGCATGTGAACATCTACATGATACACCTTCAGAGTCATGTTTTCTACACATGCAACGATGTCCTACCACAATGCAGCAGCCTGGATGGGTTTACCCCTGTGTTGCCAGTTGGTCTCCTTCCATTGCTGTAGCCACTCCCACAGGGCATTAGTCACCATCCAGGAGTCAATATAGAGATACAGTACAGACCACTTTTCTCATTCAGCAATCTTTAGGACCAGTTGGATGGCTTTCAATACTGAAAATTGACTTGACTTGCCTTCTCCTTCAACAGTCTCTACTACTTGTCATGTGGGACTCCACACAGCAGCTTTCCACCTCCGATGGTTTCCTACCTGTGATGCTTTGGACCTGGCTCCCTGCCAAATGCCCGAACTCACAGTAACAACCCCTTCCCCCTCCCTTCTTCTCTTAGGGCAAAGGAAAAAAAAACTATAAAAACTGAAGAACCCGAAACCAAATTAATTATATCAAAATATATATTTTTACATATATTACAGTTATATAGGAGCCCCTGGTGGTCTAGTGGTAAAGGCGCGGCGCTATCACCGCGGAGACCCGGGTTCGATTCCCGGTCAGGGCCACTCCCGGGCAGGTGGGGCTCGTTAGCCCTTAAAGGCAACCCACCTACGTCCTAAGGACCTCGCTGCCACCGTCCAAGCTCGCTTGGCCCCGGCAGATGAACCTTAGGATTAAAGGGTGGGCTCAGTTCCGCGCACACTGTGTCTCACCTAAAAAATCCAATGCGCAGGCTGGAAGGTGTAAAGACCTTCCCGGGATCTTCGCTCGCGAAGACTGGCCATTAATTACACAGTTATATACAATTAAGATACTATGTACACAGCAAAAGGGACCCCTAAACACCCCCCGAAGGGAAAGGGAAAAGGGTAAAAAGGGACAAAAAGGAACAAAACAGAACAGATATGCACAATCAAATTCAAGAACTAGCAAAATAAAGAACTAGCAAAATGAAATCTCACCACATCCCTTAAAAAAAACCCCAGATCGCCAGACACAGCCAGTACTCTCCAACCTCCCGTGTGGCAGACCAGCGGTCGCTGCAGGCCTCAGCTTCTAGATAAGCTAGACCAATGCAAGGACCCACTACTCCCGAAACTCACTGGAAGAGAAGAGAGCGAGGTCTCTAATCTCCATCTTATTTATAACCCTGGGTTATGTAAAAATCGTATGGAATTCTAGGTATGTCGGAGGGAAGAAAAAAACAAACCAAAAACCAAAAAAACTCGGTTCCCCTTCCCTTCCCACACTGGGAAGGAGAGAGGAATGAGAGGGGAAGGGAAAGGAAAAAAACAGCAATAAAACAGAAAGTTCTCCCAATGGAAGAAAACTCACGAACTTCAGCTGGTTAGGATTCGCTTTAAGCAGGGCCTGCAGCCAGCAACAGCTGAGCAGAGAGCAGCAGCAAACTCCCCTCTGACAGGAAAAAAAAACACCAGGCAGCCTCTGCAGCTCGGAGCAGGTCTCCAGCCCACTGGCACACACCAGCCTCTCTTCTTCCCCTCCTTCCAGTCACACCTCCCCACCTCAGTTCCAGCCCCACCATAGCCCCCCAGCTCCTCCCTCTCCTTGCCCAGGAGACCAGAGAAAAAGAACAAAAGGTGGAGTTCCTTATCTGCCCCGTTCCTAGGAGATTAATCTTTCGGCCATTAACCAGCTAACCTTTTGTGCTCTTAAGGGCTTATCTTGATGGCTTGGGGGGAAGGGAGAGAATTCTCTGCCCAGTTCACAAGAGCTAGCTAAAACCAGGACACTTATGTCTTCCCCCTGGTCACAGAAAGAACCAGAGTTCACCACTGACACATCCTGAATCAGGTAGGGCAAAACACATCAGGGCAGGAATGGTTTGCTGAGTGCTTAGCCTGCTAGGGCACCAACCTTTTGAGGATCTTTGTGTGCAGCTATATCATGAGATTGCCAAACAGGAGGCACGGTTGAGCCAATTATGGTCCTGATCATGTCTGTAGCATGTATTTCCTTTGCTCCTATATACTTCAGTGTTGCTCCTGTCTTATTGGAAGCTCTGTGGGCTTCCTTGGCTGTTGTCACCAGTAGAGCTTAACTTGAAGCAGCACTTGGAGCAGATGCTGAATGGCCTAGATGGGGTCAGCAAGCAGAAGAGGTTACTGTGACGCTAGCACAAAGGTAGCTGTACAGAGTAGTATAGTGGTATTGAAAGGATCCTGTGCTGAGTGCTGAGGACAAACTATGTCTATCCTCTCTTATGGGGCCAAGTCCCCAACAAGCTGTGGCCTTGAGGCTGGGAAAGACATGTGGAAACTCTGGTCTCATTTAAATCTGGTGGGGAATACTTCATTACCATACTGTAGAGTCTGGAATGACTCAGAAGGAAAGAGCATCTTAGCTTTTCATGCCCTGAGAATTCCCCAGGTGCATAGTTCCCATGTTTCACACAAAGGTTAGTATAGTTGGGTCAGTGAAGGGTTGTGATCTTGGGATTCATACTCATTTCGGTGTATCATCAGCCAATAGGGGGCAAACTTCAAAGAAAAATGCTACTTACTTATCAAGGCTAGGTTGTAGTTCCTTCTCTCACCTTCTCTTTACTATGCTGGTTTATGTGTTTGATTGCAGCTTCTATGAGAAATACTTGTGAAATCACAGTTGTTGTTTTTTTTAATGTCAGACCCCAAAAGTGACATCTTCAGAAGTGCATAAATCTGTCTTATTTCTAGATAGGAAAGTGTTCCAGGTGCCCACCAAAGCTGCTCTATCCCTTCCCTCCTCAACTGGACAGGGGAGAGAAAATATAACAAAAGGTTCATGAGTTGAGATAAGGAGGGGTCACTCACTGATTACCATCTCAAAGAAAACAAACTTGACTTGGGAAAATAATTTAATTTATTACTAATCAAAATCAGAGTAGGATAATGAGAAGTAAAACAAGTCCTCCTTTCAGGGCTTAACTTTATTCCCAATTCTCTACCTCCTCCAGTGCAAGGAGACATGGAAGGTGGGTTATGGTCAGTTCATCACATTGTTTCTGCTGCTGCTTCCTCTTCAGGGAAAGGAGTCTTTCCCCTGCTCCAGCGTAGGGTCCCTCCCACAGGAGACAGTCCTGCCAGGAGCCTGTTCCAGCACAGACTTCCCACAGGGTCAACAACCTTATTTCGGGCATTCACCTGCTCTGGTGTAGGTCTCCTCCATGGGCTGCAGGTGGATCCCTGCACCCCTGTGGACCCCAATGGGCTGCAGGGGGACAGCCTGCTTCACCATGGGCTTCACCATGGGCTTCACCACAGGCTGCAGGGGAACCTCAGCTCTGGGGTACCTTCTCCCCCTCCTTCTCCACTGACTTTGGTGTCTGCAAAATTGTCCCTCTCACATATTCTCACTCATCTATCTCTTCTCTGGATTCAATTACTTCTACACAATAACTTTTTTTTCCCCTTCCTAAATATATCACAGAGGTGTTACTGCCCTTACTGTTTGGCTCAGTCTTGGCCAGCAGCTGGTCCATCTTGGAGCCAGGTGGCATTGGCTCTGTTGGACATGGGAGAAGCTTCTCAGAGAAGCCACCCCTGTAGCCTCAACGCTAAAAAAACCTTGCCATGCAAACTCAGTACAGGTAGACTGTGGCAGTCTAAAAATCAAAACTAACATGATTCCAGCATGGGGTAGAACTGGAATCCTTTATTGGACATGAAAATACATTTTTAGGGCCTTGGGGGCTGGACACATTAATGGGAGGACGGGTTATGATAATTAGTAAGTTACACAAGTTTTTACTACAGTTCCCAAATAGGTTAATTTTTCTTCAAGCAGGATCAAAGGAATTAAGGGGTTTTAGACATAGTTTAATAACATAATCTCAAAAAGTCCTTTCTTGATTCTGCTGGAGCTGGCTTAATCCATGAGGTTGTACTTTGACAGGTCTTGTGACAGGGGTCCAGCTTCTTAGATCACGGGATGTTTATCAGCGTCTTATTTTCCAAGGTTTGCCACTCAAACCCTGCAAGCTTCTTTCTGCTGACAGCTTGGTTTGGACCACTACATCTCCTGCTTTTTTATTTTGTAACTGAAAAAGAAAAGCTGGGGAAAAACTTTGATCACCTGCTGAATACAAGAGAGTAGACAAGGAGCACATAACAAAATACAAAGGAACACAAAAATTCCGAAAAATTCTACAATAAGTATTTTCTTAAACCCTGCACCAGTATTAAAAGTATCTAACCAATCAAACAGACTACTAATTTTGCTTTCATTATTTTCCCTTAACTGATTGGCTAAAGTTTTCAACTTATCAATACTCTTGTGAATAGATTCTGAGTGGTCACTCAAATTCATGCAACACATTCCTTCAAATTCCTTACAGCCGTGACCATGAGCTAGTAACAGAAAATCTATGGCTGCTCTATTTTGCAAGGTGGCTTGTCTCACAGAACCAAAGTCTGTAAGCAAGTCTTCTAGAGCAGAGCTGGTGGCATTAGCTTCTTTTTCTAGCCAACATCCCATCCTATTGAGAGTGGCTAAGGCATGACCAGCTCCTATGCCTGGAATCAAAAAAATACTAAAAAAATCTCTGTGCGTGGTTCCAAAATACCACTTTGGAATCACAATCAGCCTTAAAACCATGTGTATTAAAATCTTGCTTGTTAAAAGAGAGTTTAATACATTTATTGGGTGAAAGGCTCTTAGAGGCAGGGGGTGTTTTACTGAATTAAACAGAGCAAGTTTGCCAAAAGTACAGGGTCCTCCTTCGGTTTTGATAGGAATGCCTTTCCGCACCCTTTCTCCACAAATTAGGAGCAGATCATCTGGCAGTCCAATTGGAAAAGTTTTAGATTTGATGTTAACTGCATTCAAGAGGTGTTTGCACCAAAAACTTTCATTGTGATAAGTACTTGTGGGAGACACATCTAAAGCGGATGGGTCCTGTATGTTTGGATTTTAAGGGTAAAAGTAGAAACATAGGGGGGCAGTTAAGCTGCCCATGACATCCAATTCTTGAGACTCTACAGTTAGGTTTGTAAAATAATTTTGATATGGCTTTTTGGGCTGACCACGATCTGTACTATGCTTCTCATTGCAGTCATCTATAGGTATATTATGAATTTCTGGATGTGAGCATAAAGGTTGGTGCTTTTTCAAAAAGGCATT
>NW_026087205.1:0-6988 GCF_022539395.1 Myiozetetes cayanensis
TTGGGGACACAAATCAATGAAAATGAACTGTGCAGGAAACCTAATCTCCCAGCACAGAGCCACCCTTGGCACTGCATGCGCACATGGAGTTTCCTGCGCTACCACCTTTTGTCTGGGAGGAATCTTTTTTCTTAATACATCTGGGGACACACATGGGTCATTTCAGCTGTTAGCTGGACACCAAACTAATGAAGTTCCAGTCAGGAAAAAGCCCTAGCCTCCAAGTATCCTGTGTTATTGGTGAGTCACCTTGCGCACTCCATGCACACTATAGAGCTCTTTGTGCTTAAACATTTGTCTGGGAGGAATCTTCTTTCTTATCCATTATGGGACCCAGACGGACCATTTCCTCTACCTCTTGAAACCACAAAACACCACACCGAGCACTGCACTCCTTCCCCTCCACGTACCAGCAAAACTCTCAAACACAAAGTTGAGATCCACAGTGTGCCCTGCAGCTCAAGAAGAGAAGCGCACCAGAGAGAAGGCTTTCATGGTTATTCCCCTTTCAACTGCAAATTCAAGGCACTGCCATTCGACTGGGTCCCCAGATGGACTAAGAATGAAGATTTCTCCCACACAAAAGTTGCCAGCGCCGAAAGCTCTATGTGTGCATGGAGTGCCAAGAGTGGCTCAGCCATTGCACAGTAGAGGTGGAGGAAAAGGGCTTTTTTTCCTGGTTGGAACTTCATTGTTTTGGTGTCCAAAGCCCTATGCAAAATGGTCCGTCTGGGCCCCACATGGGCTAAGAATGAATATTCCTCAGAGACAAAAGGTGCCAGTGTAATAAGCTCCATGTGTGCATAAAGTGTGAAGGGTTGCTCAGCCATTGCATAGGAGACTTAGAGGTTAAGGTTTTTTTTTTCATGGCTGGAACTTCTCTGACTTGGTGTCCATAGCCCCGTGCTGAAATGACCAGTCTGGGCCCCCAGATGGAGTAAGAAGGAAGATTCATCCTAGAAAAATGCCGCAAGTGCAGAAAGCTCCGTGAGTGTACAGAGTGCCAAGGGTGGTTCACCAACTGCACAGGAGAGTTAGAGGTTAAGGGCTTTTTTTCCTGGCTGGAACTTCATTGGTTTGGTGTCCAAAGCCCCTAAATGAAATGGTCCGTCTGGGTCCTCTGATTGACTGAAAACAAAGATTCCTCCCATACAAAAGGTGCCAGTGCAGGAAGTTCCATGTGTGCTTGGAGTGCCAAGGGTGGCTAACCAACTGCACAGGAGAGTTAGAGGATAAGGGCTTTTTTTCCTGCCTGGAACATCATTGGTTTTGTGTCAATAACCACACGCTGAAATGGCTCTTCTGGGTTTGCAGATTAATTAAGATTGAAGATTCCTCTCAGACAAAAGGTGACAGCGCAGAAAGCTCCATGTGTGCATGGAGTACCAAGGGTGGTTCACCCATTGGACAGAAGAGTTGGAGGCTAATCCCTTTTTTTCCTGGCTAGAACTTCATTGGTTTCGTGTCCTAATCCCAGTGGTGAAATGTCCTATCTGGAACCCTAAATGGACAAAGAACAAAAACTCATCCAAGAAAAAAAGGTGTCAGTGTAAGAAGGTCCATGTGTGCATGGAGTGTCAAAGGTTGCTCACCAACTACACAGAAGAGTAGGAGGTTAAGGGCTTTTTTTCCTGGCTGGAACTTCATTGGTTGCATGTCTGAAGCTCCGCCCTGAAGTGACCGGTTTGGGTTCCCAGATGGATTAAGTACGAAGATTCCTCAAAGACAAAAGCTTCCAGTGCAGAAAGCTCCATGTGTGCATGGAGTGCCAAGGGTGGTTCACTCATTTCACAGGACAGTTGGAGGCTAAGGGCTTTTTCTCCTGGCTGGAACTTCATTGGTTTGATGTTTGAAGTCACGCACTGAAATGACGCGTCTGGATCACGAGATGGACTAAGAACGAAGATTCATCCTAGACAAAAGCTGCAAGTGAAGAAAGCTCCGTGAGTGTATACAGTGCCAAGGGTGGCTAACCAACTGCACTGCAGAGTTGGAGGCTAAGGACCTTCTATCCTACCTGGAAATTCATTGGTTTGGTGTCCGAAGTCCAACGCAGAAATGGCCCATCTTGGTCCCCAGATGAACTAAGAACAAAGATTCCTCCACCCCAAAAAAATTGCCAGCGCAGAAAGCTCTATGTTTGCATGGAGTGCCAAGAGTGACTCACCCATTACACAGAAGAGGTGGCGACTAAGGCTTTTTTTTCCTGGTTGCACCTTCATTGATTTGGTGTCCAATGCCCCACGATGAAATGGCCCGTCTGGGTCCTCTGATTGACTGAAAACAAAGATTCCTCCCATCCAAAAGGTGCCAGTGCAGGAAGTTCCATGTGTGCATGGAGTGTCAAGGGTGGCTCACCAACTGCAAAAGAGAGTTGGACGCTAAGATCTTTCTTTCCAGGACGGAACTTCATTGGTTTGATGTTTGAAGTCACACGCTGAAATGACGCGTCTGGGTCCCCAGAAAGACTAAGAAAGAAGATTCATCCTAGAAAAAAGCTGCAAGTGCAGAAAGCTCCATGAGTGTACAGAGTGCCAAGGGTGGCTCATCAAATGCACAGGAGAGTTAGAGGTTTAAGGCTTTTTTTCCTGCCTGGAACTTCATTGGTTTGGTGTCCGAATCCCCACGCTGAAATGGCCCGTCTGGGTCCTCGGACCGACTAAGAACAAATGTTCCTCCCAGACAAAGGTGGCAGCTCAGGAAGCTCCTTGCGTGCATGAAGTGGTAAGGGTGACTCACCCATTGCACAGGAGAGTTTGAGTCTAAGAGCTTTTTATCCTGCCTGGAATTTCATTGGTTTGGTGTCCAAAGCCCCACGATGAAATGGTCCGTCTGGGTCCTCTGATTGACTGAAAACAAAGATTCCTCCCATACAAAAGGTGCCAGTGCAGGAAGTTCCATGTGTGCATGGAGTGCCAAGGGTGGCTCACCAACTGCACAGGAGAGTTGGAGGCTAAGGCCTTTTTTTCCTGGTTGGAACTTAATTGGTTTGGTGTCCAAAGCCCCACGCTGAAATGGTCAGTCTGGGTCCCCAGATGGACTAACAATGAAGATTCCACCCAGACAAACGCTTTCAGGACAGAACGCTCCATGTGTGCATGGAGTGCCAATATTGGCTCACCCATTACACAGGAGTGTTGGAGGTTAAGGGCTTTTTTTCCTGCCTAGATCTTCACTGGTTTGTGTCCGAAGCCCTGCACTCTAATGGCCCATCTGGCTCCCCAGATGGACTAAGAACGAAGATTCCTCCGAGACAAAAGGTGCTAGCTAAGGAAGCTCCATGTGTACATTGAGTGCCAAGGGTGGTTCACCCATTGCACAGCAGAGTTCAAGGCTAAGGGTTTTTCTTCCTTCCTGGAACTCCATTGGTTTTATGTTCGAAGTCCCACACTGAAATGGTCCAACTAAGCCAGAGATGGACTCAGAACGAAGATTCATCCCAGAAAAAAGGTGCCAGCACAGGAAGCTCCATGTGTGCATGGAGTGCCAAGGGTGGCTCACCCATTGCACAGGGCAGTTGGACGCTAAGGGCTTTTTATCCTGGCTGGAACTTCATTGGTTTGGTGTCTGAAGGCCCGACCTTAAATGGCCTGTCTGGGTTCTCAGATGGATTAAGAACAAAGATTCCACTCAGACAAGAGGTGGCCAGGGTAAAAAGCTCCATGTGTGCATGGAGTGCCAAGGCTGTCTCACCCATTTCACAGCAGAGTTGGAGGCTAAGGGTTTTTTTCCTGGCTGGAACTTCATTGGTTTGATGTTTGAAGTCACGCACTGAAATGACGCTGCTCTGGATCACGAGATGGACTAAGAACGAAGATTCATCCTAGACAAAAGCTGCAAGTGAAGAAAGCTCCGTGAGTGTATACAGTGCCAAGGGTGGCTAACCAACTGCACTGCAGAGTTGGAGGCTAAGGACCTTCTATCCTACCTGGAAATTCATTGGTTTGGTGTCCGAAGTCCAACGCAGAAATGGCCCATCTTGGTCCCCAGATGAACTAAGAACAAAGATTCCTCCACCCCAAAAAAATTGCCAGCGCAGAAAGCTCTATGTTTGCATGGAGTGCCAAGAGTGACTCACCCATTACACAGAAGAGGTGGCGACTAAGGCTTTTTTTTCCTGGTTGCACCTTCATTGATTTGGTGTCCAATGCCCCACGATGAAATGGCCCGTCTGGGTCCTCTGATTGACTGAAAACAAAGATTCCTCCCATCCAAAAGGTGCCAGTGCAGGAAGTTCCATGTGTGCATGGAGTGTCAAGGGTGGCTCACCAACTGCAAAAGAGAGTTGGACGCTAAGATCTTTCTTTCCAGGACGGAACTTCATTGGTTTGATGTTTGAAGTCACACGCTGAAATGACGCGTCTGGGTCCCCAGAAAGACTAAGAAAGAAGATTCATCCTAGAAAAAGCTGCAAGTGCAGAAAGCTCCATGAGTGTACAGAGTGCCAAGGGTGGCTCATCAAATGCACAGGAGAGTTAGAGGTTTAAGGCTTTTTTTCCTGCCTGGAACTTCATTGGTTTGGTGTCCGAATCCCCACGCTGAAATGGCCCGTCTGGGTCCTCGGACCGACTAAGAACAAATGTTCCTCCCAGACAAAGGTGGCAGCTCAGGAAGCTCCTTGCGTGCATGAAGTGGTAAGGGTGACTCACCCATTGCACAGGAGAGTTTGAGTCTAAGAGCTTTTTATCCTGCCTGGAATTTCATTGGTTTGGTGTCCAAAGCCCCACGATGAAATGGTCCGTCTGGGTCCTCTGATTGACTGAAAACAAAGATTCCTCCCATACAAAAGGTGCCAGTGCAGGAAGTTCCATGTGTGCATGGAGTGCCAAGGGTGGCTCACCAACTGCACAGGAGAGTTGGAGGCTAAGGCCTTTTTTTCCTGGTTGGAACTTAATTGGTTTGGTGTCCAAAGCCCCACGCTGAAATGGTCAGTCTGGGTCCCCAGATGGACTAACAATGAAGATTCCACCCAGACAAACGCTTTCAGGACAGAACGCTCCATGTGTGCATGGAGTGCCAATATTGGCTCACCCATTACACAGGAGTGTTGGAGGTTAAGGGCTTTTTTTCCTGCCTAGATCTTCACTGGTTTGTGTCCGAAGCCCTGCACTCTAATGGCCCATCTGGCTCCCCAGATGGACTAAGAACGAAGATTCCTCCGAGACAAAAGGTGCTAGCTAAGGAAGCTCCATGTGTACATTGAGTGCCAAGGGTGGTTCACCCATTGCACAGCAGAGTTCAAGGCTAAGGGTTTTTCTTCCTTCCTGGAACTCCATTGGTTTTATGTTCGAAGTCCCACACTGAAATGGTCCAACTAAGCCAGAGATGGACTCAGAACGAAGATTCATCCCAGAAAAAAGGTGCCAGCACAGGAAGCTCCATGTGTGCATGGAGTGCCAAGGGTGGCTCACCCATTGCACAGGGCAGTTGGACGCTAAGGGCTTTTTATCCTGGCTGGAACTTCATTGGTTTGGTGTCTGAAGGCCCGACCTTAAATGGCCTGTCTGGGTTCTCAGATGGATTAAGAACAAAGATTCCACTCAGACAAGAGGTGGCCAGGGTAAAAAGCTCCATGTGTGCATGGAGTGCCAAGGCTGTCTCACCCATTTCACAGCAGAGTTGGAGGCTAAGGGTTTTTTTCCTGGCTGGAACTTCATTGGTTTGATGTTTGAAGTCACGCACTGAAATGACGCGTCTGGATCACGAGATGGACTAAGAACGAAGATTCATCCTAGACAAAAGCTGCAAGTGAAGAAAGCTCCGTGAGTGTATACAGTGCCAAGGGTGGCTAACCAACTGCACTGCAGAGTTGGAGGCTAAGGACCTTCTATCCTACCTGGAAATTCATTGGTTTGGTGTCCGAAGTCCAACGCAGAAATGGCCCATCTTGGTCCCCAGATGAACTAAGAACAAAGATTCCTCCACCCCAAAAAGTTGCCAGCGCAGAAAGCTCTATGTTTGCATGGAGTGCCAAGAGTGACTCACCCATTACACAGAAGAGGTGGCGACTAAGGCTTTTTTTTCCTGGTTGCACCTTCATTGATTTGGTGTCCAATGCCCCACGATGAAATGGCCCGTCTGGGTCCTCTGATTGACTGAAAACAAAGATTCCTCCCATCCAAAAGGTGCCAGTGCAGGAAGTTCCATGTGTGCATGGAGTGTCAAGGGTGGCTCACCAACTGCAAAAGAGAGTTGGACGCTAAGATCTTTCTTTCCAGGACTGGAACTTCATTGGTTTGATGTTTGAAGTCACACGCTGAAATGACGCGTCTGGGTCCCCAGAAAGACTAAGAAAGAAGATTCATCCTAGAAAAAAGCTGCAAGTGCAGAAAGCTCCATGAGTGTACAGAGTGCCAAGGGTGGCTCATCAAATGCACAGGAGAGTTAGAGGTTTAAGGCTTTTTTTCCTGCCTGGAACTTCATTGGTTTGGTGTCCGAATCCCCACGCTGAAATGGCCCGTCTGGGTCCTCGGACCGACTAAGAACAAATGTTCCTCCCAGACAAAGGTGGCAGCTCAGGAAGCTCCTTGCGTGCATGAAGTGGTAAGGGTGACTCACCCATTGCACAGGAGAGTTTGAGTCTAAGAGCTTTTTATCCTGCCTGGAATTTCATTGGTTTGGTGTCCAAAGCCCCACGATGAAATGGTCCGTCTGGGTCCTCTGATTGACTGAAAACAAAGATTCCTCCCATACAAAAGGTGCCAGTGCAGGAAGTTCCATGTGTGCATGGAGTGCCAAGGGTGGCTCACCAACTGCACAGGAGAGTTGGAGGCTAAGGCCTTTTTTTCCTGGTTGGAACTTAATTGGTTTGGTGTCCAAAGCCCCACGCTGAAATGGTCAGTCTGGGTCCCCAGATGGACTAACAATGAAGATTCCACCCAGACAAACGCTTTCAGGACAGAACGCTCCATGTGTGCATGGAGTGCCAATATTGGCTCACCCATTACACAGGAGTGTTGGAGGTTAAGGGCTTTTTTTCCTGCCTAGA